>NC_064851.1:66906416-67255416 GCF_024139225.1 Suncus etruscus
TGCACTCCGAGTGTGCTGACCTCTGCGATTTTCCTCAAATGGAGGAAACTTGACTGCATAATTTGTGGTAGTGGGGGACTGTGTTTCACACTCTCCCCTAAAAAATAAATAAAAATATAAATAAATTAGCTATAAATAAAATTATATGCAAACCAAAGTATCACAAAGTAATAATAGAAAACAAGTTGTGTAAATTTTTGGCATTAATAATAATTTGTTATTATTTTGCATAATAAAAAGGGATTACTATTCACAGGATATATCTGGTTAATACTAAACCCAGTATTTAGTATATTCTCTCAAATGTCATGTTTTATAACCTCATTAGATTATATTATATATTTGTAGTAGCTGACTATATTGTGGTGCAATATATGCTATGCTTGAAATATACAATTTTTATTAGTTCAAATTTGAAGTCTTAAAATGTGTTTATCTGATAATAAGATGACAAGAATTCATAATTGTGGGGGTCAGAGTGATAATACCAATGGGTAGGACATTTAGTTTGCATGTGGCAGACCTGGGTTTAATCCCTGGCATCCATTATGGTCTCACAAGCCTACCAGGAGTAATTTTTGAGTGCAGAGCCAGGAGTAACCCTTGAGCACACTAGGTGTGGCCCAAAACCCTAAAAACCAAAGAAACAACAAGAACAAAAATAATTCATAATCATATTAATCAGTATACTGCTTAAGAGACATATGTGACAGTTCTAATAGCTTTAAAAGATCATCGGGTGTTTTAAGAGATCAGAAACCTCTCTATGTTTTTGAGAGGAATAATGGTTTGAGAGGTGGTAGACACTTAAATTGAGAGTGTAGAAATAAGTAATATTTGTCTGAGCAGATGGATAGGAAATAACATATCACTCTAGAGTTCATTGTGTAAGAAACAATTTTATATACTACATAATATGTATGTTAGTTAAATATAGTTCTTTGTTTATTTTGAGGTTATTATAGGTAGTTTTTTTGTATTTTATTTTAGAACAAAGTGGGATCACATACTTTACTTCTATCAACAAAATTTAGAAGTCAGATTGTTTAAATGTTTAAGCAAATATTAACAACATATTTATTTGTGGTGGCATATCCAGCTGTGCTCACAGCCAACTCCTGGCTCTTGCACTCAGGGATCACTCCTGACAACATGGGATCAAACCCAGAAGATCTGTCACAAGCAAGGCAGACACTAGCCACTCTTCAATCACTATGATCACAAAATGCTTGTTTAATTAAATTTTCTTGTATATGTTTCAAAATATGTTGACACTCTAAAACAGAGTCAAAAAACCTAGAATTACTTATTCATTCTCTGTAATATATGGTTGTTGTCTTCACAAACAATCACAATAGCAAACGCTCTTCACAGTAGCATAGAAAAAAAAATGAGATTTTTCCCCCCCTCCTTTAACCTTTAGTTTTTCCACTTCACTCTTCCTCTATATAGACATCATATACCATTTAAATACATACAGTGAGCAGATCTTTGGCAGCACAACAAAAGAAAGAGCCAGGCACAAAATATTCTTTCATGAAATTAATAATCTAATTGGGGAGCACAGAGATAATCAGTAAATTGAAGAGTCTCCTTAAACGGCTGATAAAAATGTAAATGGGGTTGAAATTTAGAGAAAATTATTCTTGTGTTTGAAGAGAAGCTTTAAGATTAAGACTAGAACAGCTAAAGCCTAAAATGAAGAATAAGAATGAAGATGCCAAAATGAAACTTCTCAGAGATGAACAAATTATAAGAAAAAAAAAACCTAATATAAAGGAGCTAAGAAATAAATGATGAGCTTAATAGAGATAGGTACAAAATATCGATAGAGAAAAACATACTTTTCATGTTTTTAACACATATTTGAGTGAGTGACAACTGTCAAACTGGTGCTGGGACTGTCAGTAAATAGATTAGACAAAATTTGTACTCAAGGACTTTTTGCCTTTGTTAACAAATGATATGTCAAAGTTTACACAATTTTATTTATACATCATCAATTATTTCTTACCTTTTAAACCTTTTATATGTTAAATTTAAAATATAGTATGTATTTTAGGTTCAATTTAACTTTACTGACTTATAGTTTGACATTAAAATCTATTTTATATATTATATTGTTAGAAGCCATATACATTTTCATTGATATATTAGAAATTAATAAATTAAAATGAGCATACTGATTGTAGTTAGAAGATATTATTAGTGAAAAGTATTTTTGTTTCTAAGCTCCACAAAATGCAATGTAAAAGAAAGTTAGAATAGGAAACCTACAAAGTTACTACTGGGGCAAAATTTAAGATGTTTGAAATATTGGTGATATTTAATGAATTAAATTTTCTTATGACCAACTGCTTTAAGTTTTAAATAATAAAAATATATTCTCCTAACATAAAATTAGTAAAGGGAAAATTATCATAGAGAATATTATTAGAACCAAAAGTGATTGTTATAAGAGACTGTTGAAATCAATTTCAGAGAGAAAATAAACATAAATTTTACTAAATTTTTATTATGTAAATCTGTATTCCTGAAAAACGGCAATAGATCTTTTAACTAATCTGTCAAAAAATAATATAGTGTGTTGTAGACATCTTGCATATCAGCAATTCTCGTGGGTCATAGTCCTTTCATGGGAGGAAAACAGGTAACACGAGCGGACGAATATGAAATATGAAATAATGAGACCACACACAGTATGTAGGGTCAGCACATTTCTGGCAGAAGTGCGACAAGTTTAATTTTTTGAGCAGGGGAATTTATAGGGGTAAAATTAGCCACAGGTGAAGAATAATTGTAATCACAAAGCCTAGTACAACAATGATAATACCTAAGTAGTGGGTGTGACTAAAAATTCTAAGTTACAAGAGTGAAGGTCACACAACTCAAGGTAACTCCTTGCAAGCTTACTTTAAATGCAAAAATCAGGATTAGTAGGAAATATCTAGAAACTTAGTTTTTCTAGACTGGACTCTATTGTTTTAGAGGTTAAATGAAGGGAGGTACCAAATCCCCAGGAATGAGCTTCCCTATTTCTAAAGGAGGGTCAAAAGTCAAAACCTGTATTCTGGTTATGCCCTTGATTACCAGAAACTGCAGCTGCAAAGGATATATTTGAAAAGGAGAGAAAAATTGTCTTTGCTTTTAGGGCTGACTTATCCAGAAAAAGGGGTTCTCAAATAAACTTTGGTGCTGAAATTTCTGAGCCAAATTATTTGATAGAGGCTATTATTTTGCCTGATATATACGAAGGAGAGATAGTCAAATACTGGCTGAAAATGTAATGCCAGGCATCTCTTTGGAAATTTTTTCAACCATCCACACAGGGGAAAAAGGCGTCCACAGCGGGCTTTATGAGGAACCCCATGGGGGTTAAATTAGTTCTACCCACCAGGAAAATCTGAGGATACATCTGGTGGGCTGAGCCCCCCTAAAAGCTTAGGCATGCCCTGGCAATAGTGGGTTTTATTAAATTGATAAGTAAATATAAAATATTATGTTTTGTTTCGGGGCCACATCTAGTGTTGTTCAGCGCTTATACCTGGATTTGTGCTAAGGGATCACACCTGGCTTTGGTGATAGTATAAGGATTCTAGTGATTGAACCCAAGTCAACTACATTTAGGGCAGTGCCGTACCTTCTGTACTATTGGCCCATCTAGGATAGACAATTTTAAATACAAAAATTTGAACTTTTAGAGCATCTATTGTAGTCACAACAAAGGCTTTATCTGTAGATCTTTTTGTAGGGAGCTGGGTAGTCACACACAGCTGTGTTCAGGGCTTTTCTCTGACTCTTCACTACAGAGTCATGGCTGTGCTCAAGGGACCATATGGGACTCCAGGGATAAAACCTGGCTCAGCTTCATATAAGGCAAGCAAGAAACTTTCTCTTAGTACTATGTTTCTGGCACCATCTGTCTAACTTTTAGATATATACTTATTTACACCTACAATTCAAACAGGAAGCAGATGAAAATAACTAGATAATGAAAAAAGAAACATTTAATAATTGTGTTATAGTATCATTAGCATTAAAATAATAAAGCCACTATGAGCTCCATATTTATAGGCTTTTTTTAATAGAATATGTGTTGGTTCAAGTTGCTTGCTTTGGAAAAATTCTTTTTGTAAGCAGTATTATTAGACTAGATAACTTATGGAATTCATAGAAAAGGCACACTGAATTTTCCAGTTAATTTGTTTCTATAAGTTGATGATAAAGCACACTATCACTTTTGTGGTAATACATGAATTAATAAACTATTAATGCTGAAATCATCCACAGAAATAAAATGTATTATATAAAAGCAGCATTATATTAACATTATAATCATTAATGATTATTTTTAATGTTTGTGCTGATGAGGAAAATAACATGTAGATGAATCTTTTAAAATTCAAACATTCTACTGCAGTATTTTCACATAGTTGACCTATTCAGAGAAGATGGTGTTTTTGTATCCTTTTTTTAAAATTTGTTTTGATTGACTTCTTATAATCAATTGATGTCATATTTTAAAACAGGTCAACTACATATATATGTCAACTATAATTTTTATATAACTTCAATTATTTAAATTAAATTTAAAAACATTTTTTTTGTTTAGCCTTCTGATGTATAAGTCATCATGTCCTAAAAGCCAGAATAGGGCTGGAGAGATAGCATGGAGGTGGTTCGTTTGCCTTGCATGCAGAAAGATGGTGGTTTGAATCCTGGCATCCCATATGGTTTCCCCCTCCAGCTTTCCAGGAGTGATTTCTGAGCGTAGAGCCAGGAGTAACCTTGAACGCAGCCGAGTGAGAACTTCAAAAAACAACAACAAACAAAAACAAAAACTTAAAAGCCAGAATAATATCAGGATTATGATTTAATATATCAAATAATTCATTATGTTCCCACTCTAAATATATGGTACCCTTGTTTCATTCACTTGGATGGTCAGATTTATATTTTTGTGACTTTAAATTCCTGCATATATCATAAGTAAAGGGTCTTTTGGGTATCTTTAAAACTATTAAGCAGCTTCTCACTTTGAAAATTAAGAATTTGAAAGTTTACATAAAGTCCATGACTTTTATGGATGGAAAAATTTACAGCACAATAGATAATTAAAAATCGTATTTTATGGTATCCAGATGTTATTTTTTAATATTCAATTATCTGAGCTAATTTTTAAAATACATTAATAACAAAATATTTTATTCTTATGTTTTTTTTTAATTTTTATTGTGACTGAAGTGCATTACACAGTACGGTACATAGTGACAATAAATGAAGGGCATTCTCATCACCAATGTTGTCCTCCCTCCACTCCTGTTCCCAGCATGTCTCCCATATCTCTCTCCCGCCCCCCAGAATACTAATGTAACTGGTCTCCACTTTACAGCTTGTTGTAGATTGGGTATCTATTCTGTTTTCATTGACTTTGGGTTTTGTGTTCCAGTCCGGTCAATTTTTATTTACACTACATGTTCATATGACTGGTCCTGGTATCATCATTTTTCCCCCTCAATTTATGAGGCTGAATTATTCAAGTTATGCTATTCTGTTGGAGATAAAAAGGTTAAGGAAAAGAGAAGAAAAATTTGGTATCAACTACTAAAAAAAAATCACCAAATAATATCCACAAGACTGAAAAAGAAAGAAAAAAGTGGAAGAAAAAGAGGAGGAAAATAATATCAAAAACAAACAAAACAAAACAACATAAAGGAATGCTGGAGTGGGCAGGGTTTGGTGTTCCCCCACTCTTTTTTTTTTTTTTTTTTTGCATAGGCACAATAAGTATTGGGAAGGAAGGAAATTCCTGTGGCCTAAGAGATTCAGGGTTTCTCCACTCTTGAAGCATATTGTCATGGGAACAACCACTGGCTCCATACATACTCATTGCCATATCCCAGGGTTTTTTTTGTGGTGTCAGGAAACTTTCCTCTCGGTTATGGATGAGAAAATCAGGCCACTGTAGATAGCAATCTTGGTATTTGCGCAGGTCCTAGGAAAAGGCCTAGGATAGAGTCTTTATTGAAGATCTGTTCCTTCATTGTAGGTGTGTTCAGTTTTCTGTATCCTGTGCTCCATGGTATCCTGTGCTCCATGGTATCCTGTGCTCCATGTTTTTGCTCGTTCCGTAAGCCAAAGTCTAGGAAATTATGGTTCCAAAGGTTCTGCTCAGTTTCTGTTGTCAGAATTGGGCCTCTGTACTAAGAAATCTTGATTTTGTAAGAGACATGGGCTATAGCCTAGGGTAGAGTTTTCCTTAATGCTCTCAAGGTAAGTTCTGCCCAGTCACGGTTGTCAAAGTCAGTTTTCTGTAGTTAGCGCTCTTATTTTTCATAGTTCAAAGGACGATACATCTTCTGATTTCCACTTAGTGTTAGGACACACGTAGAAATAATATTCTTCAGGTTCATCTTATTATTTTCATCTATGTCATTTTTTCTCAGCCTTTTTGAATGTGATCTCCTCACTTGTCTCAATTCTTTATCTTGGTACAACTGGTTAACCCCTTGCTTATATACCCTGGTCTTCTATTTATGTGCTTTTTACCTGTAACCCTAGGAATATCTTAAAGATCCACAGAAGATATAATTCCCAGCTTATAAAACTGATCTATCTGATAGATACTATTAACATTGTAATCAGAAAATGACCAAGGGGAGTTGGAGTGGTGGCACAAGCAGAAGGGTGTTTGCCTTGCAACAGACTGAGGTTCGATACCCAAGCGTCCCATATGGTCCTCCAAACCAGGAGCCATTTCTGAGCACATAGCCAGGAGTAACTCCTGAATGTCACCTGTGTGGCCCCCAAACAAAAACAAACAGCAACAACAAAAACTGACCAAGGTCTTTGAGACTGCAAAGAAACAGTAAGACACCAAAAATACATCTCACTTAGAGATGCATTGGCTTTGTTTTAACAATGTCAGTGTTTTAACTATGAGAAAAATAATCAATTTTAGGAGAAAATGCCTCCAATAGTATTGAAATATGAACTGACTACTTTTTTTTCCCTCCCCTGAGAACTGACTCTTTAAACGTTGAAAATTCCTATAGAATGTTAAAAAGAAATAATAATAAATAATAATAATAATAATAACAATAATAATGTTATTACAGTGGGAGACTTGTATCTGAACTCAGGGCCTTTCACCAAGTAAAGCAGTGGTATATCAATGAGTTACTTTTCCAGAGTTTGATTTCACAATTTAAGTACTGACTCAACGGAGCCAAGTTTATTAAATCTTAGAATATCTCATCATTTTCAAAACTACAGGTTCTTCACGAGCACTTTTTTTTTCACAGAGGAATTCTTATTTCTGACTCCAAAGTGCTACCATTTCCCATTGCTCAAACCACTGTCCTTTTCCTCCTTTTAGATATACAGGAATGTTTGAAGCATTTGATGGAAACTTTTAGTTCTTTATCTGCCCCAAACTGGACAGCTTTTTAATCTCCTTGATGATTCCAATAGAGATTAGAGTTATCCTGCTCTCTTTCAAACAAAACCAGTCTCTGGCCTTTGCCAAAGAAAGGATTCAAAGCCTTGCTTTGTGATATTCAAATATCAGTTCACTGGTGTGCACGTGACAAGTCAAATGACACAGTCCATGACAACAAATTTCTAGTGCATAATAGCAAGGACACTGTCAGTAAAGGAATCTCCTCATATTATCCACCATTTTCGCCTCTTCAATATTCAATTTTGTCATAGGTGAAAGTTATTTTCAGTATTTTAAATCCTTAGGGAAACATGCAGATAACACTTCCTACAAAATATGTTCATTTTTCTTCCATGCTTTTGTTTAGATAACTATTCTCTTTTGAATTTATATCCTTTGAACAACTCTTATTCAACATATTATAATAATCAGTATAAAATTGAACTATTTATATAACTGTATTAAAACTTTATTTCTCTACATGTATTTGTTATGGAATTTCTTTCAATAGTCTTGCCCCATTATTGTTTTATTTGCTAACTAAAATTTAAAAAAATATAAAACTTTAATGCTTTTGTATAGTCAGTAATTAATGAATATTTGTTGGCTAGTCAAATTATAATTCAATGAAAACTAAGCATTGAAATAGTAAATTTTCAATAAAATAAAAATCTATATTTATTAAAACAAAATGTTTTATAACCTACATTATTCTCAGTCTATGAACTATATCTGGTTCCTTTTAAAAATCAAAATGTATTAATTCTTAATATTTATTTTATATAAGAAATTTATATAAATTAACACATTCAATATTTTGTATATAAAGATTCTTCCACTTACTAAATTAATATATTAATACAGAAAGATAATTAATGTAACAATACATAAAGGATAATGCAGTTTATCCATCATATATCTAAATAATAGATCTTGTATAACTCAATTATAAGATATTTTCTCTTTGCCAAAGTACAGAGTTTATTCACGTCATATTCAAACAAGATACATTCTTTCATTAGAGATCAATTCAGGGGCCCGGAGAGATAGCACAGCGGCATTTGCCTGGCAAGCAGCCAATCCAGGACCAAAGGTGGTCGGTTCGAATCCCGGTGTCCCATATGGTCCCCGTGCCTGCCAGGAGCTATTTCTGAGTAGACAGCCAGGAGTAACCCCTGAGCACCACCGGATGTGACTCAAAAAACCAAAAAAAAAAAAAAAAAGAGGTCAATTATGGTCATCTGGCCTTTATTGCAACCCTGATTTGTGCCTAATACTTGTTATTAAAGAGAGACAAAGCAACCCAGAGAATTATATCATGCAATACAAACTCAGTTAAGAAATTTGAAAATTATATGAAAGGTGTTATGTAAAATTTTTGAGTCACTATAAAATATAAAAAGTCTTTATCATTTGAAAAATTTCTGCAAATTTATTTTGTAGCTTAAAAGAAAGTAAATATTGGTTGAGGTAAAAAGAATTATGTTGTGATATCAAATATTTCTAATTTGGAATATATGTTTTTTAGTTTGTTTTAGCATAATTTTGTGATTCAACTCAGGTATTTTATATCATAGAACTTGGTGAAACATGTCAGAATCTATATCTATAGTAGTTTGTTCCTATGAAATTTTATTCTATGCCCTTATTTTTCTAAGTTTATGTCAATATCTTCCCATGATTTAGGGCTGTTTTAATTTACAATGCTGGTATCTCATGTTATGAAACATTTCAGAAGAATGAAATGATACAATTTATTTTATCTAGTAAGATTAACCTTTGTATAGTCCCTTTTCCACATGTCTTTTCATCATTGACAATTTATACTTTATTGCCAAAACTTTATGTTACCTATACCACCATATTTCTACAAGGATATTAAAGATTTTCATTTTTGAGACTGAATGGTAAAACAATATTTATCATATAATAGGTTGGAACGTTTATATTATTAAATAATTGAATATTGTCAAGCAAATGTAATTAAGGTATATTACAAGATTTCAAAATAAAATATTGATCTAGGAATATGTCATTGTAATTATGACTTTGTTGATTGATTATATCAGAGTGGAAGCAAAGCTTCTTCTCTAGAACCATGAATTTGATTTTATGTTGATATATAAAATAGCACAGAGGTCAGAAGAAATCTGAATGAAGTCAATTTGGGTAAATTCTTGAGGACATTGTGTAATATATTCTTAAATTATATTTTATGTGACAAAATAATTAGACTCAAATGGGATTATATAATGAAAAATTAATAGTAAACAAAATGCCACAGAACACATTTTATCATTACTTTCAAAACTTTATTTTAATTTATTTTGCAATATTATTAATGAAATAAATGTTTTAGGCTGCTTTAGTGATGAAATGAAGTCAATCATGAAGGCATTTAGAAAAATAAATGAACGTGCATTAAGTCATGAAATTTTCCTATACATGGATGTACATGGAGTCTATCATGCTGAGTGAAATAAGTCAGAGGGAGAGAGAGAGATGCAAAATAGTCTCACTCATCTATGGGTTTTAAGAAAAATAAAAGTCATTTTCGCAACAATCCTTAGAGACAAAGAGAGGAGGGCTGGAACTTCCAGCTCACTTCATGAAGCTCACCACAAAGAGTGGTGAGTACAGTTATAGAAATAACTACACTGAGAACTACCATAATCATGTGAATGAATGAGGGAACTGGAAAGCCTGTCTAGAGTACAGGTGGGGGGTGGGGTGGGAAGGAGGGAGATTTGGGACATTGGTGGTGGGAATGTTGCACTGGTGAAGGGGGTTGTTCTTTACATGACAGAAACCTAATCACAATCATATTTGTAATCAAGATGTTTAAAGAAAAAAAGATAAAAAAAGAGTTTGGTTGTGGGCAGCAGGAGTGACAACTTTACAATTCAATTGAATGAAAGAAATCTATTATTAAAATAACAAGTACTTTAGTTGTAAATTGTTTTTAGCAGTAATATTGTTAATAAATTAACCAACAATATTTAAAATTTAGTATAGAAATATAATATTGTAAATTTAACAATGTAAAGGAACAAGTCTCTGAAACTTTAGAATTTCTGAGATAAATCTTGTTTGAACTTTAAAATGGAGGTATATTCACCTTCCTATTTTCTTGATATATTTTGAAACCTAATTTTTGTATGCATTTGTATGTCTGCACGTATTTGTATGTGTGTGAAGGTATATGAGGAGGGAAAAATAGATTGAGTGTACTGATTGAAAATTGATTATACATGTTATTTTCACAGTGGGATTATGTAATCTTACACACATTAACTTTCAATAAGTGAACATGTTGAAATACATTGCCTTATTTATAGTGATAAAATAGTAAATATTAAGCAAATAAAATAGTAAAATAGATCTATATATCTTTTGTTTCAGAGCTACACCTACCTGTGATCAGTGATTGAATTACCCTAAATTCTGTGCCCAGGCATCACTTTTTACAAATATTCAGTGCATGGCCAACTATTTCTTTATCATAAATGTTTTATAATTACTTGAAATGGCAAAAATTTCTACACTAATTTGGTTACTCAGTTTCATATCTTAGAGAAATTTGAAAGTATTTTATTCTTTGCATAACAGATTGTAGTTAATACTTTGAATAGTTTTACCTGTATTGGTTATTTTAATCTAGAAAACAACACTTAATTTATAATGCGTTTCAGTCTTTTTGACATATGTAAAATGCAAGAGTAGAATTGCTTTTAATTAATGATTGGTAATTTTTGTGTTTAGATTTTTTTAACATTTATTACTTTTATAATTTCCCAAGAAATTAAAATATGTCTTCCAGTTTAACTAGTTATAATATGTATCAAAAGATGGATAAAAATTTTATATACTTTTTATGAAAATCATATTTAATTACTGATTGTTTTTAATTCCTGATATTTAATTCTAGATATAAAGGATAACAGTAGTGATATACTTATCACCATGTGGTCAGATATACATTAAATCAATGAATAAATTGCTTCCAAAACCAGAATGTATTACTTTTGTTTCCATTTATTTTTTTCAATAGGAAATTAAAATTGTCGGCGACCCCCCCCTCATAGACTGCAGAGGCCAGCCGCGCCAACGGGGAATAGGGAACCCCGGCGTCCCTGGTGAGTGCACTGTTTTAGGGCGCTCACACGTGGACGACCCGCGACCGCCAGCCACCCTGCGCGCGACCCCCCCCCTCATAGACTGCAGAGGCCAGCCACGCCAACGGGGAATAGCGAACCCCGGCGTCCATGGTGAGTGCACTGTTTTAGGGCGCTCACACGTGGACGACCCGCAGCCGCCAGCCACCCTGCGCACGACCCCCCCCCTCATAGACTGCAGAGGCCAGCCGCGCCAACGGGGAGTAGGGAACCCCGGCGTCCATGGTGAGTGCACTGTTTTAGGGCGCTCACACGTGGACGACCCGCGGCTGCCAGCCACCCTGCGCGCGACCCCCCCCCTCATAGACTGCAGAGGCCAGCCGCGCCAACGGGGAATAGCGAACCCCGGCGTCCATGGTGAGTGCACTGTTTTAGGGCGCTCACACGTGGACGACCCTCGGCCGCCAGCCACCCTGCGCGCGACCCCCCCCCTCATAGACTGCAGAGGCCAGCCGCCGCCAACGGGGAGTAGGGAACCCTGGTGTCCATGGTGAGTGCACTGTTTTAGGGCGCTCACACGTGGACGACCCGCGGCCGCCAGCCACCCTGCGCGCGACCCCCCCCCTCATAGACTGCAGAGGCCAGCCGCGCCAACGGGGAATAGGGAACCCCGGCGTCCCTGGTGAGTGCACTGTTTTAGGGCGCTCACACGTGGACGACCCGCAGCCGCCAGCCACCCTGCGCGCGACCCCCCCCCCCCCATAGACTGCAGAGGCCAGCTTGTTGGCACAGAGACCACACCACCCGTTGCCTCAACTTCCAGGCCCCAGAGTTCATCCCACCTGACCCGAGCGTGGACAGGGGAGGACATTCCCTAGTACCTAGTGGGCCGGAGTCACCTGCCCAGCTGGGACAGGTGGGACGAATAGACTAGGTGAGCTTGGGCCTGCCCCCTGGACCTTTACGTAACCTAGAGCAACCTAGCCCCGAGCCCCAGAGTGGACCTGAGACCCCCCCTAGGGCTGAGAGCAGCTACCGGGAGGGCTTGACTGGGGGAATTTCTTCCGCGGTAACTCGGAGGAGCAGAGCTTCATTGACCCCCAGATAAGGGAGGGAACAGAGAGTCAGGCTCAACAGCGCCCGCAACCAGTGTGGCCAGAAGCGGAACTACACCTGCTGACAGGAATAAAGAGGAAGACTGACTTCCAACTAGTAGAGGAGAGGAGAAAAAGGAGAGGAGAAACAGTGCCCCCCACCACTGTGGTCAGGAAAGGGCCAGTACTAGCTGCCAACAAAAGAGGAAAACAACTAACCAGGCCACATAAAGAGTACAGGAGGATCAAAACCTCAGCGAGTTCACCCAAAAGTCCCTCTAGAACCACCCTCAGGGAGGGAACCAACTCCCACACCACAGGGGATCAAAACAGGTGAAAATTAGAAGCACAGCACCCTAAAACACACCATTAAATACAAAGAAATATGCGTAAATCAAGGAAATCACTAATATCTGGAGATATGGTGACAAACTCTTGCAAGCTTCCAAGTCCACCAAAATACACAGATACACGCGATGAAGACCTAAAAGCAGCCATGAGGAAGGAAATGCAAGAATTAATAAAAGGAATTAGAGAAACCCTAGCTATCGAGTATAAGAAATCTATGGATGAACAAATCAGCCAAATTAAAGAAGAAATGTTAAAGAACATGAGAGATTCCATACAAAAAGAAGTGAAGGAATTAACAGACAAAGTAACAAGCCTTACAAGCAGAAACACAGAATTGGAGAAACACATTGAAGAACTCGAAGGAAAACTGCAAACAAAAAATGATCAAGAAACCAACAAAGAAATAAAAGGCAAAGCACTGGAAGGAAAGGTCCAGTATCTAATGAAAAAGGACAAAAGAAACAACCTAAGAATTGTGGGTATACCAGAAGGGGAGGAAGTAGGGAAAGGGGAAGAACAAGTAGTCAGAGAGATAATAGCGGAGAACTTCCCCACCCTCTGGAAGGATACTGCAATGCCAATACAGGAAATAAAAAGAGTTCCCAATAAGATAGACCCCAATAAACAAACACCAAGACACATGGTAATCCAATTGGCAAAAAACAAAGAGAAAGAAGAACTCCTTAAAGCAATAAGGAAGAAAAGAAACCTCAAGTACCAAGGTAGGGACATAAGAATCAAACCAGATCTCCCATTTGAAATAATTCAAGCAAGAAGACAATGGAATGACATATTTAAACGACTGAATGAAAGAAATTTCCAACCTAGGGTCCAATACCCAGCAAAACTTACATTCATATGGGAGGATAGACTAAAAACATTCTCAAACAAGAACGAATTTGAACTATTTGTGCAAACAAAACCGATCCTAAACGACTTACTCAAAGACGAATTACACAATCCAAACCCCCGATTGTAACAAAAACCACCCTACACAACACAACTACACAACAATCCTCTCTCTCAATAATCTCCCTAAATGTTAACGGACTAAACTCTCCAATTAAAAGACACATAGTAGAGAACTGGATTAGGAAAAATAAACCGGACTTCTGCTGTCTGCAAGAAACACACCTACAGATGCAGGATAAGCACAGGCTTAGAATAAAAGGATGGAAAGTGATTATTCAGGCCAATGGAAAACAAAAAAGAGCAGGGACAGCAATTCTTATATCAGACCAAATTGCATTCAACCTCAAGAAAGTGATCAGAGACAAAGAGGGTCACTACTTACTGATCAGGGGAACATTAGATCAAGAAACACTAACCCTGGTCAATATCTATGCACCTAATGTAGAGCCAGCAAAATATGTGAGGCAACTACTGGCAAACCTGGAGAAACACATGAAGGGAAATGTGATAATAGCAGGGGACCTCAATACTCCACTATCACCACTGGACAGATCCACCAAACAGAAAAATAGCAAAGAAATAAGAGCTCTGAATGAAAAATTAGAAGATTTAGGGCTAATAGACTTATATAGAGCCCTCCACCCCCAGAAAGCAGAATACATATTCTTCTCAAGCCCACATGGAACCTTCTCCAGAATAGACCATATATTAGGATACAAAGCCAACCTATATAAGACCACAAAGGTAAGGATCATTAGAAGTACCCTCTCAGATCACTATGCCACAGAGCTCAAAATTGAGGTCAAGAAGAAGCAATGGAGAAAAACTAATACCTGGAGATTAAACAACATGCTGCTCAACAACAGCTGGATCAAAGAACAACTCAAGGAAGAAATAAAAAGATTCCTTGAGACAAATGACAATGAAGAGACAACATGTCAAAATTTATGGGACACAGCAAAAGCAGTAATTAGGGGGAAACTCATAGCAATTCAGGCCTATGTCAAGAATCAGGAAAATAACAAAACCAACAGTTTAAAAGATCACCTCAAAGAATTGGAACATCAGCAACAGAGAAGTCCAACCACATCCAGAAGGCAAGAAATAATAAAAACCAGAGCAGAAATAAACAACATAGAAACCAAGAAAACAATACAAAAAATCAATGAGACCAGGAGTTGGTTTTTCGAAAAAATAAACAAGATAGACAAACCACTGGCAAAACTCACCAAAAAAAAGAGAGAAAACACCCAAATCAATAGGATCACAAATGAAAGGGGAGAGATTACAACAGAACCCCAAGAAATACAACATATCATGAGATCATATTATGAACAACTATACTCAACTAGGCTAGAGAACCCAGTAGAAATCGATAGATTCTTGGAAAAACACCCTCTTCCAAGACTGGAAAAGGAAGATCTAGAAATCCTAAACAGACCAATCACCTCAGAGGAAATTGAAGATGTAATTAAAAAACTCCCTAAGAACAAAAGCCCAGGCCCAGATGGATTTACAGGTGAATTCTATCAAACATTTCAAGAAGAGTTACTACCACTTTTCCATAGGCTCTTCCAAACCATAGAAAAAACAGGAATCCTCCCCAACTCCTTTTATGAGGCTAATATCACACTCATTCCCAAAGAAGGCAAAGACACTACCAAAAAAGAAAACTACAGACCAATCTCACTAATGAACATAGATGCAAAGATACTCAATAAAATATTAGCAAACCGAATCCAGCACTTCATCAAAAAGATCATACATCACGATCAAGTGGGATTCATCCCAGGAATGCAAGGTTGGTTCAACATACGCAAATCAATCAACATTATACACCACATCAACAACATGAAAGACAAAAACCACATGATCATATCAATCGATGCAGAGAAGGCATTTGACAAAATCCAACATCCTTTCATGTTAAAGACACTCAGCAAAATAGGGTTAGAAGGAACCTTCCTCAAGATAGTTACAGCTATCTATGAAAAGCCTACAGCCAACATTATACTCAATGGTGAGAAACTAGAAGCATTCCCACTAAGATCAGGAACTAGGCAAGGCTGTCCACTCTCTCCACTCTTATTCAATATAACCTTAGAAGTCCTAGCAATAGCAATCCGACAAGAGAAGGAAATCAAAGGAATTCAAATTGGGAAAGAGGAACACAAGCTATCTCTCTTTGCCGACGATATGATGATATACATCGAAAAACCTAAAGAGTCCACAGTAAAACTCCTAGAAACAATTAACCAATACAGCAAAGTGGCTGGTTACAAAGTCAATACACAAAAGACAGTAGCGTTTCTATATACAAACAATGAAGTTGAGGAGAGAGAGATTAAAAATACAATTCCATTTAAGATAGTATCAAAAAATATCAAGTATCTAGGAATCAACCTTACAAGAGAAGTGAAAGACCTATACCAGGGAAACTTCAAAACACTCCAGAAAGAAATTGAAGATGATCTAAAGAAATGGAAGAACATCCCATGCTCATGGATAGGTAGAATTAACATAATCAAAATGACTATCCTACCCAAACTCCTATATAGATTTAATGCAATCCCTATCCAAATCCAGACACAATTCTTTAAAGAATTAGAACAAGCATTCACAAAATTCATCTGGAACCACAAAAGACCCAGGATAGCCAAACAAATACTGAAAAACAAGAAGCTGGGAGGCATCTCCTTACCTAACTTGAAACTATACTATAAAGCCATAGTAATCAAAACAGCATGGTACTGGAACAGAGACAGGACATCAGACCAGTGGGTCAGAACAGAATTCCCAGACATAAACCCCCAGGTATATAGCCAACTAATATTTGATAAAAGAGGCAAGAATCTGAAATGGAACAAAGAAAGCCTATTCAACAAATGGTGTTGGTACAACTGGAAAACCACATGTACGAAAGTGAAAATCAACCCATACCTTACTCCTTATACAAAAATCAACTCAAAGTGGATCAAAGACCTTGAAATCAGACCCGAATCCATAAAGTTTATTGAGAATAAAATAGGCAGAACACTCAAAGACCTATATATCAAAAAGGTCTTTGAGAATGGAGCACCAATGGCAAGAACGTTAGCATCAAATATAAACAAATGGGACTACATCAAACTAAAAAGCTTCTGCATGGCAAAAGAAACCCTGCTTAACGCAAGAAGACAGCTAACAGAATGGGAAAAAATCTTTTCACTCGACATATCAGATAAAGGGCTGATATCTAGAACATACAAAGCACTCAGAAAGCTGAGCCCCCCAAAAGCAAACAAAGCTATAAAAAAATGGGGAGATGAAATGAATAGACACTTCTCTGAGGAAGACAGAAGGATGGCCAACAAACACATGAAAACATGCTCACCTTCACTCATCATCAGGGAGATCCAAATCAAGACAACAATGAGATACCACCTTACACCAGTGAGGATGGCCCACATCAAAAATAATGGAAACAACCTTTGTTGGCGGGGATGCGGTATGAAAGGAACTCTCATCCACTGCTGGTGGGAATGTCCCCTAGTCCAACACCTATGGAGGAAAGTCTGGAGAGTGCTCAAAGAACTCAGAATTGAGCTGCCATTTGACCCAGCAATTGCCCTCCTAGGCATATACCCACAAGATGGAAGGACATTCATTCCAAAATACATATGCACCCCACTATTTATCGCAGCACTCAGTATAATAGCCAAATCTTGGAACCAACCTAGGTGTCCAACAACGGATGAATGGATCATTAAGATGTGGTACATATACACAATGGAATATTACATGGCAGTTAGAAATGATACAATCACAGACTTTGCAGCAACGTGGATGGACCTAGATCATGTTATGTTAAACGAAGTAAGCCAGAAGACAAAAGATAAACACAGAATGGTAGCACTATTCTGAAACACCTAGAACATATATTTTATACACAACTAATACCTAACAATCATATAACAGGGTTTAACAGGGTAGAAACTCCGATCACTGTAATAGTCAACATATACGTGGGAGCAGTGTCCAAAATACATGAAAAAGGAACAATGCAAACTCTTGACTGCACATTATACCACAAAGAAAACAGCAACAACAGAAACAGCAACATGGAGAGAACAGGTATGTAACCAGACTCCTACAACAAAGGCCCACAATAATCCCTTAGAGATCGTAAACAGGAACACAAGTATAGAACACCGCGGGAAATCACGTAATGCAATGGCAACATACCATAACACTACGTTTTAATCCCTTTACCTTACTATATTTTAAAAATAACCTCTCAGCTTTTCTTTCCACAGGCGCCCTTAGATGCAAAGGGCGGACAAACTAAGATGGCAACTCGGGATACCACACGAGATACCATACCTTGCTTGCACTATGAGACGGCCACGAGAAAACTCTTTAACATTCACTTTACCTCTAGGTTAAACCTTCTTTTAGGAATCGAAGCACGTGACCAGTCAGACCACCAAAGCAGTACCTGCGATGTACAGACCTAAACTACAGGCTCTAGTCATCGAACACATTCAACCAAACCAGCATTCCCTTGCTATTCTCTCCTTTCTTCTCTCTATTTTTTTTCTCTTTTCTTTTTCTCTTCTACTCTTCTCTTTACTTTTTTCCCTTTCTCTTCTCCCTTTCTACGGTATTTTCTCTTTTCTCTTCCTTCATACCCCTCCCATATATCTTCCCCTTTCTCCCCCCCGGAAATCCAACTATCCCTTCACCCCTCAATCCCATCCAGATCTCCCACCATATTAAAACTCTCCACCCTCAGTCCTTAATCTTTTAGGCATCAAGATCGACCTCCTACCCAATGAACCAGTACCCAGCACCCAGGCGAGGGGACACCCAACCGAACCCACACATCGTCTCCTGCAAGAAAAGACAGCCAACTCCCCTGTGGACACATGCTGCGAGACCCTCCCTACCAACTCCCCCTAACATGGACTGTTTCTTGAAACCGGACTTAGGTCCAATAGTATCCCCAATGCAAGAACTCTTCCAAGACCTCCCAGCTGCAAATTTTTACCAATCTGAAGGGGGGCAGGGGGTGTGATTGGAAGATGCCTGGGAACCCACACACCACAAGAAAAATCCAAAAGACAATGGGAAAACTGTACTTCCAACATAGGCATAAGACCTGTAATACACCAACTCTTTACCTGTTCTCTCCCAAATGCAAAGTAGTCTTTTGCACCACATTGGTCCTTTAAAAACTTCGCTAACTCATTTTAATTTTTTTATATTTTTTAATTAACTTATTTATTTAAATGTCTGCCTTACATATACATTTGTGGGCACATACACTTTTATTTCCTTTTTTTTTTTTTTTTTTTTAATCGTCTTTGGGTATGTGACCTATCTCTGTTACTCACTCTGTCCACCCCAAATACTCCGACATATAATGGAGCACCACTTCCCCCTGCAAAGGCACACTAAATAAAGGGGAAATCTTACATAGTAAAAAAAAAAAAAAAAAAAAAAAGAGCTCTTATCTACTAGAGATAGGAACTCATAGTTGTTTACAATACAGGGTTATCTCCTACCTTGAAAATATGTCATGTGGAATCAACTTAGACCTCAGGTGATTAGATACCATTCAACCAGCCTTGAACCCTGGATCCCAGACATAGAAACGGCACAGCTCCTCACAACAGCTGTAAGAAACAATCTCCATCTGGGACAGCCTTATTACTGCAGGGTCAACAACAAGGGCCAGCTCTAACATGATATCTCGACAATGAGGAAAATGTGAACAACTTGACCTTAGAGCAGTTTAGCCTACCTCACCAGCTAACGACAAGACAAAACCAGAAGACGTGGCACCCTTTGGTAGGTCCAAAAGCCAAGATCGTGATTTACAGATGACTGGATACTAGAACCACGACCAGACTGTATACATCTTGGGACCAATAAAAAAGCCCTAGTCTAGGGTTTGAACTAAGACCTGCACAATAAGCATGATCCCCAGTCCCAAAGGTCCGGCAGAGACAATTGTAACGGAAAGGGGCTTCTGGAAGAACAAAGAAAGACGCTATCCTAGATGCCTTCCTAGGTTCAGCGCAAAGACCAAGATCACCAACCACAGAAGATGGATTAAAATGGCACTGAGGTAACAGAACCTCCAGATTCACAAAGACTGACTTCACCATAAGTCCCACCTCAGGATATGTACAGATACTGGGACTGCTAAACACAGAGCTCTGACGGTATCACACTGGACAGAGCAGAAGCTTTCCACACACAAAAAAAAAAAAAAAAAAAAAAACCACAACCTGGAGAGTAATGATCCTGAGCAAAGACTAGAGCTGATTCCATGACAGTATACTCCAAGGACGGAGAAACCCCATATCTTATAGGGCAAGTGAATTCCTTTTCGAATGACCCCAATATTTACTGTGCCAGGGCAGGAGGGAAAAAAAATACAAAAAACACAAAACCTTGGTTATATATATATATCTTACCTTCATTTATTATTGTTATTATTATTTTTATTTACCTAGCTATTTTGGTCGATTCCTCAGTTTGGATGTGATTATTGAAATTGTTGGCCCCAATTATTCTTTTTTTTTTCTTTTCTTTTCTTTCTTTTCTTTCTCTTCCTTTCTTTTCTTTCGTTATGTGCTACGCCATGTTTCTTATTTCAAGACCACGGCGTGTTTTTTGTTTGTTTGTGTTTGTTTTTAGTTTGTTTTGGTTTATTTTTTATCTGTTTTTTTGTGGTGCTTATCGTTATAGCTGGAGTCCTCACTGGATATTTGACACTTCTTTTGGTACTGGTGGAGTGTTTCAACTTCTTTTTCTCCTTCATTTCCCAAATCGATGATGAGAACCTCTAGAAGGATTCTGCCCATTTTCGGGGTATTAAACTCTTACCCCGGTTTATTTATTTTCTCTTTTTCAGGCAAAACCACGCAACTTGAACTAGCTACCCCTGCCCCTACTTAGAGGGGGAAATAAGGGAGGCATCAAGACCAAACTGATGCAAGACTACTAAGTAGTTGGTTAGAGACAGAGGGGACCACATATTCTAGCCGCCCTGGGGGTGAGGGAAGAGGAAATGGGAGGTAAGACGGAAACGGGGGAGTAGGGAGGACAATTTGGGGATGGGAATCCCCCCTGATTTTATGTAAATATGTACCTAAAATATTATTGTCAACAATATGTAAGCCACTATGATCAAAATAAAAATTATATTAAAAAAAAAATAAAATTGTCTTGCATAGTTATCAGGACTCTTTTAACACTTATAAGCACCTTACTGATTCTGGCTTAGCACTCAGTGGTAATTTCTGCTCCTGTTCAGTTCTGGGCAAAGCTTCTAGATGCCAAGTTTTTATTCTTCTTGGAAATATTTTATTTCATTTGTTAAAATGTTTTTATTTATTGCTATTCTGTGGTTTATAGTCTTTTTAAACTGGTTTCACATGCACATATTCCCAAAACCACATTCTTCATTAGTGTATGCAAATCCTTCTCCCAAGGACCCCAAGACTATATTTTACATGATTTTATATGATGAGTAAACAAGAACTAAAGTTCAGGAAAAGACTGTCAGTCTAAGATATTTATCTCACTTTCACTTGTCTTACTTTTCATTTTCCTAGTATGTAAGCTTTATTTTATCAACTAAAACCAGGATGTACTTTATATTCGTTGTTGAAAACACTGCTTTCTACTTATAGCACAATAACTTCCTCAAGTTAAGAAATTCCATCAGGACTTAGATTATTTTTTTAAATTATTGTCTTGGTGAAATTCACCGTTTTTTCTTAATAAGTTAATATTTAGAATTTATTTTTTAAATTTTGCAAATCTAATGTCTTAGTATGCAAAGCTAAACCATCACAAAATAGAGCCTTGAGTAGGTATTATTTTTTCTTTTTATTGTCCTTGGATAGAGGATGTATTAGATATTAAACTGATCAGAACAGATATTGCACTTGATCTTAGCCAAAAGGCCAAGAAGCAATCTGGAGTAGGTATTATTATTGTTACAATGATAAAAGAATTTCTGGACTCTTTGAAAGAATTGCTCATTCAATTATTAACCATG
Organism: Suncus etruscus; assembly: GCF_024139225.1. Taxonomy (NCBI): domain Eukaryota; kingdom Metazoa; phylum Chordata; class Mammalia; order Eulipotyphla; family Soricidae; genus Suncus; species Suncus etruscus. The sequence continues at coordinate 66,928,386 of NC_064851.1, forward strand.
AAATATCTCTTATGTCCTGAAAAGTAAAACTAAACTGTAAAAATTAATCTTTTATTTCATTCCTTGTAAATTGTATATTTTTATTCTAATGCCAACTTATATAAATTTCTTGTATACACATTCAAATTGATTTTCCTTTTGTCATTCATTCACCTAACTTTGAATAATTTTTCTATTTGTTCCATTACTTTTAAGTGACAAATAAGCTACTCTTAAATTTTTTCAAACTTACTCTAATTAGAAGGGAGCAATAGTGATTAAAGTGATTAGCTTATGAATGGGAGAGATAGTAAGACACCTGCATTGATAGCCCTTAAACCTGGTTAATACCATGGTACTGTATTTGGGTCCCTCAAGCACACCAAGATAATCCCTGAGCAGAGAGTCAGGAGTAAGCCTTCAGTACCATTAGATATTGCAAACAAAATGAAACAATAAAAGATAACTCCAAGTTTTCAGAAACTTTGTTATCTCATACTTTTTACATGCTTTCACTAATTTTATAAGAAATTGTATAGTCAAATTGCTATGAAAATATATAGTATCCCAACAAGATAGTAAAATAGGAATTACTTTTGCTTAATGATAATACAGGTTAAATATCTGGCACCCTATGTGGGCCTTTAAATCCTGCCAAGAGTGATCTTGAGCATATAGTAGAAGTCCTGAGCATTATTGGTTTGGTATCTAAACTATATATGTTTGTTTTTCTCTTATTTTCTTTCAAATTTTCTAAAAGTAAAATTTAACTAAGTAAAGACTCTTTGTTTTTAATTATTGGATTTTGGGCCATACCCAATGGCACAATGACTTGATAATTTGTAAGGTATATATGCTAATGAAAAAGTTAGTTTTGAAAGAAACATGTATTTTAAATATATTTGAAACAAACATATTTTAAAAAGTATTTTCTCTAATAATTTATCTTTGCAGTATTTGATCCCAAAATTCTGATTGAGAGCAGTAAATTACATTTACTAGAGGGTGTTTTCATATTGTTCTTTTTTATTTGTTTTTTGGGCCACATCTGGCAACTCTCAGGGGTATTCCTGGCTCTGTCTTTAGAAGTTATGCCTGGTAATCTCTGGAGACCTTATGGGATGCCAGGGAAAGAACCATGGTCTGTCATGTGCAAGGCAAATGCCCTAACTGTTGTGCAATAGCTCCAGCTCCAGAGGGTGTTTTTAAATAATACTTGTCTTAGAAGAATGGTAGCCAATAGTTAACAAGTCTTCAGAAAGGAGATGCAGCATCTCCTTGGAGTTAAGGACAGAGAAAGGAGATTAAACACTTGAATAATTTCAATTGACTATAGAGTAGGAAAGTGTTGATATCTCGTTATAGATATGGACAGAGTGATGACACTGGATATGTAATAATTTTGTAACTACTGTAGGAGGAGAAATATGATAGTTTTATGTCCAAAGAGAAAATGTGTCTTGGAATTTTTTTAAAGGTAGACTAGCAAAAAAAAATTCAGGCTTAGGTTATTATAATTTTAAATCAAAGCTACTTCTTTATTAAGTCTGCTTAAAGAGTTAGAATTTAGTCCAATTCTTTCATGCAAAGGACTTTACTTGAGAAAAAGTGAAATAATAGAGTTTCATCTCCAAAATTATTGACATTGAACAGTTTCCACCTCTGCAATTTCATTATAAGGAAGCAGTGACAGTTTCTGTGCTGTGTTTGCCTATGAGATGATTTCCTTGAAGTCCTGTAATGAGTTGCTTTTGGCAGGATTAATGAGTATTATAATGGTAAATGGATGTTTGCTGCTCAGTTGTGTTCCATCACGAAGTAACATGGGGTTTCTGGTCCCTTGGAGGCCATAATTGGTGACATTAATGCAGTTTTTAATTACACTTCTTGAAAAAAATGAATTGGAACCAAAACAAAAGCTAAGTGATCATTTCTGCTGCCTCAAATAGTATAAATAGAAGACTTTTGTTATCTCTAATATCTATTATTTGAATCATACTGTCCAGATAAAACTTATGCATTATAATCTGATTATTTTTTCTTTAGAATAATTGATTTGCCTTTGTATTTTCTTATTTTTATTCTGAAACAAGCTTTTGTATATATATGTAGCATTATATATACATATTATACAGATATCTATTATGCAATAATAAAATATATGCATTTAGTAAAGATGTATTTAATGTAGATGAACACAAACAAAAAATAGTGAGCTATTTTCTTATAGTTATACAATAATACTTGTATTCTGTTCATTATTAGTGCTAACAACCTAAGTGTAATTAATTTCCAAAGCTCTATGAATGAACTAGAATGCGCAAAGCCATTTTTCTTGTCCTCCTTTCACAAATATATGTAGAGAAATTACTAATAGCTGCTGCTTCAGCATGTTCCATCTTTGCAGTATTATATTTGTTTTTTTATCAGTAGTAAGTAGAGAGGCCAATATGGATCTATAAGATAACATTTGCCAAGTCTAATGTGGAGGGAAAAAAAGAAGATTCATAAGTTATATGGTGATAACGAATAAAATATAAATTTAAGAAATCTACAGTGTCAGCCACTTATTTGTAACTCTAGTTATACATTGCATCAACTCTATTGGTTTCTATATTTTTCCTTGTAGCAGTAATCATTACTTAACTTTACTATATTTTAAAATGAACTACAGGGCAAAGTGTCAGTCTGTAGTGAAATAAATTGTCTGGGCTATTGAGGTTAATAGATTATATTACCTTTTTATATTCTTGATGAAGAAAATCAATGTGGAGCTATACTTTAATCCTTAGAGTTCTTTGTAAATATAATCTTGGCAACTGATTATTTTTTTGTTGTTGTTGGGACAGAAATGCATTTGGTAAGCAATAAAAACTATAGCATAAGTGCTATAGAATTGCTCCTGTATTTATGCTTGAGTTAGGTGACATTTAGATTGCCTCACATCTCTTAGAATTGGCAGGATTTAAGAAGAGAAAGCCACCTTTTTCAACTGTGTGTCTTTGACACTTGATCTTTCTACTGCCATTAGGTGAAATTCTTTATTGATAGTTTCAAATATTTATTTCTAGGATTTTCTACCACTGTAAAATCACTGCATTTTCTGTTTGAAAGAAAAAACAAAACAAAACATCTCTGAAGTTTTATTGGTTTTATCATTACTAAGGATGACAACTAAGGATTAATCATCAATGTTTGCAAAATTTTAGATAGATTGTCTACCAAAGAATAGCACCCAGCAGTAGTTTTATGCAGTTTCATTCTTTCATTCTCATGAAAATGAACTGTGCTGAAGTTGCTTTGTTATTTTTCTTAAGAAGATTGATGAATCAGGATTGGGGGAATGAGAGAATAGAGGGATTTCTGAAGGAGGAAGAAAAGGTAATAGATAAGAGAGGCTATATACAGTTTAGGCATGATTTGTTTACATTTTAGGTTTGGCAATCAGAGAGGAGTCCACTGTTGACAAATTCATGCCCACATAAAGAAGGACATAAGTGTTCTATTTTTAGATTGTTGTTGGAGGCCTAACCTTCCTAGGCTGGGTCTGAGCTTTTGAGATATGATTGAGTTAAGAAAAGATAAATTTAGTTAAGATATGGCTTAGGATAGAAGGGGGAACAAAAGATGAGAGAAGAGAAAGGAAGAATAAATAAATATGGTAAAAACAAGTTAAGGAGGATTCCTTCCTTACTTAACCCTCTTTACCCTCAGTTGTTAACCTATTAGGTACCAAGACCAACCTCCTGTTCCAACAAACCACCACCAATATCCCAAATCTAAAGGACACCCTCCCAGCCCCACATCACATGTCCAATTTCCTCAGACATAGAACTGACACAGTTCCCACAACAGCTCCAGGAACCACATTTCCTCTGGAACATTCTTAATACTGTTCTGATACCAACATACACCAGTCTTGATATGACATCCTGACAACAAGGAATGGCAACAACTTGGTCTAAGAACAGGTTGTCTTACCTAACTATAAGATGAACTCAAAAAACACGTCATCTTTTGATCTGTGCAAAAGCGAAGATCACTAACTACAGATGACTGACTGTGGCAACCATGACTAGGCAGAACTTATCCTGGGATTAATTAAAAAAACCCTAGTCTAAGCATTCATTGGCCTACAATCTATACAACAACCAAGATCTCTAATTTCAGAGGTCTGATCGAGACAACTGCAACTGAGCAGAACTTCTGAAAACATAATCATAGACTCTATCCAAGGCTTAGTCCTAGGATCAGTGCAAAAACCAAGACCACCAACTACAAAAGACTGATTAAAACAACAGTGATGGAACAGAACTTCTAGAACAGTAAAGAAAGACTCCATTCTAGGCTCCATCCTAACCTGTGCAATCACCAAGATCTCTAGTTACAGAGGCCTGCTTTTTTCATCCACGACTGAGCGAAAAGATTCCAGATATCACAAAAGGACCTAGGGGAGAGTAAAAGAGCATATCCAGAGCCTGTAGTTATATCCATGACAGCATACTTCAAGGGCAGAGAAAAACTGTATCTCTTAGGCCAAAGGTTTCCTTTCTAATCGCCCCAATATTTAGTGTGCCTATACAAAAAAATGTAGCATCAATTAATTATTTTGGCAATTGTTATTACCATGTTTTTCGGTGTATAAGATGACTTTTGAAACAAAAAAAGTCAACCGAAAATCAGAGTCGTCTTATATGCTGAGCATATCCCAAAAAAAGTTTCAATATGCCGCTAAACAAAAATTGTCTGAATATTGCCACAAAACGAATTTTCCAACTTGATCCTGTACCAATCACTGCAAGGCTGCTCTGACGCCTCTCTAACGCAGCCAATCCAAGCAGGCTTTTTATGCATGCAAATTAGACAATGTTCTGGACCAGAATCTACACTGTAAAAAGCCTGCTCAGATTGGCCAGAGTCAGAGAGGAAGTCTATTACATCATAACCTTTGAACCTTTGCTTGTTGTGATTGGCTCACTGTGGTACATACAGTTACAGCACAGGAACGTTCTGTCTGACACAGGCCTAAACCCATGTTTTAACTGCAAAATTAGGGGGTTGTCTTATATGCCCAGTCGTTTTATAAGCCGGCAAATACAGTACTTTTTTTTTTTGTTTGGGGTTTGTTGTGCTTTGTTTAGTTTTTTATTTTGGAACCATGATTATTGTTTGGCTGTTGTCTTTATTGCTGTGATGCTTTCAAGTTTTTTTGTTTGATTTCTTTTTTTATTGTTGTTATGTTTTTCCCTTTCTTTTTCCCTTTCTTTTCTCAAATTGATATTTATAGCTTCTAGAAGGACTCCTTCCGTTCTTTGTTTGATTTTTGCCCTCCCTTCTTTTTTCTTTGTTTTCTTTTCTTCAAACAAAATCACATAACGTGAACCATATTGTTCTGCCTCAAAAATTGAGGGGGAAATTATGGAGAGTACCAAGACCAAACAGTCATATGAACATTGAGTAGAAATAAAAAATGATCAGACTTAAACACCAAATCCAAAGCCAATGATAGCAACAAGCTAGACACAGAGGGGACCACTTTTACTAGCAGCCTGGGAAGCAAAGAAAGGGGATATGGGATGCATGCTGGGAACAGGGGTGGAGGGAGGACAACATTGGTGGATGCCCCTGATTCAACCTCACTATGTACCTAAAATTAATGTGAAAGATTTGTAATCTACTTTGGTCAAAATAAAAATTATTAAAAAAGAAGAGTGATGATATTGATTAATTCAGTTTATGCATCATTTTCCCATACCTACTACTTTACTAGTTTCCCCCAAAATGGCTTTATTAATACCCAGAGTTCACGTTGGAATTAAAGAAATAAATTCTCAGGGCCAGAAAGTTAGTTCTGAAATTAAGATGTATGCTCACATGTAAATGAGGCTGGTTTGATTCCCAACACTTCATGATTTCTAAGCCCCTAAGCATAGCTGGGTGTGATTTTGGAGGTCCCTGTATCAGTGAAGTAGCCAGAGCAGGGTCACATGAACATATATAGGACCAATAACACTGTGTTCTGAGACTTTCAGTTAAATTACACAGTTGAACTTGAGTTAATAGGGGTTCCTATGAGCAGTGCTTAAAGTACCTCCTCAAAATTAACCAAAACAAACTATATAAAAAAGAAAAAAGAAAACTATAATTGAGAAATGAATTCTTACTAAATTTAAGAGGGATATGAGGGCAGATAGTACAGCAAGCAGCCAAGGTGGTGTTCTTGAAAGACTAACCACCATTCTAACCTTAGAATCATGTATGATGCCCCAGCACTACCAGGAGGAATTCCTAAGCTCAAAATCAGGAGTAAGCTATAAGAAAAGTTAGGTGTATTTTCCCTAATAAAACAAAAACAATTAAATAAATAAACCAATATAAAAAATATTGACAGAATGATAGCACAAAGGATAGGGTGTTTGCCTCACAAGAGGCCAACCGGATTTGATTCTCAGCATCTCTTATGATTCCCTTGAACCTCTCAGGAGAGATTCTGAGTGCAGACTGAGAAATAACCCCTGAGTGACTCCAAAAACCAAACAACAACAACAACAACAACAACAACAAAAATAGGTATGACACCAAGTCACAGATAAGCCTTTGTACCAAGGTTCAGGCCAATGGTATCTATGGCCATTTCCTATATCCCAGTCTTTGAGTAAGAACTGCAGCAGTGTTTAGTTTTCAACAGGTATTGCACATAGTTTACTAAGTGCAATAGTGAACATTGGTTTCAAACTCAAAATTCAATGTTTTTCTCTTTGCTTCAAAACTTGCATGGCATTTGTGTAAACTGAATAATTTGAGATTTAGTTTATTTTCTCACTTACAAAATTATATTTTTCCTTTCACAGTTGTTCCAAAAGTCAATAACATGATTGAAGAAGTTAGACAGCCATTGTAAGTATTTTATAACTTATAAAACTTATATATACATTTTATAACTTACATTTTTAGTTTTATACATCTATTAGAGCTTTATTTGAGTGATAGCTGGGTCACACAAATAGTTCTCAGATAGTCATGATTAGTAAATGTCAGTCAGCCAGGCCATTATTCAGTGTTTCACTAGAGGAGGTTGTATTGCTTCTTGACTTTATTATACCTATTATCTAGGTAGATCACCTTGCCAGTGTTCCAGCACTTCTGGTCTACATATCACAGTGATGACCATTTGGTGCCAGGCCTCAGATGGCTAACATGCAAAGCATGTATCTTAATCTCTGAACTCTCTCTTTCTGACCAGAGTGTTTTTCTTTAGGGTGAATATAATGCAATAATTTAGACAGTAGAGCTGACTAATTTTACCAACTGCACTATGAACCAAAATTTGTACATGGAATTAAATCATATTTGCCTCTTAATCATGATACAAAGAAACTAAAACTTTAGACATTGCTAGTCAGCAGTCTGCTACCCAACTGTGTTAGCAAATCAACACATCTCATGTCTTAAATGTTGTCAGATGTTTCTTATGAAAAAACTTGAGTTGATGGTGAATTTTGAAAATAATAAGGGAGTATATTTGTAATTAATTTATCACAAGATAGTAAAGGCAAAGCTCCTGGATCCAGTGATAGAGATTTGAATTTGAATTTTAGTTCTTCGACTCTTTTGACCTGAGGCAAGTACTTACTTGGACTCAAACACAGTCTCCCCAGTTGTACAATTAAATATAACATACTTGGCAGTATCGTGTGACTATTAATAATGATATAGCAATGGGCATAGGATAAGGTCTGGGACTTAGTAGGCACATAATAAATGATAGCTATGTGTGTTATTAATATTTCTTGTCCAGAATATTTTTACATCTTTAATAAAATACTAATCTACCTCTCTTAGCCCCAGTTCACAAATTATGTTCTTTATAATTTTGAAGATAGTATCCTAAAATAAATAAATTTTCCCACAGGCACCATGCAGTATTGAAGAAAAACAACTATTATTTTAAAATTTCCATTGTTTTGTTAACAAGTATTTAGAGTACTGTGTCCATTTAGAAAGTAGAAAAACTTGTTTTCAAGCAAGTATATTATTTTTCACTACCAAAATTTAAATATATGAAAGATACTATAAATATTAACCATTTTACTCTATATTTATTCTTGCCAGTCTTAAAAGATTAATATAAGGGTCATATACTATATTAAAATACATTTGTTTAAAAATTAAATGTTAGATTATAGATTTATTCATATTAGTTTAGTTAGTATTTGACCTTGATCAAGTAAATTATTGTCATACAATAATATAATGTGATTTGCTCAACATTTAGAAAAACTGGAGAAACAAACTAGCATACTTGGGATGAGATTCAGAATTATTCTATATATTGCACAGTAAATTTAAAATTAATGAATTTTAGAAGTAAGGTATTTATCTAAAGCCATGAACACACTATTATATAAGAAGTAAACTTAAAAAGAGCAACTATATCATACAAACTATAAATTTACAGTAAATGTAGATTTTTAATTTACAGTTAAATAAGATTTATGCTATTAAATTTTGTGTCACTGAATTAAAAAGAAAAATTACCAAATAGCATCCTTAGTTTTGCAAATCAATAATGTGTAAAGATGCTAATGTTTATTGAATCAATATAGAATGAGTTTACATATTATGAAATAGTATGCATAACACAGAAAATGAATCAAAGCAGTTTGGAGCTTTGTATTGATACTTTGTATTGATGAGATTAAGATAATAGTTTACTTTTCTCTTATTTTATTTGGGGTAACTAAATAAATAAATGTCTGTATTTCTTTACTTTAAAAAACTGTAAATTACCTCTTTTATAGCCATTTTATTGCTAAGAAAATTGTCATTTAAAAAATAGGGATATTGGAACTGGAGTGATAGCATAGTGGGTAGGTTCAAGTTGCACTGGGCCAACTGTGATTTGATCATCAGCATCCCTGAGCCTGACAGGAGTGATTCCTGAGCACAGATCCAGGAGTAACTCCTGAGTTTTGCCACATGTGGCACCCCAAAATATCTATGTATGTATACACACATATATCTACACACCTATATATATAGTTAATAGTTTTGCTACATTGAGAAAGGCATACTGAGATATATTAAGACCCTGTATATCTTTTAAATAATTTTTTCAAAAGTAAGGTTAAAATATATTTTTTAACAAATTTGAAAACAATTTCCTTACATATTAATTCTAATAATCATTTTCCAGATTTTCAGGGAAAGGTATAAAAATCCATTTAAGATTATATATATTTAATATTGATTTTTAGATATTTAATACTTGAAAATTTTGTGTTGGGAGAAGGATATTTCTGGCTCTGTACTTGGGTAGCTTCTCACTACTGTTTAAGAATCATGATGTACTCCAGAGTTCATACATATAATTTGTGCAATCAATTTATTTAGCTATCTCTAGCTGAGGCTTATAAAGTTACGCTTAAATTTAAAATCGATATATATGTATTTATATAATGGATAAAAAGATTTTATACCATATATTAGCTAATGGCTATATTTATGAATTAAGTTTAACATATTGTGCAACATAGATGATTATTTTTATAATTTATTTTCTTTTTTTGGGTGGTCTTAGATCCAGTAGTGGTCAGATATTACTCCTGGCTTTGTGCTCAAGGATTACTTCAGGCAATGCTTAGACGACCATATAGGGTGCTGAGAATCAAACAAGTCTGTTGCATGCAAGACAAGTACTCTGCTATCTGTACTATCTCTCTGGCCCCTAAACTCTTCTTAGATTATGAATTATTGTTGAATTTCTCAATAATCTTCCTTTATCCCATTTGTCCACATGTGGTGAGTGGAAATTTACAAATACTGTGCTTTATTTTTTGTAATTCATGGACTTTATTGTTTACCTGATAGCACTTTGACTTACTTCCGCATTATCTCTAAGGGATTTCTTTCTGAAATCACTCTACTTCTCCTAGAGGCTGGAAAGAAATATTGGGTTATCTTTGTATCCAGTTTGTTCATTTTTCTGGAGTAGCTACATGTTAAAGCTTGTGTTTCTGCACATGTGTTCTAGGACTTGCAGCATTTTAAAGATAACTTTTCACTTAAAGATATTACCCTAATTAAACTAAGTCACCTAGGTTCTTCGAATTTGTTGGTTCTACTTTTCATCATCTGCATAAAAGTACCATTTTATTTTCTTTGGAATGCTACATTAATTACAATTTTGAAAGTAAAGGATTAAATTTTCAGGATAATGCCTCCAATAAGAGTTGTCACCCATGGAAATAAAGCCATTTTTGTAGATATTGTCATTTTTGTCGCTTTAATAAAATGTTATGCCATTCGAAGCATCTATAAATAATAAAAAAAAAAAGTATTTTTCCCCCTAACCTATGGGAGTTGACCAGAGTCATTGACCAATTGGGGAATGCAGGTTAGTAACATTTCATTGCTACGCCCCTCCTCCTAAAGTTAGTGGGCATCTGGTGCAATGTCAAGATTTTCTAGGCACTAAAACTACCAGCATCTGTTGGTGCTATGTATAACTGCTATAAATTTGATTAATGGAGACAAAGACTGTAATATGAATGCCTGCTTTATGCATTAGTGTTCTTCTTCAGAATGATTGTCATATCATGTGACAGTTTCCTTAACTGGCAATTAAAACAAAGGTTTAAAAATATTCTTTTCAGAATTCTACTCTTAAATATCATGCTTTTCTAATTTTCTTCCTTTGAAATCTGATTTTTAGTTTTTCTCATAACTAAACAAAATAAAAATGGAAAATATAAAAATGATCAATGAGGTTATGTGGTAAAATTACTTTAATAATCATAGAAATATATCTTCCAAAATCCTTTCATTGTTCACTACTTGGAAGCACTGTTCTATGGATATAGAATGAAGTATATTGATAATATTTCTGTATTTTGACATTATTAACAAACATTAAATAAAATAAGACATATATATGTATATATATATATAGAGAGAGAGAGAGAGAGAGAGAGAGAGAGTAAAATAAGATACTGATGTAAAAAAAGCACACTGATGTAAAAGAGCACCGGAGTGCTGCAAAGATATTAGAGCTGGTTAATTGTTTGTTTGCATGTGGCTGGTTTATAGAGTTTTATCCCCAGAACAACATTATTGTTCCCCGGGCACTACCAGGAGTTAGTTTTGACATAGTCAAGGATAACCTATGTTAACTGTCAAGTGTTGTTCAATATCCTTTTTTCCCAAAGGTGATATAGAAGAGGCCAATTTTGATTTATTACATAGAAAAAATTTACTAATGAAAATAGCATTTCAGTGACTGGTTTATTAACAAAAATTGAGATTGCATAAAAAGTTATCAAGATAATATAGTGATAAAATGGAGGCCAAGACACTTACCTTGCATGCAGCTGATCCGAATTGATTTTTGTCAATATATGGTTTCTGAGGTCTGAACAATAACTGATCCTTGAGCACAGAGTCAGAAGTCCTCCAAGCTCTCACCAAAATAAAAGATAACAGAAGTAGGAAGTAGGTCAAGTGAAAATGATTCTCAAATATGATAGTGCATATTCAGTGTTTGGAGATAATAAGAAACTAATTGCAACCTGAACAATGTAAAGTTGTTTACTTGTTTTGAAAAGAAAAAATTATTGATGATTTATGACAAGTGATCTTCAACTGCTGCTGATCTACATACTAGTGCCAACTCAAAGGCATAGATGTTAAAAACCAAGAGTCTACAAGAGTTCTGCTGTTCTCAACTTATATGCAGACAGATACTGTTCTAAAGGTGTGAAAAAATTGGAGATGTCTGATTTAATCTGGATCAAAGTTTGGATCTTAGTCAAAGTACAAATAAAAGCTACTTGAGCAGAGAATATATAGTTTATACTTTAGAGTTTTTGGTTACTGTAGTATGAATTATAGAGGTTAAAATTTGACTTAGGATATAAAGTTATTAAATATTGACTATATACTATAATTTGTAATCTGTATAAATATGAGAGTATGGAGATTTGAATTAGAGCTGTACTAATGAAACAGAATGATTATGGATACTTTTTAAAAATAGAGCAAAGTTTATTGTTAAGTTACTTCTGAAGAGCCTTGAGGAGAAAAGTGAAGAAAGAACCATCAAGAAATATTTTTTAAAAAAGAGAAAGATTTCTAGAATTTTAGATAAAGGAAAATAATCTAGATAGAATTGTAGTATTGGGAAACCTAAGTTATAAACATGTGAAGGACTAAAGCAATAATGTTTGAATTCAGAAATATGGTGTTAAATTAATCCATACATTTTTAAGTCAATTTTGTTCAGATTACATGAAAATTTTTAAGGGAAAAAAGGTAACCCCTATAACAATAAATATTTTCCCTTTCTCTCATTTTTTACTATATTAAAAATAATAATTTAGAAATATTGAATTTCTGAATCATGAGATAAACATAACTTTAGATAGAAATAATGTTCATTTTTAAAGAAACAACCAAACTTTTCCATGAAAATTATATGTTTTACATTCCTTTCTACATTGTTTGAAAAACTTCAATACCTTAACATCCTAGCTAATATTATGACCAATCATTTTGGTTCTATTTTAATATGTGGTATTTTATGCTTTAAGTTTACAGTTTCCCATTTCCCAATGACCAGTGATCTTAGGAATTTTAATATATACTTACTTTCTACTTGTAAGCTTTATTTGGTAAAGTATCTCTTAAAATGCTTTATAAATTGAATGGGTTTACTTATATTTTAATGCATTTTAAAAAATACTTTTTATTCTGAAGTGAGGTGATTCATTGTAGTGTGCTTTCTTTACATGTGTAGAGCCCTGAGTTTTATTCTCAATACCACAAAAAACAAGTAAAAAATAATCCCTTATTTTCTGAATTCAGTCATGTTTATGTGTATATCTATCTAAATATATGCTTATATATGTATATATCTATCTACAAATATGCTTGTGCATATATATGTGTTTGTGTGCTTACTAAATGTTTTTATCCAATAGATCACTCTTCTTTTTATTAATAATATCAAAACACAAATATCCATAAAAGTGTTTGAATATGGAGAGATCATAGAGAAAGTTGGATGCTTGCTTTATATATGGCCTATTCTAGTTTGATAGTTGGCATATTATATATATTTTCTTAAGTACAGTCAAAGGTTAATGCTTAGCACAGATTCCGGAATAGCCACTAAGCACCACTGGATCTACCCCACCACTACCACTACCCAAGAAAAACAATCTATCATATCCATATTTGAATAGATTAGCAATGAACTGTTTATGAACAGACTGTTACTAAATATCAAAATAATCATGCCAAATTTAAAAAGCCATAAGAATGAAGATGCTTTATATTGTTCCATTTTCATAAGCATCATACAGATATAAAGTCATTTACTCTTAAATAATAGATCAAGAAAAGGAAGGAAACCATGGAAGGGAGAGATTTAACAAAGAATAGAAGTAAATTTAAATGGATATATAGTCACCACCTTTATTGTAATTATAATTTTATAACCATATACTTATCAAATTATACACTTAGTTTATATTGATTTTTTTGGGGGTCCAATCAATTGTGTTCATGGTTTATTCCTGGCTCTTTGCACAGGGATAACTCCTGGTGAACTGAGGGGACATTACGGAGTTCTGGCCATCAAAACCTGTTGGGCTGTATGCAAGGCGAGTATCCTACCCCTTATACTATCTCTTTTCCCAATTAATATATTTGAAATACTAATAATTTGTTCATTAAATTCCATTAAAAGCAATAAGATAGAATTTTTTTTTATTATTGAGCCACACCCGGTGATGCCCAGGGGTTTCTCCTAGCTATGCGCTAAGAAATTGCAACTGGCTTGGGGACCATATGGAATACCCGGAGGTTTAAACCAAGGTCCGTCCTGGGTCTGCCATGTGCAAGGCAAATGACCTACCACTGTGCCATCGCTCCGACCCCATGAGACCTTTTATTTTTTTTTTAACTATTATGTTAGTTTGTTTTTGAACTTTCATCTTGCTATAGGGTTAGCACTGGCTCTGTACTCAGGGAAGTCTTAAGGTAGGATTCAAGGGAGCATTATTTTGCCTAATTTACACAGAGGAAAGTAAAACTGATTTCAATGCTCAACTAATATAAACTACTTGTAATTGTGTTAGACAATAAATTTTGAATTAAAAATACAATTCATATAATTCTGCTGAACCTAAGTCTTCTATTTCCCATGTCTGTGTTATTTCATTAATACATATTATAATTTTGTAAATGGCACTATTATTAAAGGAAAATAATTCCTTAATGAGTTTAGGTTTCAGGACTTTGAAAGTTCTTATTTTTATGAACAATAAAAGAAATATAACATTATAGTTGAACATATAATCAATGCTTCCATTTTTTAAAGAATAACTGTTTAAATAAAAAAGTAAATAATTGACTTTAAAAAAGATTTTCTTGAATCACAGAAATAAATACTATTCTTAAGAATGTTAACTGCCTTACAAAATTTACATATAACATATTATATAGGCTCCGTAATATTTGAAAGACAGATGTATAATGGTTTATAGATTAAATATAAGAATTCTCCTAACTCAATGTTACTATGCTGATAGTTTTCTTTTTTTTTAACAACAGCCTTTCAGAACACAAAACAAAAAAAAAATATATATATATTTTCCCAAACCCTGTGATGGAAAGGGAAATTCTATTGTATAAATTCAAGTTAAATTAACTGTACATTTTTACAGAAGACTGAAATTGAGTGACTTCTCAGGAAATGATACCTATGTGATTTCACTTTAGACTCTGATAATAGGAATTATCCTTTCTTCATATTAGTAGTATTGCTATTTTATTCATTGAATGTTTCAAATTGAACATCTTTTAAATGTACATACCAAACACAACAAAATATTCTCTAGCATTCAGGTATGATTCTTTTGTATGTAGGACCCCAACTGAGTAGTAAATACCTATTAAAATGGCCCTCTAAATGACTGTAATGACAGAGAATTGAATGTCAGCAAAATTTTCTATTATTTTATTTCATTTAGATTTTATTAACAATTTAGTTATATAAAAGATAAGAATCTTTTACCTTCATAAATTTGTATCTGTAATTTGTTCTCGGTGCAAATATATTGAAGACACCACTCGACAGTACTGATTGAATATTTATTTAAACAAATATCAGTATAACCCAACTAGCTGGAAAATCCATGAGTTTGATTTTGATAGCAGTACATTTCTCAACAATTTATGTGTGCATGCAAATGTTGGTGCTTTAGATATAGGCTAAAGTATTTGCTTTATATGTATTATTTTGTTTGAATACAAGAAAGCTAGTTTGATTTGTATGTTTCCCCCTTATAGAATTGTTCCAAGGCTCTGTCAGAGATCACGTAGAGTAATTTTTCCCATCAATCTTTGCTGTGCAGCCATGCACGAATGCAGTAGGAAAAAGGGGGCAGAAATCAAATCACTTAATTGCAGCATTTTTCATCTACATCTTTTGTTTTATGGTGGTAAAGGCCCCGGAGTAGCCTACCATGATTCATGGCTGTCACTGCTGCCGTTAGCAGTTCAATCCTTCATTCTAGGCATTTTGGTACTGAAAGTACCTACACAATTACTTTGATGAATATGACTTGTTTGTTTTTTCCCCATTTTTAGCAGAGAGTGGTTGTGCTTAATACAGACATTTAAATAAGATAGTATTCGTGCCTATTGCATGCGCACCATATTTCAAAAGTTGTGTTTTGAGTTTAACTATAATATTACCATTGTCACCCAGGTATTTAATAGTGCTGAGCTTATGGGCTTTTACTCTATTTTTATGTTTATATAATGGGAAGGCCTTAAAATAACCCCCACTTTATATAAAAGGAATAATTCACCTTTAAAGATCTACGAGTCTGTGACAGATTTCTACAAAATCTCATTTAAAAATAAGTCATTTCATGACTGTGGCATTACAAAGCCAGCAAACTAGTCTGCCTCTGCATTTATGCCTAGTTGATCATAAAATAATAGCATTTTTGGAAATATATGCATGCATCTTAGAAAGTGACTTACAGTATTTGCATATTTGGAGAAAATGTCAGTGATGTCAGCAGGGGTTCTGAGAGTAGCTAAATGAGCAAGCTTTTCAAAAATTGCTATTTTATCAGCTATGCACTGTCAGCACAAAATGCAACCTCTTTAAGAAAGAGACAAGGAAAAGGCAAGTGATTTAATTTCTTCATTAGCCTACTTGCAACTGAATTATAGTATACCTAGAAGCTGAGAAATTTATATTATAAGCTTGAGGAAAACTATCTAACATTCTTATTTTTGCCCTCATGATACATTTGTTAGAAGTTTTGAGACTACACCCCTACTTCAAAAATGAAATGAAATTAGAGTTCTACTGATACAGGAAAATTTGCTGTATGTCACTTTACAATTTGCTTTACCTAGTGTTATGGTTGAAGCTCATGAATTTTTTTTTGAAAGAGTGGTCTTTCTGGTTCATTCACTAATTTCTTTGTTAACTTTTGGCTGAAAGCTTAAGTATATGTTCAGCATATTTTCAACTGAGAGTTTCCATTGTAACTTACAAATGATAGCAATGTTCATTCCATTTGTCAAAATAGATTAATAAAATTGCTCATTATGTACTTGGAATAAAATGTCACGACAGGTCTCAGAATATAACATAGTGATCTGGAAAACCTGTTTTGCATGCAGGAGCCCCTGATTCCATTCCTAGCTTGGTATGGTCCCGTGATCACTTCCAGAATTGACCCCCTAGCATTGAGATATGAATAACACCTGAGCACTACTCAAAGGAGACTCTAACTAGGGAAAATCTCCCCACACATAATCACAAATAAAAAATTAGTATTGAATTATTGAGAAAAAAGTTTTTTAAATAAGGCTAGAGTAATAATACAGTGGGTAGAAAATTTGCCTTGCACACACTTAACCCAAGTCTGATACTCAGCATCACATATGGTTCCCTGTGCACCAACAGGGAATGATTCCTAAGTATAGAGCCAGAATTTACCATGGAGTATTACCAGATATAGTCCCAAAATAACAAAACAAATAAAAATCTTTAAGCAATGGTTCTGAAAATTAAACTAATATGAAACCCAATTTAAGTCTTCAATTACTTAGTATGTACTTAATAATAATCTTAATTTTGTCATGACATGGTATAATTAAATTTATTAACAAAACAATGAGTTTCTTTTCCTTATTGAAGTTCATATTCAAAATAGACTGACATAGTAATTTTTGTTCGCTTCAATAAATATTTATTTTTAGAATATTTTATCTAAGCTAAGTTGGTTTAACTTTACTTTGAATAAACAATACTGTGGGTCATATCACTGAAAAAGTAAATATGTTACATAATTTACGGTTGAAGTAAACATTTTAATTGACATATGAAATTAAGAAAATAATAAGTCATTAAAGCAGCATTTTTTTAATTTTCCATAGGCACTGAAATATGGTATTATTTACTGATTAGTCAGGGGTACAAATATGCCAAATGGTTTTAGCAAAGGTAAGTAGTTTATATTTTACTATTATTTTTATTAGTATTTACTTATTTTCACAAATATAACCAAGATCCAAGAAGAAGTATCTTCTATACTTATTTAGAAAAGTGTGTATATTATGTATAAAAGTGGTTGGGGGTGTAGGAAAATAAACAGTGGTGCTCACACTAAAAGAACAAACTATGTGATTATGTTGTAGTTTCAAAAAGCATCTTGAAAAATGTTAAAATTCAATTCTCATGTGAGGACTAAAAAAAGTCACGATGTCACAAAATAAGAACTTTAATTTTATTCAAGATAAAGAAAGAAATGTTCAGACATAAATGATGTAAAATTAAAGAGAATAAAAAAGAAATCAAGACCTGTCCATTAAATTCACTGAGTAGCACTTATAGATGCAGAGATGAGGCAAAGTATCTTTATGTTAGGTTCAATACAATCTGTTTGTTAGTCTTGAAGATTTACCTACAGATTATGTTTTTGTCTTCCCCCAAAGCAAATGATGAAATATTTATCATGTGACATATGAATAACTTACACATTAGTTATATAGTTGCATCAGTTTATATTCTTTAGAATCTGACACAGAAAAGTTGGAGGCCAACATTTGTGAAAAGAGGAAAAACCAAGACAGCGTGCAGAGAGGCATGCTAGGGCTGAGCATTAGCGAACTTTGAGGAATGTTGAGGATGTTAGGATGTTTTTGAGTCAGAATGGCATGGCTTCTAGGACAGACAACAGTGTAGTGCTATTTGGGAGAAATGACTCAACTATATGGAGGATGCATTTACACAAACGGAAAGCACATGCATTTGTGAAGTGCTTTCTGCTCTCATAAGGATGTGGCTGGTGATCTTGAGATCTACAATAATTAAAATTAAATTTACTTATTTCCTGAAAGTTTTTAGAACCTAGAACGTGTGTCAGAACATTGACAAATGTGAAACTTTGAGAAATATTACAGTGTATGGTGTTATCTTAGTGGTTTGACCTTATGTTCATAAAGAATCTTATGTTTTATAAAGTTTTTCATTAAAATTGTCACAAATCATCAGTTCAGTATACCCTGCATTGATAACTCACACTAGCTTGAAAAGAATTTCTGCAGCTATTAAATCTATTTTTTATTTCTCTTCTTCATCCTCCTTATTTTATTTTCATCTTTGCCTTCTAACTTTCATTTCTAGAACTGTGTAACCATTATAGTTTACCACTAATATTTGTAATGAGCAATAATTTTAAATTACATAATATATGTTTGTAAACCTAAGTGGTATATCTATTAATTAAATTGGCAAACTGTTAAGAATATGTTTTGGGAAAGGAACACAGATAAATGAGTACCTGATTCTAAAAATAAAATTTGCTTTAAGAATTTATGGAAGAAGATTAGCGCCATAGTACAATGGGTGGGGTACTTGTTGTCCCACAGACCTGGGTTATATTTTGGGCATCCCATACATTCCTTGAAGCACCCCCAAATGTGATCCCTGATTGCAGAGCCTAGAGTAAGCCCTGAGCATGCCAGGTGTGGCCACACTCTCCCAGAAACTATATGAGAGATATTTTTTCATTTTAATTATCAACTCAGTGACTTGATAAATATATTTTAACAAAACTAAATATTTTGGTGTCATAGTATGCAACTTTTTCTGAAACCTTATGCAAATTTCAAAGTAATGCTTTTATATAATTATTCAAGTATCATAAAATCTAAATTAACCATCGATTAATTGAAATGGGCCTTTGTAAGAAAAGCATTCAATTTGATTATTAATATAAAATGACAAAATATAAACTAAAATGAATTTGTGCTGCATGATGAATGTGGGTCATCCACATTGTATAACATTTATATATTGATTATAAAGTATGCCCTGAAGTTGGTGGTGCAAGCGATAAGGCATCTGCCTTGTCGGTGCTAGCCTAGGACAGACCATGGTTCTAACCTTCAGCATCCCATATGGTCCCACAAGCCAGGAGCGATTTCTCAGCTTATAGGCAGGAGTAACTCCTGAGCATCACCGGTGTGACCCAAAACCCATATTTATGCCTTGGAATCAGCCATAAATATTTTTTTTGTTTTTATTTGGGGGCGTCACAAATGGCACCACTCAAGGGCCACTCCTGGCTCTACATTCAGAAATCTCTCCTGGCAGGCTCGGGGGACCATATGGGACACCCAGGTTCGAAAAACAGTCCTTCTGCATGCAAGGCAAACACCCTACCTCCATGCTATCTCTCTGGCCTCAAATAAATTTAATATCACATTAGTTTTCAATATAAATTAGCCATATACTACATAATTATTATAATATTTAGCTAATTATTATAATATTTAGCTTTACAGTATTTGACTTTCAATATATTTATGTTTATAAATCATGTGTCTGGGAACTTTTACTTTTTTTCTTTATAGTTCTTTTATGGATTGTACTTGAAAGAAAACAGGTGTAAAATTGGAGGAAGCACCTAGATTAGAAACCCACTGAAATTCAATGTTTCATTTTCTGTGGATTCAACAGTCTTTATTAATTCCATAGATTACTTGAACCATGATTATGTAATACGAGATGCCATAGTCTAATGAAATATCTCATCTCAGGGAGTAATGTTAACATTTTTAGAAATAACATTTTTTCAGCATCTGTGTACAGAACAATAGGCAAAAGTTCTAACATACTTTTATATAAAATAACCTATGTTACCTATTTGTTAAGAACTTTTATCTTTAATTTTCCATCTGTAAAGACTGTGTGAGAGAAGAGTGCTTATGCCATTTGTACAAGGAAATATAGATTTGATATTTCTCTTATTTAAAAATCCACTTATAATCCTTATAGATGTATAATTGGAGGTTCTGACTGACCCTATTGGTAATTCCTTGTCCTCGAAATAAACATCTAATAGCAAGCTTTATTGCAAAACTTCACAATTTCATTGAAGTCTCTACAATATTCATTTGAAACCTAATTTTAAAACAGTTTTTTTTATTAATTTCCTGGACTAAGCTCTTTGGTTACATTTTCATTTCAGTATTCAGAACTTGAAGATGACATTTGTTTTATTCTTATACAGAAAGCTAAATAGAAATATTGGATTTTGCTTTCTTCATTCATCCTCATCCTTCATTTTTAGTTTCAGTTGACAAATGCCACAAATGCACTTAAAACATTTTGGTATCTGTTTATGAGAATAAAAATAACACAAACAAACAAAACCCTCCAGCACATTCTCTAAAGTTTAAAATATCACTCAAGATGCTTATCTTGGGCATAGGATGGTCCTCTATGTTATACATTCTAATTATGTAGAACAGTAAATCACAGCGTGCTGGATGTTCTGTGAGAAACAGCTGGATTAAAATGTGTTTGAGAATGGAGGGTGGTATCTTGCATATTTTTTGGCAGACAGCCTGCATTGGTACGGCTATAGACTCCTGGAATGTTTGATAATTTCAGAGCAAGTTCCTTTTTCGTGGCTTACATTCTGTTTAGTGCAGTGAAGAAAGCCTATAACTGTTTTGCAATCTCATCAGTATGTGATATGGAATAATCACAGTGGTTACCTAACAGTGATGGAAAGCCTGTGTAACAAGGGAAAGGGAACTGCAAATCTGACTGAACATGGGCATTTCAGGTCTGGAAATATGTGCTACCTACTAAAATGAGCTATCGACTAATTCAGGAAAAAATGTTATATGGGTTTAATGTTCATCTTCATCCACACTTTAATGAGAAGGATTAGACTGCCTTCCATATGTGGAATATTTATTTTAGCAATACAAGAAAATGTATTTCCCTAATATTTTTTTCTGTATGCACAGGGCCCTAAATTTTACAGATGTGATTAATGTTTTAATTTGCTGTTCTAGTTGGATACAAGTTTACCATACAATATAAATTACTTACAAAGAAATTTGCTTATATGGAGCTTAATTCAGAAGCTGTTTAACCACCTTGTGTGGTATTGCTCTTTCTCGATGGGACTTGCAGTTTTGCTGCTTATTTTAAAAATAAAAAAGCCTAATTTAAACATCTTAAATCATTGAAATTAAATTATCAAGGAAGATAACATATGCCAATAATTGTCACTTATCTAAAATAAAATAAAAACAACATACCCTGTACCTTTAATATTTAAATTGCACTTATAAAATATTATAAGCCAAATAAGCCATAAACTGTAATGATCACAAGCCTGGCATTTTTTTTGGACCTTGCAGAATTATCTTTTTTATTTCTTTTTTATTAATATCTTTATTTAAACACCTTGATTACAAATATCATTGTAGTTGGGTTTCAGTCAAGTAAAGAACACCCCCCCCTTCACCAGTGCAACATTCCCATCACCAATGTCACAAATCTCCCTCCTCTCTACACCAGCCCCTTTTATACTATAGACAGGCTTTCTACTTCCCTCATTCAGCTGAATTATCGTAATGCAACACAGGAAAGAATAAATGCATAAAGAAGAATCAATTCTAAAAATATAGCTCCATTTATAAACAAAAACAATTTATTTTAATTTGTCCACTCATAGGAAATGATTTTATAATTAGGGGAATTATTAATTTTTAATACTCTTATTTTAGCAGATATTTGACAGATAGTCAGAGGTAGCCATATGGGTCAAGGCGGTGGGAAAATAAAAAGAAAATTGACAGATATAATTAAACTTTGCTTGTATTCTCTTAATTTTAGTTGGCTTTTACTACAAATATCTAACTGGGAGAAGTGGCTTTTTTTTTTTAAAGATGTTGCCTTCAAGCCTGGCATTTTTAATGATTATTTTTCAAATACTTTGTTATGTAGTCATTTGGAATTATTTTGTCATTCATTTAGTATATAGTGTAGATAAGAATGATGCAGAACCTACTTCAAAATTAATTCTCACTTGTTTGTTTCTGATTAAAAAAATAAAAGTGTATTTCAAGATTTGAGGACTTACCAAAAATAATAGTTACCTACTTCTATACCTATTCTACATTTTAGTAGGAGGTTTTCATATAAATTATTATATGTGAATTTAAGTTTTCTATTTAGACATAATTTCCATTTTCCTTCGTTACTTTTTGTTGTACCTACACATTGCATAAAATGTGATAAGCATAAAGATTTAAATACTTTTATTTACTTCGCTATTAGAATGAGTACAATTGGCACTTAACATCAAAGCAAGCTGCATCATAAAAATAAATGATCAAGAAATATTAGCTAATTGGATGTGTTCAGATGCAAATAAAATCTTTTAAAATGGGTTCAAAACTCTCTTAAAGTGGGGCCTGAGCAATAGCGCAGCGGTAGGGCATTTGTCTTGCATGTGACTGACCAAGAATCCTGAGTCCCATATGATCTTCAGGAGCGATTTTTGAGTGCGTAGCCAGGAGTAACCCTGTAGCTTAATTTGCATAATGTATTAGTTATTTACTATTTAGGATGTCTGGTAGGGAGAAACTAGAACTTAAGAATGCTAAACAGGGGCCCGGAGAGATAGCACAGCGGCGTTTGCCTCGCAAGCAGCCGATCCAGGAACAAAGGTGGTTGGTTCGAATCCCGGTGTCTCATATGGTCCCCTGTGCCTGCCAGGAGCTATTTCTGAGCAGACAGCCAGGAGTAACCTCTGAGCAACGCCGGGTGTGGCCCAAAAAAACAAAAAAACAAACAAACAAACAAACAAAAAAGAATGATAAACAGAAAATTATAAGTAAAATATGTAAAAAGAAACAAAAACTACTTACCAGGAAGTGGTAAATGGAGATAACATTGTGTTTTCGCAACCTACTTAAGAATAGACTAGGTTTGATGATTCATTCATTCACATAGAAGAGTAGATCACCTTACCTCCAGTTTCAAGTATTATTGTGCAATTCATGAGAAAATGATCCAAAAACATGAACTTATCACTAGATCCCTTTTAGTATGAGGTAATTTTTATAGTATAATTCATCTATGTATAAAATAAATTTTTGAAAAAAGTCTATTGTCTAGAATTTAAACTTAATTATATATATATATATAATATTTTTTTTTCTTTTCCTGGTTTTGCTTCTTTCTTAAATACAATTTAGTTATTTTATTTTTAATTAATATCTTTATTTAAGTACCATGATTACAAATAGTTTGTAGTTGGGTTTCAGTTATTAAAAAGAACACTCCACTTCACCAGTGCAACGTTCCCACCACCAATGCCTCTATTTCTCTCCTCCCCCATCCCTTGCTTATTGAAGATCACATTATATTTCCTGATATTTACTTAATCTTGGCTACAAATATGAGAAATATTGAAATTCCGTGATTAAAAATAATTTATATATTAATCATATTTTAATCAAAAACAAAAGTTTTTTAAAATATTCTAAAATAATCAAATATACTTTAGGAACACATCTAATTTTGTTTGTTTGTTTTTGGTCACACCCGGCAATGCTCAGGGGTTACTCCTGGCTCTATGTTTAGAAATTTCTCCTGGCAGGCTTGGGGACCATACGAGATGCCGGGATTCAAACCACCATCCTTCTACATGCAAGACAAATGCCCTACCTCCATGCTATCTCTCCAGCCCCTAGAAACACATCTATTTTAATACAAATTTGAAAAGAAATATAGAAATCTGAAATATTTTGTTCTCATTAAATTAGAATTTTATAATTAGATTTTTGCTTTATTTTGTTTTATTTTGTTTCGAGCCATATCTAGTTTGCTCAGAGCTTACACTGTGCTCTGCACTGAGAAAACATTCTTGGCAGTGCTCAAGAGACCACATGTGGTGCAAAAGTGGAAGCAAGATTTACTATGTGCAAGAAAATTTCCCAGCTACATGTATTGTCTTTTTTGCTCTACACTAGAATTTTAGCTTTCTAAGATGACCAGTATAAGTGCCAGTGAAATTTTCCATGATGACAATATCTGGTTATTGGAGTTGTTTAGGTTATTAGTAAGCTCTTCCTTAATGTGTGAAATATCTACGATTTTACCACTTGATCTTGAACCTCCAAAGACAAAATGTAAGAGAAAGATGGAAGATTGCCATTAAATCAGGCAGAAATCAGAAGCAAAGATAAAAGAAAACTTTTTTAACACAGACATTTTCTTCCTTCTTGTTTCTATCCTATGTTCAAAAAATGTGCATAATATTGCTGAAAGATTGAATCATAAATTTTGCAAGTCTATATTATATTTAAGTCTATGATAACTTCTCAATTTGTATCCTTTTAAAACTAATTTGTTTTAACTACATTTTAAAAAGACTTTAAACAATTTTATATAACCTATATTTCAGCCAAGTATCAGCACGACCTAAGAATATGAACTCAGTAGTTAAATAGAAAGTCAAGTAGAGTTTTAACAAAGTTCTCAGAACTCTACATATAAAATACAAAGCAAGGTGGAAAAAACATATTTTTGATTCAGCAGTTATGGTTCTTAATCATATTTTAGTGTGCTAATTATCACTTTACATGCTAAATGCATAATACTTCCTTCATACAATTAATAAATATTTATTATAGCCTTAAAATTCTTATAATCTATGACATCACTGACTAAAATAACAATCAAAATTAAAACTACAGTTGAATCTCTGTCTTGTTTAAAAGACTTTATAATCTAAAATTTGTATACATTTTATTCTGGGAAAATATAGAATATATATAATCCTAACTAGAAATCTGTAAAGTTATACAATGTTTGTGAAAAGGGAAACTTGTTAATATACTATGGGGTACATAGTGATCAACATGAGTAAAAGGTAGGATTTATGGAGCTAAGACACTTTTTGGAAAGAAAGGTCAAAGTGAAGCAATTATAAAGCAGTATGCAGGCCTGTAAAACAGAGTTAGGTGATGGGATAGTCAGGCTAGTGTGGATTTCTGAAACATGCAACATTTCAGTTTATCTTTGAAAAAATAAATAGTGTGCCTTATGATTAGTAGTGAAGACCAGAGCAAGCATTTCAACTGGAAAACTAGAATAAATGGCATAATGTCAGCAACCTGGGGTTTCTATTGTGTATAGGCAGTTGCATAATATTTATTGGTATATACTTGAACTAAGTAATATAATAGAAAATAAATGACATCTCTAAATGAATATTATTATGATAATTAAAAGTAAATTACTTTGAAAAGAAACTACATAGTGTATTCTAGAAAAAGCGAAAAAAATAATGTAAGGTAAAACCTACTATGATATTTATAGTAAAAAATCCAATTTTTAACATTTAGCCTACTGTTGGAACACTGTTTTTAAATGTTTTCTGATTGAGAAAAATGCTTTATTAACAGAAACTTAACCTAACTACACAAGGCTAATAGGGCTGGGTAAATTAGCTGTGATGTTTTAACAGATTACAAAGAGATTCACTGATCAATGACTAAGTTCTATTTCCTTTCTCATTGTTTATATTGTATTAATAAAATTTCTGTCAGTACTGATTTCTGTAACTATACTTAGGCTTGTTGTTTAAAAAATAAGTAAAATGTATAAAAATGTATAAAAATGAGTTTAAAATAATTTGTTTTGCCTGTTCCTGTTTAGAGTCACTTTGAGGATCCGCATTTTTATTCCAAAATTATGCCATTTGAAATACTTCAGTGGCAAAACATTCAATTATATAGAAAAGTAGACATACATGTAAACATATCTTGGCAGAAATATGTGTTTCCAGCCAACACACTTTGTGCAGTAAGCCCATAACGAAATATAATCAGAGTTCTGATGCTGACATGGTAAGAATGACTGTGGCCTCCTAAAGAAGTGATGAAAACATTTTCCCTTTGAAATCAATTACAAATAAAATGGAAGGAGTGCACTGAGGTTTCTCTGTAAATATATTTAATAATTATTTAAAGTTTCACTTATGAAAAAAACTAACCAAACATCTTTTGTGTCTTTTACATTTTGAGGGAGTTGATGACATATATAGGCTGACCACCTAGAGTTCATCAGTATATTATATCACCATTGGTAAATTTGCCACGTTCCAGGGCATAGTCCTCAACCTTTCAGGATCAGCGATTTGTTTTGGTCAGCACATCAAGGGTCTATGGGTCCACACAGCTGGACATCCATTTATCACACTCACAGAGAATGCTACATTAAACATCGATGACAACTTATGTACTTACAATGAAAAATAAAATGTTGATTAGTCCAGATTTCTCAAAATTGTCTAAAAAATTATTTAAATTTTTATCACTTTATCAAAGCCTTTGCTTTAGAGGCAAAAATATTATATTCTCTTTTGGGATCTTACTACAGATGACTAATGGTCTGCTGTGACATGTTTGCTAGTTTAAAGACAATATAATAGATTTCTTTTTGCATAGTTATCCTTATATAGCACCAGTGGCATCTAAGGTGGTTTTTCAACTTTAATTTTTATGTGGACACTTGTAGCTAGATATTTTTCAAGTCATTATTACTGTATAATAGGCAGAAATTAAGGATTCTAATAAAGGGTAAGATATAAGTTTATTAATGTAATATTGAGAACATATATTTACCACTAACAATCATCTCTACATTAAAAGAAAATATGAACAATTATTAAAATTCAATTGAAAAAATCTAGGTAATATTATCATCACTAAATTGGATAATAACTAAAAATAGCATTATGGTCTAAATCACCTCCTCAGTTTTCTCAACATCAGCTGAAAATCATAGCACTCAAATGGTATATTCCATACTACCTTCAAAGATTCTCCCTAACTCAAGTAGAACCAATCATACTAAACTATTATACTACAATCCATTGTTAGTACAGGAATAAACACTTAATAGTAGTCTGATTTATAATACTTACTGTGCACATATATATATAACTTGATGATTATCAGTAATAATTTGAAAAAGACAAGTCTACAAAGTCAGAGGGTGCTAATAATGTGTACGAAGTATCAAGGAAAGTTCACAAATCATTAAAATCTCTATATATAATTGCCATTGAGTTAACTTCTGAGTATTTGTACAAGTTTTTTTTTTATCTCAATCCCAATAGTGTTCAGTGATTACTTTTGGCTCTGTGCATGGATGTCACTATCTATATGCTTTGGCGACCATACATTTCCAGGGCTTGAACTTGGGTCTCCTAAGCAAACTTCATGGTCTGATCCATTGATCTGTATCTCCAGCCAACTTGTATATGAAATTAATGAGTATTATATTTCTACTTACTGGAAACAAATCTATTAGAAATAATAAATTAAAATATTTTTACTTTGAAATGTAATTTTAACAGGATAAATTTCAAATAAATTGATATTGAACAACATGTCAAAAAGAAAATATATGAGGCCAGAGAGGTGGTGCAGGCATTAGGGTGTTTGCCTTGCACGTGCTAACCTATCATGGACTGCGGTTGGATCCCCAGAATCCCTTATGGTCTCCCAAGCCAGGGGCAATTTCTGAGCACATAGCCAGGAGTAACCCCTGAGTGTCACTGGATGTGGCCCAAGAACAAACAAACCAAAAAAATATATGACTTATACACCATTTTCTTGGTTCATTAAATAAATTAGTAACAGTACAAAAAATATAATCCTACATGAAAACGTATTATACATGATTTTGTATTTGTATTCTTACATGGATTTAAACTTGAACCTTGAGAAAAATAAACTATATGCATAAAATATTATTATCAGTAGTATATTATTATAATTAACAACAATAATTACTAATAAGATAAAAAGAAAATAAAATAAAGAAATTATTGTTACTATTTAGAGAATAGTCTTAAGAGAAATATGTTTTTAATAACTGTAAGTGAACTTATGCTAAACTTACAAAATACTCATAGATATTGGGAATGAAATAGATATGGAAAAATTATAAACTTGAAGAACTTATAAAAGGGGTCAAAAAGATAGTACAACTTGCACATAAAAGACCCTCTTTTGATGCCAGCCACACTATGGAACCTAGGCTAACCTGCTAGGATTGGTACCTGAGAGCAGAGCCAGGAGTAAAACATTAGTATCATCAGATTTAGCCCCAAACCAAAATGCAAAACAGAAAATTGTATGTTCTAATTAAAAATTAGCATTTTCCACACCTTTAATATTAAATATGCATTGTGGTTAATTGTGGTTACTCTGAATATATATTTAGATAAGGAGAAAGACATTTCTTAATAGTCATTATGCATAAGTTTAGTTACTATTGCATATAAGAATATTCATCTGAAAAAAAATCTCAGAAATCCCAACTCACAGCTGATTTCCAGTCAACCCTTGAATTTGACTATCAACTTCACTCCATCCTTAACTCTTAGATTTTATAACTTCTCTTCATTATTTATATACCCATTGATGAATTGTCATTTAGGGTATCTGCCATTAACTTTATAAAACTTAGCTAAGTGACTGTGAGAACACTCTTCCTAGTTAATGCAGGACCATTTTCACTGACTTGAAACATCCTGTTAGACAAATTCCTCTTTTACACTAGACTCAGCATTACTTCAAAATAAAGATCATTTCTATTTGAACATATTTATGAGATTAGCATAATGATGAACAAATAGGTTATCAATAATAAAACAGTTATAAACAAATGTGTTTAGAGATTTTACATTAAGAAGATTAAATAGAAATTAATAGGTAGATGAATAAATACTTAAGGATATTCCAAAAAAATTGAAGGTCATTTTCTTTCTTTTTTTTTAAATATTATAAATCCAGCTTTATTTTTTTGGGAAACTGAGGCACAGAGCACCTGTGTGCTCTCCCCAAATAACAAAGCCCATTTAATGGCAAGTCTGAGGATGTGGGAATCCTATCTCTGATTTCTCTCTCTTTTTTTAAATATCTTTATTTATACAATTTGATTACAAACATGATTATAGTTGGGTTTCATTCATATAAAGAACACCTCCCTTCCCCATTGCAACATTCCTATCACCAATGTCCCAAATCTCCCACCTCCGTAATCCTCCCCCGCTGCCTGTATTTGAGACAGGCTTTCTATTTCCCTCATTCCTTCACATTGTTATGTTAGCTGTTAGTGTATTTATTTATTTATTTATTTATTTATTTATTTATTTATTTATTTATTTATTTATTTTGGTTTGGCCCACATCCGGTGATGCTCAGGGGTCATTCCTGGCTATGTGCTTAGAAATTGCTCCTGGCTTGGGGGACCATATAGGATGCCACCGCTCTAGCCCCCAAGGACATTTTCTTCATTAAAATTTAAAGCTATGAGCTGGGGGGTCTCACTCACACACACACACACACACACACACACACACACACACACACACAAAACTATGGACTGGAGTGTATAGTGTATATCACTATACTACAGTGATAGGTAGTAGGTAGGTTGCCTTATTTATATAAGCCAACTTGGATTTAGTTTCAGCCCCCACATCTCTCTCTTTTTTTTTGAGGGGGGAGGGTCACACCCGGTGGCACTCAGCACTCCTGGCTCGGTGGACCATATGGGATGCAGGGGGATTAAACCGCAGGCTGTCCTGGGTCAGCCACATGCAAGGCAAATGCCCTACCACTGTGACATATATGTTCTGTGAGCTCCACCAAGAGTGGTCCCTTAATGAAGAGCCAGGAGCAAGACCTGAGCAATCCAGGTGCAGCCCAAAGAAACCCCTCCACCCTTCTTCCCCAAAGATAAGTGGCAAATTGCTCCTGGCCTATAAAGTATGCTAATACATAAATCTCGAGGAGATAAAATACCACATTAGTAACTTAAATATAAAGCCTGGTATCTCCTACTAGTCCTCATATTATGATCAACTCTGTACTCAGCAATTTTTGTTGGAAATAAATATGATTTAAAGGATATGAAGGAGGTCTGATTGTGGCATCTGTCACCCCACTGAACACAGAGCTGATTTGGCTGAGTAGGTTAGTGTTCCTACTATCCTCACCGCTCCATGTGTGCACTGCCTTAAGCTGTGTGCTAGAGAGAAACAGTCTTCCCTGGATAGTGACAGGTTTTTCAGTAGTGTAGTCATTGTACCACCTGCTAGAGCCTCCAAACAATATCTCAAGTTCTATTTGTAAGAGAATATAGCAGAGTGATGCTTCCAATATTTTAGAAACAACAAATTAGGCTGAATGGAAAAATGGTAGAGGGAAACTTAAAATGGTGCTAAATGTTCACTGCAAAAAACATTGTCATTTTCAATATTGTAAATCACAAAGCCTAAAATAATTAAAAATAATTAACAATATATAAATTTTCAATGACTAAACATTGTTATAATAATAATGACTGACAATATAAACAATGTGTCTAAATTTTTTTTGTTTTAGAAAGATCTTTTGATTCAAAAAAGAATGAAGAAACAGCTCTGTCTATGGAACTTTTACATAGTTTCTAAACAGAAATGGAACTATAATTTTTATGATTTCAGATTTTAATGAGTATAAAGCACTGATCTGTCATTGTTCACTGACTAAAAATAAAATAAATTATTTCATGTTTCTGCCCGTTTTAGGTTAGGGTAGTAAAGAAATATTTATATATAAGTATTTGCTTGATTTTGTATCAAGGAAATATAATTTAAAGAGAGAAGATTTTTACTACAAGTAGTAAAAGAAAATTTAATTTGTGACTCTACTTCTTTAGAAATATAAATTTTAATATCATAATGAGAATACAGTAAAATTAAAATGCAGTTGAATTAGTAAAAATTAAAATGTTTTAAGATATTCTCCATACTTCAAATTTTGCTACAGAGTTCTACAGTTTTCTTTAATCTAAGTAACTAAAGCAGCATTGCTCAGCAGAATCATACTGGACCCATTAATGAACAAGAAATAGAGAGTATAATCTTCAATGAAATTTGAAATTCAAAACGTTAAGTGATAAAGCATAAATGGCAATAGATATTAATACACTGTAAAGTAATGTTTTCTATAAAAAATCTAATAATATAGCTATTTCTAATATTTTTATTAAAATTACTGTAAAATGCCTCCATTAAAATTAAATCTATACATATTTAAAGTGACATATGACAGAGAAAATAGAAATATATGTTCTTGGATATAAGTAATGAAAATTTTTAGAATAGCAATTCTACCAGATCATTATACAGATTTGGTGCATAGCTCATCATTATTTCAATGGTATTCTTCGGGTTATGTAACAAATGCTACTAAAATTTATATGAAACACAAATTTAAATAAAACCAAAATAAATAAATAAACAAACCAAAAATAACTAATAAAGCCAAATAAAAGCTGAGAAAACATTGTAGTTATCACATTCTTGTTTTTAAACTATTCTGAAAAAATAACATGACCAAATAGTGTGTTATTAAAATAATAGCAGACACAGACCAATGTAATAGAAATTAAAACCCAGAAACAAGCCCTCTATTATAAGTACACTTAATTTATGTCAAACGAGTGAAGAGAAACAAATGAAAGGAAAGGACTAAGTTGATGACCAAATGTAGAAGAATAAAATTGAACCGCCATCTCACAATATGCAAAAAGTTAACTTGGAATGGATGAAAGCCTTGGCTATTAAATCCCAAACCACATATTACTTTTTAGAAAACAAGCAAAGCACTTCACAGTGTTGATTTTCTGTGATATGTTTGTCGATTGAATCCATTGGCAATGAAACAATATTGAGGTAAACAAATGAAATTACATCACAGATTGCATAAAGGGCCATCGTTCAAATTAAGGCATCCAATTGAATGGGAAGAAACATTCATTATGTCACACATGCGGAAAAGGACTCTTAACAATGTAAAGCTTCAGAAACCTCAAAATAACACCAACAAAATAAATTTTATTAAACATTGAGAAGAAAGCGAACCTGAATATTTAGGTTCAATGTTTCCGTTTCAGGTGTTTGGAGAATAACATCCAAGAGCAGCAAGGTCAGAGCTCACAGCGCTGAATGTGCAGACATGCTATGCTGAAGATTGAGCTCAGAACCCTGCACATGCTCAGGGAGTGCTCCACTACTTAAGCACTACCCCTAATCCCAAAGTACTTTCTTTACCAGTTTTATTATTTGAAAAATGGCAAAAATTTCACCGAATTATAATTATATCCACGTTTTCACAGAAGTGCACTGTCTTTTTTAATTTTCTCCCCAAATAGTTAAGTATTGACTCATTAAATTTAAAATAATGAACTGATCATATCCATCTTAATGTTCAAGAGCACAATATAAGTATGTCAAAAAAAAACTACTTCAAACATTTTTCTGTGCCAGTTTTATTATTTCAGTTACCTTTAAGATATATATTGTACAAAAAAATTTGGTTAAGTGAGATGTCCTTCCAACTTATTGCAAAGATATTTCTTCACTGCTTAAAACGTTTGACTCTGTTATAGTGGAATTAAATGAAAAGGACAAATATTAACTTTTAAACATTATATTCTATTTATTTTCTGATTAATACTATTATATATCATATAAATAAAACAAGATATAAATTAAATATGGCTTCCTAAAGCCATGTTTCCCTCCATTATTACATTTAATTTTTCTGTGTAGCAAAAGAATTTATCCATATTCATGAATACACTGCATTTAATTATAATATTGTATAACTTTGAAAGTACCTACAATAAATATATTACTAAATTACTACATTATTTTATATTTAATATCTTTAGATGAGCAATCTATGAAGATTCAGGGTTACCTATTGAAATTTTAAAGAAACTCAGTGTAACAAATATTCCTGCCTTTAACATTCCTTCTACCTCACATATATCATATATCATAGTTATAGTGATTGGATTTTAAAATTTAATTTTAAAAGTTTAATTTGTTGTTTATTTGTTTGTTTTTGGAACACACCGAGTGCTGCTCAAGGAGGATCATATATGGTGGGATGCAAGAGATTCAAACTGGTGAGATGCAATGTAAACACCTTAATTAACTTCTGCACTAATATTGCAGCTTATAACCAAGTTTATTAGAAAAATATTATTTATTTGATCTTTAAATTGTAGTATATCTGGTACAAGTTTCTATATATGCTAGATATTTTTCCTCCATATAGAATCACATTTCTTTTTATTTTTAACTGTATTTAGTTAGTTAGCTAGTTAGTTAATTAGTTAGTTTTGGGGCCACACTCGGTGGTGCTCAGAGGTTACTCCTGGCTCTAGGCTCAGAAATCGTTCCTGGCAGGCTCCGGAGGACCAATATGGGATGCCAGGAATCGAACTTGGGTCCATCCTTAAAAGGCAAGGACCTACTGCTGTGCTATTACTCTGGCCCCTTATAGAATTGCATTTCTATTGTGTGAATTTATTGGTTGTGTACTTCATCTTTAGAATCTGACTATATATTTTACCTATAATGCACAATAATATATTTATTAATTTTATAAATTATACATAGACAAGGAAAATGTATGGTCATTACACAATATTCTATTTTTATGTAGTCCACAGTCTTTGTGATTCTGACTCTTAGGGACACATTTCTCTACAGTAAATACCATTTATCATTTGCTTTCTAATTTCTGTTGTCACTTCAAAGCTTAAAATTTCTACCCTTAGGATAGCTTATTAATATTCAAATATATTTTCTTCATTTTGATTTAAACATTTTAAATTTAAATTAAATATAAATTGAATTCATTTTATGTTTATCTATAGGTGGAATTCTCAATTTTAATTCATTTTACTTAAAGACCACTATTTAAATATCTGATACATTTTCTGTTATTTGGAGTTCTCCCATTTAACGGTATAATAATATAATTAATTTAATTTAGCTTTTTGTTCTACTTATTTCTACATTTTTGATGCCAGTTTTACTCCAATTGACTACTGGAATATTATTATGATTCAATAATATCTGTGAACACCTGATTTTTAATTTAAATTAATTCTTTTCATTAGTGGCTTTTTAAAATCCCTTTGGTCTGCATCTCAAATTTTAGAGAAGTGTTATATGTCATTCAGCTTTAAACTGGATGTAAAAAATTGAATCACATTGTAGAACACTTTTCTTTAATACCCACATGTGTATGTGATAGGACCTTAGCAAAGGGAAAAAATAGGAAGTCATGTATTCTTAAAAGGAATGAATTTTATAAATTGCTCAGTCTATCTAGCACTATCTTGTATCTCAAGTAAAGTTGTTAAACAAAATCTCTATTTATGTCTACTATTTTGTAGTTATCAAGCCAATCAAAAACTTACTCATTGTTTTCTAATTCAAAGGTGATTAGAAAATGCTGAGAATTCACCTTATCTCACTAAAACACAGGTATCCACTCAGAGTAAATATTTTGGTAAACAATTATTCTGTCCTTGCATATTCAGCAGTCTGCTAAATTATGCATAATCTTGCATAAGTAATAAGTGAAGGTAGCTTAAATTCAGTTTTTTTTTTAACCTGACCTATTTCTTTCAGTGCTGTTAGCTGCTTAAATCATGTATGAGCTTTCTGTAAGGCTTCAATGAGTAGCTCGGTAGAGAAACTTCAGTAATAAATTTCAGGAGAAGACAAGTTTCTTGACAGGCATAATGCAACACATACAGAGTCTGGAACTCACACTCTGGGAATTTAGAGCAATACTTGCAAAGCAGCTTTTCTCTGTTACATTAGCAGAGAAAATGAAGTATGAAAGTCCTCAGGAATTACTGCTAGGTGTAATTTAAATAATTTACCAGAAGACAGTTCAGCACATGCAAAGAACAGGGGCATACAGAGTTTGCCATAAGCAGTTTATAAATAAACTATATTCTGCTAAAGTAAGTCAAGCATAAATTATAACTATTCCTTCCCTGGCTAAACCCTGCTCCTCATTGTAATAGTACAAAAATTTTGGGTTATGACCTTCTCCTGAAAAATCACAGATATCGTCTGCATTGTACCTTGCTATGTGTTTCTTTGTGGTTAATGGTTTGGTGGCTATGATCAAAGTAAAATTACTATGACTTAAAATAAGAAAAATTACATAACCTACTAGTAAATAATTCTGGAAGATTTTCCTTAACTTTATTGGGCCAGGTAGATTTGTGGCCCGAGATCATTAATGAGACATATAATTTTATGAGTCCTTTACATTTTATAAAGAAAGCAAAAATATGAGGGAAGGCTATGCTTTCTATTCTGTACTTTAACTATTGTACCTTTAAGTTATCAGGCCAAAGTAGAAATGCTAAAATAAAAGCTCCAAGGAATTATTTGTAAGGTATATATTTGGAGGTTAAAAAGCTTCTGTTCCACAGAGGCTTGAGTTATTAAAGAGCAGATGGGCTATAATGACAGTGAAAATTTTTCCTAAAGTATGCTGTTAGTGTTTTGGAAAGATTTTGTTAAAGACAGGTGATTCAGAAAGCTTACTTTATTCATAGCATAGCAAATGTTAAACTATCATTATTCTGTAATTATTTATTTACCTTTCCTTTGATAGAGAAAATCGATTCTTTAAAAAAAGTGATGTAGACTAGGAAATGAATAGCTATCTACTTACTATTACATAAGACAAAGATGATTATCATCCTCATAATTCTTCCATAGAATACACATGAATTACACTTCCTAAAATGTCCTTCAGAATATTTGTATGAATTCAGTCTATCATCTCTTTATAAACAACAGTCAGACATCTATGTGTGTTTCTATTATATGAATAAATGAGTTGACATTTCCCTGGTAATGCATGATACACATATAGGTTTGATAACTAAATCTAAAAATATGCTAATGGCTATTAAAATATTTTATTAATTATGCTTCGTTTTAAGAATTATTTTCAACATTTTTGCGAGGTTTAAAATATTTGTTTTAAAATAAATTTTATTCTGATTTGTGATCAACCATGTGAAATTAAAGTGAACTTTCACTTATTTATATCTTAAAATTTATATAATTGCCACTTAAGCTCTCTCATCAGGGAACTGATTAATTTAAATGATTTTCACAGATAATTCTATGAATTTTTATTGATATACCTTGCTTTCAGTTTTGGGTTTGCATTGTAAAAGTTGGTTCACGCTATAGATTTCTGTATATAGTATGTGTGATGACTATTGTTTATAATTTTATAGTGCCTATTTGAAACTTGCTAAAGACATTAAGCGTTCTCACGAATAAATTTAAATTAATGTAACTATAATAAATTGAATAATACATTTAAATGAATATCTAAATTATCATATTCATTTCAAATATAGTAAGGGTTTGATTATAAATATATATCTGGGTAGTGGGAAGTTTGAGAACCTAAAATCACCAAGTGGGCTCATATGGCATAGAATCTACTATTTCAACTCAGTATTATAAGGTGCAAAATTAAATTTCCATGACACATACATACACACACAAATATATATGTCTATAATGGGTTGGCGAACTTATTCAATGGGTCATATAACATGTTGTGAATAACAAAA
Organism: Suncus etruscus; assembly: GCF_024139225.1. Classification (NCBI taxonomy): domain Eukaryota; kingdom Metazoa; phylum Chordata; class Mammalia; order Eulipotyphla; family Soricidae; genus Suncus; species Suncus etruscus. Next base: position 66,965,257 of record NC_064851.1, read on the forward strand.
TATGTTTCCCTAACCAATATCAAATATCCAAGCCAAGAGTCCCTGAGGACCAACCTTCGTTTTTTAAAAAAGAAATAAAAATTAAATGTATAACCTGTTGAAAAATTGAGTAAGTTGTTTTAAACACATTGTGATTTTGCCAGGTATGTAATAAGTAAGTTTCTAATATGTTTCTGCCTTTTATAGGCAATCAGGATAATTATCAGGGGTTAAATTATAACTGGAAATTCTTGTCAAAATTATTCATAATTTTCTATATATCATTTACAGAAAATGAGTACATTCCTATGTATCTATTTTAGATTATACTCTCACATTGTATGAATTTTGAAAGTCTCTGATTTGTAGTAAGGCATTTGAAATGCCCCCCAAATTTCTATTATTAAAAGGAAAGAAGTAATATTTAAGATATTATGAACTTTAAATTCTGTAATAGGCAATTATTATTACATATCACTATAAAATATATTCATCTGAGAGTAGAAATTGATTCTATGGTATGAAGTTTATGTGTAGCACTTGCTGAAAATATGTGGGGTAGAAGTAGTAGAATTCGAAGTATCATTTTTCTTTGGAAGGGAATCGCTCATTGAACCACATTAGAGTATTATGGGATATAGAAAATATTTATAAACCTTGAAGCAGGTGCTGGAGAAATAGTACAGTGGGTAAACACTTTCCTTTCATAAAGCAGATCCAAATTTGATCCCTGGCATACCAGCTCTGATCCATGAGCACAAACCAAGAGTATGTCTTGAGCACCTCAGGGTATGGGTCACCACCCCCAAAATTTAAAAAGAATCTCTGAAGCAACTGAAAGAAAAAGTAAAATTATATATAGACATATATATATGTATAAAATTTTTATTACTTGCGAAAGATTTGGAACTGGTAGAAAAATCACAGTAATTTATTATTCCAATATAATTCAATCCTCTATAGCTTCTTTATCAATGATTGTTTGCATATTAACATGTTTAACTTGTTACCCTAATGCAAAGTCTGGCAACTCCTCTCATATTACACTAGGAAAGAAATATACTATCAGATACATAAATCAGGTTAAGCATCTTGCAAAGCATTATAACCTACCATGTATCCGACTTGATGAAGTTTATGCATGTGTTAAGTGGGATGTGTGTGTGTGTGAGTGTGTGTGTGTGTGTGTGTGTGTGTGCAGGAGTGTGACGTTTAGATTTTTTTAGTTCTTCAAAGGGTGATGCTAAGATTTATGTGGTAAATAAAAACCAATAAATAGCAAATGACTCAGAATTTCTAACAGTAAGTTTTATCCATTCAGGTATTTTCTCTAGTATCATCTAATATTCTGGTTGCATAATGAATTTTAAGAATTTTGTCCATATTCCTATATTTAATTATCATTATGTTCATCTTATAATATTAAAAACAAGTTATTAATAAGCATCAATATTATACAGTGCTATTTCCTTTGAAGCATAGCGTGACACATTACAAAAAGATAAATGTGGATTGAATTTGTAGATTTGAATTTATCTTCGTTATTCATTCATTTTTTTTTCAATTCAAGGAAAGTTTTGCTGGGTGACTATAGAAAACAAGATGGTTTGCTCACTTATTGATAATCTGACATTTATATTATTATTTTTATAAATAAGTAAATAAATAAATAACAATAAAATAAATAAGTAATAAAGTGTGTTTAATTGAAAATCCTGCATCTTACTCTGTTACTTTTCCATTTTTATGCTTGAATTAACTATTATTTGAACTCAATATTATTGAAAGTATATTTTTATTATTGATTAAATTCTCACTAGATGAAATAATGTTTATGTGAGTATTCTTTTATATGCAATAAATAGGTTGGAGACTTGATAAAAACATTTATTTAAAAGAATCCCATTAGCATCAATACAATAATAGAAAAAATAATGTGCAAAATAGCCACTGTCATGATCCTGACCTTGTGATACAAATTAAAATAAAGAATAGTGTCATGTTTCTCTGTGGTTCAACTTGGGTTCACCTAATACAACTCTGGCAAAAGCAAATGTTTTGTCACTTAGTCTGTTGCCAAGAATATTTTAGTGAATAATTAATGATAATCCAGTCTTTAATATGTGTATATGAATAAATACAAAGTTGTTGCCAGTGCCACAGAAATAATATCATAGTGTTAAGAGAGAAGCACAATTTCTAGTAAAATAATGAGCTGTGGATAATGGAAGGTGTCAGAAGCACAATAAACATGATTAGAGTGGACAAGGGAAAGGAAAGATATTTAACAGCATCACAAATTTTCTTTTAAAGAAAAGTGATATTTTTGTTAGATTTTTTTTTTCATGAGTCTCCTTGTCATACTATCTTTACATAAATATTATGGAATATGGAGTCCATTGATAAACTGAGATCTCTCTTGTATGCTGATCCCTTCTCATAGAATTTATCTTTAAGTTTTGATGGTCCCTTAGAGTAGTGCTTATTATTTTACTGTGCATACAAGTCATCTGGGGAATATAGTCGTATGCAAATTCTGAATACACAGATTCAGGTTGAGACCTGAGTGTTTGCCTTTCAAATGAGCTCCCAGGAGATGTCCTTGTTGCTGTGCCATGGACTACTCTAGGTAATCATACCTGGGCTTCTTCTCACCAGATCCAATTTCCTTGGCTAGTTAACATACTGACTTGACTCTAAATATAGAGTGCATGTCCATAGTTTAGTTTCTTAAGCCTCATCTGTAGACTCCATTTTTATAACTTTTAAAACCATTAGCCAATCCCATTAGAAACTAAACTTATATTGTCACTTTCAAACACAACCTATTGTATCATTAAAAACTATTACTGTTTCTCAAGTTGCCTAAATAGATATATTGTACTCATCTCACAAATATTTTGGAAATTAGGAACATATCAAATTGCCTAAAATAATAAGTTAGTCAAGAATTGATATATGAAAGACTGTTCTTTTATTTTATCACTTTATGAGCATTTTTCTTCTTCACTTCTTGATAGGTCCACATTTGATCATAAAATGCACTGTTTCCTTTTAACCTTCATTTTTTCAATACAATAAAAGGCATTATTCCAACTGATTTTGCTGAAATTTACTATTTCTTTCCACTATGGATACATTATACTGCCCTCAAATTATTGGTTATCTATTCTTCACAGCATATTTATGCTCCTTGAAGATGGATGTGAATTATTTATTTATTAGTATTTTAATTACAAAGAATTTTTTAGAAAATTAAAAGATTTAGAAGCAAAAAATTAAAAATTCTTTTCATATGATTTTTCCAATTCTACTACATATGTAATAAACCATTGCTATGGTTTGATGTGCATTCCTTAAACACACACAAATATCTAAATATATTATGCACAACTACCAATAGGTCAACTTAGAATATGAATTTACAATAAAATACTGCTATTTATACTTTTGAAAATACTTTTGACTCTTACATTCTTTATGTTGACATTATTGACTATTAAGTGGTGATTTGTTACATAGAACTTTAATATTATGAATGCTTGATAGAGGTAAATATTGGAACATATATGAAAATACACTTAAAATTAATCTATTTTGTTTCATATGTAACAAATACAGCTTTTTCTACATGTGCTGGACATATAAATAAAATATTCCTATTTTACATTTTCCTATTGCATTAGTACTATTATTATCTTAGTTAAACTATATTTAATAAAACTATTTTTGACAATTGTTTGCATGCAATATTATTAAAGTACTGACTGAAATGGTTTTCAATTAGTATAAATAATCAAATAATATCAAAATTAAAATATAACTTTGTAACCTCTAAAGAGTCACTGAAAACAGAACCTGTTTTTTCCCATTTAGTCACATTTTCAGAATGTAATGTAAATGGAATTATGCAATTTATAACTTAAGCATCTACATCTGTTTTTATATTTTAATGTCCTGGAATAAATACATATCATAAATATGTTGTTACTTCATTCACAATTTAATGGATATGTTTGTTGTTTCTAGTTTTGGGTTATTATAAATACATTATAAACACTCTGCTCTCATATTGACTTTGTGGATATATGTTTCCATCATTTCTAAGATAAATACCAATGTCATTTCTGTATTTTATTATTACCCACCAATTTCTGGGTAGTAATACAATATACATCATCAAGAGTGGCATTCTTGACAATGCTTGATATTGTTCATTTTTTGCTTCTTTCTTTATTTAAATAATTTATTACTTCATATGTGTTAAGATATTTCATGATATGTTCAGTTTGCAATTTTAATGGCTAGCCTTTCTTTTTCCCTGATTTGATACCCAGCAACCAGTATAATCTCCCAAACACAATAAGAAAATATTCTTAAGCACAGAGTTAGGAGTAGGCCTTGAACAGTTAGGTGTCATTAAATATTATTATTTTTCTTTTTTTCTGCCACAGTGAGCAATGCTCAGGGCTCACTCTTGACTCTGCACTTACGGATAACTCTTGGTGGAGCCTGATGTGATGCCAAAGATCTAACTTGAGTTGGTTACATCAAGAGAAGTGGTCCACACATTTCTACTATGATTTATCCCCATATTTTTGGTTTCATTAATCTACAAGCAATTCCTGTTTCTAACACCACACTCTGTTTTCTTGTCTACTAAAGCACTTGGACAATACATGAAGTTAGTTAAGGTGGGTTGTCCAGTAAGTACCAGATCTTACTTAGCTTTGCAGTCAACACTGAATGGTTGGGATTATAGCTATTATGCAAGAAATAACTAATAACAGTCTAGAACAGTGTGAATAAAAAAATTAATTTCTGAAGTGACAGAGACATAAGGGCTATGTCATTTAGAATCTTAAACATTAAATCTTAAGGAAAAGATAAAAATCATAGTAAAAAGCAAGGAGTAAAAGCCTTCCAACTTATTACTTATTTTAAGAGAATCACTGTAGGTGAAACTACGCCTGCTCAGTGGGGCCTGACCATGAGAAGTTGTGAGTGCTGCCTGTGTGTGCCTGTCTCCTGTCCTGTCGCCTGAATCTCTTGGAAGTGAGCTGAAAAGAGGCTCCAGAAAACTTGCTCTCCCAGAGGCTCATTCAATGGCGGCCACACCAAGGAACTGCTTCATAAAGTGAAAACTGGCTATAAGGAGTATTTTGCAGAAGTCAGGTCCCCTGTTTGTGATGTCAGGCTGGGAAAATCTATGAAACTACGCCTGCCCAATGGGGTCCAACCATGAGAAATTGTGAGTACTGCCTGTGTGTGTCTGTCTCCTGTCCTGTCGCCTGAACCTCTTGGGAGTGGGCCGAAAAGAGGCTCCAGCAGAGTACTGCCACTCCACTTCGCTCTGCAGCCCTGCGCTCTTTCTAAGGAAAGAATGCCATTGAAACAAGAAGAAAAAACACACTAAGAACTGTGCTGGAGGCTGAACTCTGCTGGAACTCAGATGCCAGCACCCCTATCTGCCTGTCTTCTGTGCTGTGCTCCATTTTCAGCCTGATTTCATCCTGTGTGTTGTGGCTCATCTGAGGATGGCTCGCCTTCCCTGGAGCCTTCTCTGGAGGTGAGTTTACAAGCCCAGAAAGGGTGGAGCCAAGGAGCATAGCCGCTCCACTTCGGGCACACATCATTTAGCCAATGAATACAACCACAACATGTAGAAAAACTCACAATACAAGTGTGACAATGGGGAAACAACACAGGCCAGTGCCAGACATAGAGAATGACGATGGCAACTCTGATGACTTGAACATGACCAACCAACTAGTCAGTCTCTCAGATAAGGAGTTTAGAGTCGCAATATGGAAGACGTTCAAAGAACTCAAAGAAAGTATAGAAGAGAACACAATAAGAATCAAGAGAATATGAAGATAGAAATCAGAAAACTCTAAACTGAAATTTCAGGTCAAATAACAGGTCTGAAAAACTCAGTAGATGAATTGAAGAAAAACATGGTTGAGCTTTCTCCCGGGTTAACAGCAGCTGAGGAAAGAATTAGTACACTGGAAGATGAGATGAATAACAATTCCATACAGCAGAAGAAATTGGAAAAAAGTCTTAAAGCAAATGATCAAACAATGGAAAAATTACTCAAAGAATGGGAACAGATGAAAATAGAAGTCTATGATAAGCTCAACAGAAACCACTTAAGAATCATTGGAGTCCCAGAGACCCAGGAAGAAAATCTCCAGGAAGAAGAGAATCACTGTAGTTTCTATTTTGGAAAGATTGTGAAGGAGTTTAAAGCATTTGTAAGATCATTTTGAGGCTAGTCTGGTAGAAATACAAGAAAGAGTTTGCAATGATTTGATTTGTTGTGTGATAGAAGGGGAGAGGTATATTCAATAATGTGAAATGGAAATGGTGTTAGTTAATAGTATTTGAGGGGAAAATGAGAAGTCTATTTAGGACATATTAAACTTGAAATGCCTAATAATATATAAACATTGAAACTACATAAGATTTGTATGAGTCTAGAAAGAAAACTGAACTAAAGTGTACTAAAAATTCAGCAAGTATTCACTTGGTTAAAACCTGCTGGTGGTATAAAATGTTAAAGGTTTAGAATTTATCATAACTTTTGGCATTGCAGACATTGGCTTTGGCCTCCGCATTTTATGGTATAGTAGTAGAAAAATCTCTGTCAATTATAGCACTGAATAACAAATAAAATGAGAATTTGACAATTTGTAGCTAACATATATAAAGAAACAAAAAATAAAAGAGAATCTAGGGCTAACAACTTTTAATGGGACACATAATAATATGTAAGACAAAAGGAAATAATGAAAATATTGATAAATCAGATAAAAAAACAAAGTAACTACAAATGTTACCAACAGAAAATAATTTATAAAATGTAATGTAAATATAGGGGCTGGAGCGGTGGTGCAAGTGATTAGGCATTTGCCTTGCCTGCGCTAGACTAGGACAAACTTGGTTAGATTTTCCGTCATCCCATATGGACCCCCCCCCCCCCCCAGCCAGGAGTGTTCTGACAGTATAGCCGGGAGTAACTCTTGAGCACCACCGGGTGTGACCCAAAAAACAAAAAACACAACAAAACAAAAATTGATGTGATTTTGGAAGTAATGATGTTAGAAAGTTAGGAATCTGGAGCCGGAGAGATAGAACAGCTGTAGGGCTTTTGCCTAGCACAAGGCCTACCCAGGACAGACTGTGGTTTGTTCCTGGCATCCTATATGGTCCCCGGAGCCTGCCAGGTAGCTCTAAGTGCAGAGCTAGGAGTAACCCCTGAACACCGCTGGGTGTGGCCCAAACCCCCTCAAAAATAATAAACATACAATTAAATAAGTTTCGTGTAATCTGGGAAGAAGTATTAGCAAGTGCTTGAAAAGGGTATTTTTTGTAAAATTATATTTCACAGTGTAAACTTCTTTCTTTTTCTTAAGTTTCTATTTCCTAAGAAGCAATATTTTGGAGAATATATAAAAAGGAGGTGTTGAAAAATTGGGGAGATAAATAAGCCTTGAGTTCACTGAATGTGGTCCCTTAACACCCTCCAAAATATATCAACACTAAAAAAGAAAAACCCACAAAAGTATGGAGAGATAAGTTACAAAAAAACTCACACTAAAATGTGAGATAGTGGGTAGGGTGCATGGAGTGCAGATATCTGGCTTGGGTTTGATCCCAGAACCCAGTACCACCAGGGGATAATCCCAGAGAACAAAGATAATAGTAATATCTGAACACATAGATGTTACTCCAAAACCACACAAACTAAATAAAAACAAACAAAAATAGTCACCTAGGATTGCTGACTAGTGAAGGAAAAATGAAGTTGTTAGTTAAGCTTTCTGAGTAGCAGTATGAACCCTTAAAAAGTCTTTGGTCATGAATTTATGCAAAATTTAAACAAATAACTTTGAAATTGTAGTGCTTTAGCATAGCAAGGCTATGCTGTGAAAGAAGAAAAGGACAAATCAGTAGTGTATGAAAATTAAAACAAAAATGCTGTATAAAACAATTATTTAATTCTCAGAAAATCTGAAAGGAGCAATGACTTTGGGTTCTTTGCATAATATAAAAATAAAATTTTAGAATTGGAGTGATAGTACAAAGGTAGAGAACTTGTCTGTGTGTGACCAACTTAAGTATGATCCTTGAATCTCAAATGGTCTGCTGAGCATCATCAGGAATGATTCCTAAATGAAAAACCAGGAGTAATCATTAAGCAAAGCTGAGTGTGTTCCTCAAATAATAAAGATATTAGATAGGGGATATGCAATCACATATATGGTAAATTACAGTTAGTTTCTTTCTTTCTTTCTTTCTTTCTTTCTTTCTTTCTTTCTTTCTTTCTTTCTTTCTTTCTTTCTTTCTTTCTTTCTTTCTTTCTTCTTTCTTTCTTTCTTTCTTTCTTCTCTTTCTCTTCATTCTTTCTTTTCTTTCTTTCTTTCTTTCTTTCTTTCTTTCTTTCTTTCTTTCTTTTCTTTCTTTCTTTCTTTCTTTCTTTCTTTCTTTCTTTCTTTCTTTCTTTCTTTCTTTCTTTTCTTTCTTTCTTTCTTTCTTTCTTTCTTTCTTTCTCTCTTTCTCTCTTCCCTTCCTTCCTTTCTTTTCTTTCTTTTCTTTTTTATAGTTTGTCTTACTTTTGCTGACTTTATGTAACTCAATTGACAATTTTTTCTGAAGGTAAATGTAAGGCACAACAAAATATAACATTACTTAAAGTAGACAAAAATATTTCAGCCTCCACTTATAAATACTAGTCCAGGCAGTCATTTAAATGTCATACATTTAATTCCTTAGTATAACATGCATGTGTACATAAGTTCAAAAGTTCATTTTCACCATGATGTTAAAATTTAAATACAGAAAAGTAGTAAAGTGCCATTCATCAGTCATTCAAATTTGGTGTAATTAATGGGATTATGACAAAAGCCAATGTTCTTTTCTTTAAGAGAGTATTGCTATATTAAGTTGTAGAACCTCGTTAATGATATTCCACTCTTGTCATTCACTTCAGGAAATGTTACAATAAGCATTAAAAACTGATTGTTGCTTAATATAATGATTTTTACTTCTAATCCCATTCAAGACTAGCTTCATCTAGCTACAGTGCTGTGACTTTCTGTAGCAAACATTAATCTCTTGATGCTCCAGCCACTACAAACTAGGTCAGAATATTTTATTTGAAATATCAACCCTCTGGTTAGCTAAAACTCTTGTGTAAATAAAATTGCATGTAGTCATTTGCAAACATAAAAATTGTTTCTATTTCTAAACTGGGAAAGGAAGCCTTGGCGGGGAGCCTTATCCTTTCCTGGCATTACTTAGATGACCTGTAATGTGTTTGATCCCAGTATGAGTCACTGTTTCTGAGAACTGAGAACTTACATAGTGGTCACCTTGTTGGCATGGTGTACTGAAGATGTAATTCTTTAGTCACACCTCTATGATCTCAGTGTCTGTTCAAAAGTTGATTTTTAAAATATCCTAAATAAAAATAAAATAATGTGAAACTTAATGCTAGAGGGATGGTATTTATTTAAATCAAAAAATGCTTTGTCACTGAATATCAAATTAATTTTTATGGTGCTGTTGATATCCTAACATAAAAATAAGCAAATAACTTTTAGCCATTGATTTCTGTTCTAAATTTCTGAATATTTTTTTAATAGTTATGAAGCTTGGTACATTTTTGGACAAATGCTAGGCATTTGATTATCAAATATTACATGATAGTTTATTATCTGTCAGTATATCAGTAGAATTAAAAAGGAAATAATGAAATAGTGAAGGTGATGAACATTTAATATTTATTTAATATAATCATATTATTAAATATTTAATATTTAATCAGTCACAACAAATAAATTTTATTTTGTTGCTTTGTAACTGAAATTGCCTTTTCACAAGAGTTTGCAGATGGTGATTTCTCTTTTTCCCAGTGAAAATCTTGAGAAGCTGGGCGGACTGATAAATGATTTTATAATTTTAATGAGTTTTAATTACTGTCAATTTATAGTAAAAATTAATATTGAATAATAAGTTTTGGGGAGAAGTAGCAAAAAAGTGTACCATTTTCTTTTTTTTTATTATATCTTTATTTAAACACCGTTATTACAAACATGATTGTAGTTAGGCTTCAGCACAGCGGTAACCCATTTGCCTTGCATGCAGCCAACCCAGGACAGTTGCTGATTTGAGTTTGGCATCCCATGTGGTCCCCCTAGTCGGCCAGGAGCGATTTCTGAGCATAGAGCCAGGAGTAACCCATGAGTGCGGCCGGGTGTGAACCAAAAACAAACAAAACAACACAAAACAAAACAACAAAAAAGAAGAGTGTGAAGGGGTGTTCTTTTAGTATACCAAAGTTTATTTTTACTTTTAGCTTCTATAAGTCTGTATCTATTTGATGTTCAATTTGTTTTGGCTTTGGTTTTGGCCACACCCATTGGCGCTAAAGAGTTACTCCTGGCTATGAGTTCAGAAATTGCTCCTGGCTTGGGGGGGACAATATGGGACTCCGGGAGACCAAACCACAGTCTCTCCTAGGCTAGCGCTTGCAAGGCAGATGCCTTACCTCTAATGCCACTGCTCCGGCCACATGATGTTCAATTTAATAGACATGTTTTATATCTATTGAAGATTAGTAGCAGCAAAACATATGCTAGGCATAGATACAAGATGAATCTCATTTCAGATCATTATTAATTTAGAAATGTTAATGAATTTTCTTTGACCACAGACAGTAAGATTCTACAATGAAGTCTTGCCTTGTGGTATATTTGTGAACAAAAATGAACTAGATATGCCATTGCTGGGCAAACTATCAATATAGATAAATAAAAGGACAATACATTGTTAAAAAAAAGTAAGACTGTAAATCAGTAAGCCATTAGAACAAATTAGAACTAACTAACTAATGCCATCAAGTAACTTGGGGATAAATAGAAATATCATACTTATATATTGACCAGAAACATTCTTACAGATATGTATGCATTCTCAATATGACAAATTTTAAACTTGTCTAATTCTTATACTCTTCTTAAGTAACTCTCCAACATGTAAGCAGATTTTCATCAAAATGAAATGGATTGGAATTTCTTGAGTTTCAGAAAGTGCACTAAAATGCTAACACATTTTTATGATATTGTGTAAGATTAATTTAAAAGTAATTCTTTTTATTCACATATTCACATTTTATGTTAACTTCTGTTCTATAATAAAAATTAACTTTGTTTAAAGAGAGATAAGTAGGAAGAAACTTAATTTCTTAATTTGTACTGTCCTAGGCTTCCTTCAAAGGCAACTTCCTTGTGATTTTATATACTAAAAACAAGGTGCTGATGGTGATGGTGATTGGGCAGTTTTTCTCTACATTTATAAATCTAATATTATTTACTAAATTTATATATATCATAATGGTGATTTTTAAATATTTTTAGCCATAAATTTTCTTTAGGTAGAGTTTTTAATGTGCCAGAAAATTATGGGAATTGAATTTTTGGACTTGGCCCTATATTTTGACTTGAATCCTGAGAAAATAGCTTCCTGTTCATTATTTTAAACTGAAAATACTACTACTTAAGTGATTGTGTAGCAAATTGTTAACGATGGGAAAGGATAAATATATTGGAGAATAATTATGATTTTCCAATACACATGTTCCTCTTAAATCTCCTGCAAATTCTTCAATCTTCCAGATTCATTTTCCAGAATTTAGATGTCTTGATTGGAAGGCTTAAAAAAGTGGGTTTTCATCAGAAAATTGCATTTAGTCTTCAACTCTGACAGAGTTTATTTATAGAGTAACTCATAAGTTCTTACCCTAGGTTAGTTCCACCTTTCACCTCAATCAAAGAAAAGTCACCTTTTTATGGTATAATCCCAAATCCACATACCTCAGTGAGGTTTGGTCTAGTCATTTTTATGCCTGTTTAAGAGGGATCTGAAATTTTATCTATAGAACTATTAAGAATCTTCAAGATAGACATCATATATCTAAAATGAAAAAGATAGCAACAACATTACTTTAGCAGAGCATTAAAAGAACATGTCTCCTTTTATAAAATTCAGTTATATCTGCTTTGGTAATGTCTGATGTGTTTAGCATTTTTAATATATTTTATATTATTAGGAATAATATAATATAACAAATGCAATCATAAATGCTCATAGAGTTTTTTTTAATCTAAAAATACATGTTTTTGTATCCTGGGTGCTATTTCTTTGAGGTGCAGAAGCTTCTCAGTTTAATAGCCCCCCACTGAGTGGGAGAAACTATTCACCCAATACCCATCAGATAAGGGGCTAATCTCAAAATATACAAGGCACTGACAGAAATTTACAAAAAAAAAACATATAATCCCATCAAAAAATGGGGAGAAGAAATGGACAAGACACTTTGACAAAGAAGAAATACATATGGCCAAAAGACACATGAAAAAATGCTCCACATCACTAATCATCAGGGAGATGCAAATCAAAACAAATATGAGGTACCACCTCACACCCCAGAGATTGGCACACATCACAAAGAATGAGAACAAGCAGTGTTGGTGAGGATGTGGAGAGAAAGGAACTCTTACCACTGCTGGTGGAAATGCCTTCAAGTTCAACTATATGGAAGCAATATGGAGATTCCTCCAAAAACTGGAAATCAAGCTCCCATATGACCCAGCTATACCACTCCTAGGAATATACCCTAGGAACACAAAAATACAATACAATACTCCCTTCCTTACACCTATATTCATTGCAGCACTATTTACCATAGCAAGACTCTGGAAACAGCCAAGATACCCTTCAACAGATGAATGGCTAAAGAAACTGTGGTACATACACACAATGGAATATTATGCAGCTGTCAGGAGAGATGAAGTCATAAAATTTTTCTATACATGGATGTACATGGAATCTATTATGCTGAGTGAAATAAGAGAGAGAAAGACGCAGAATGGTTCTCACTCATCTATGGGTTTTAAGAAAAATGAAAGACATTCTTGCAATAATAATTTTCAGAAAACAAAAGAGAAAAGAGATTGGAAGTTACAGCTCACCTCATAAACCTCACCGCAAACAGGGGTGAGTTTAGTTGGAGAAATAACTATGTTTTGAACTATTTTAATAATGAGAATGTACAAGGGAAATAGAAAGCCTGTTTTATTTCTCTAACTAAACTCATCCTAATAATGAGAATGTATGAGGGAAATAGAAAAGCCTGTCTAGAGCTACAGGCGGGGGTTGGGTGGGGAGGAGGGAGATTTGGGACATTGGTGATGGGAATGTGCACTGGTGATGGGTGGTGTTCTCTACATGACTGGAAACCCAAATACAATCATGTATGTAATAAAGTTGGTTAAAATAACACAACACTCAGCATAATAGATTCCATGTACATCCATGTATAAGGAAAATTTCATGACTTCATCTCTCCTGACGCTGCATAGTAATCCATTGTGTATATTTACCACAGTTTCTTTAGCCACTCATCTGTTGAAGGGCATCTTGGTTGTTTCCAGAGTCTGGCTATTGTAAATAGTGCTGCAATGAATATAGGAGTAAGGAAGGGATTTTTGTATTGTATTTTAGTGTTCCTCGGGTATATTCCTAGGAGTGGTATAGCTGGATCTTATGGAAGCTCTATTATGCTGAGTGAAGTAAGTCAGAGGGAGAGAGAAAGACACAGAATGGTTTCACCTCATCTATGGGGTTTAAGAAAAATGAAAGAACATCTTTAACAGTATCAGAGACGAGAGATGAGGGCTGGTAGGTGCAGCTCATGACATGAAGCTCATCACATAGAGTGATGAGTGCAGTTGGAGAGATGACTACACTGAAAACTATCATAACAAATTGAATGAATGAGGGAAGTAGAAAGCCTGTCTCGAGTACAGGTGTAGGGGGGTGGGGAGGAGGGTGATCTGGGAAATTGGTGGTGGGAATGTTGCACTGGTGAAGGGGGGTGTTCTTTACATGACTCTAATCATACAACTATAATTATGTTTGTAATCACGGTGTTTAAATAAAGATAATTATATAAAAAATAAAATAAAAAAACCACATCAGCCGCCCACAATTTGGGAGAAACTATTTATCCATTCAGATAAGGGGCTAATATCTAAGATATATAAAATACTGACAGAACTTAACAACAACAAAAATAGGCATCTAATATCAAAAAATGAGAAGAAATGAATAGATACTCTCCTCAAATAAAAATACAAATGGCCAAAAGGCATATAAAAATGTTCCACATCACTAATCATCAAGGAGATTCAAATCAGAATAACAATGAATGTACCTATCTCATGCCACCAGAGACTGGCACACATCACAAAGAATAACAACAGTATTGGCAGAGACATGAAGAGAAAGGAACTCTCATTAACTGCTAGTAGGAATGCCTTCTAGTCCAGTCTTTAAGGGAAAAAAATGTAGTGATTCCTCAAAACACAGGAAATTGAGCTCCCAATATGATCCAGCTATACCACTCATAGGAATATATCCTAGGAACCACAAAAACACAATTCAAAAATGCCTTCTGCCACACCTATATTCATTGCAGCACTATTTACATAGCCAGATATGGCGAAACAACAACAGATGCCCTTCAAATTGAATGGCTAAAGAAACTGTGGTACAAATACATAATGGAATACTATGCAGCTATCAGGATAGATGAAGTCATGAAATTTTCTTATACTTGGATGGACATGGCAATTATCATACTGAGTGAAATAAGACAGAGGAAGAGAGAGACACACACACACAGAATATCTCATCTATGGTATTTAAAAAATAAATAAGACATTTTTTAAATAATACTCAGAGACAATAGAGATGAGGGCTAGATGGACTGGCTCAGGATATGAAGCTTACCTTAATGAGTGGTGAGTTCAGTTAGAGAAATAACTACACTAACAAGTATCATGACAATGTTAATGAATGATAGAAGTAGAATGCCTGTCTCGAATACAGGCAGGGGCTAGAGGAGGAGGGAGATTGTGGTCATTGGTGGTGAGAATGTTGCACTGGGGGTGTTCTTTTTATATCTGAAACCCAACTACAATCATGTTTGTAATCATAGTGCTTAAATAAAGATATTATTAAGAAAAGACAAGTTGAATTTTACCAAAATATGAACAGCATCTATTAGATGTTATCAGGCAATTAAAAGTGGACTTAATCTCTAACATTTTACCAGCTGCTTATTTTGTAGTTATTATCAATACTTTTAGCAAATAATACAAATAAAGTATCCTGTGTATTCATAACCTTAGAAAAAATAAAAATGCATCTTTTATAAATATAGTTTCTTATAACATCATTTATACTTCAGGTATGCATCACTGAAAATCAATATTTATTAAGTGTGTGCTACATTAACTTTGCCACACAAAGCCAAATTTTTATCAGGCGGGTATTGGGTAATTAGCTTTGTTCATTCCATGAGATTTAAGGCACTACAGAAGCTTAACAAGAAAAGAAACCATACCTAGCCCCATCCAAAAATGAAAAGAAGAAATGAACAGATATTTCTCAAAGAAGAAATAGAGATGGCCAAAAGTACATAAAAATATACCCCATATCCTTAATCATCAGGAAGATGCAATCAAAACATATTACATACATATCATTAATCATGAAGAAGATCAAATCAAACTAGAAGTGAATAAACATATACAGTACATTTACACAATTGAATAATATGCAACTATTAGGAAAAATGAAATCATAAATTTTGTTTATACATAGATGTTCAGAATATTATTGTGAGCAAATTGAATAAAAGAGGAATAGATATAGAATTATCATACTCATTTGGGGAAGGCATAAAAAAGATAATATTGTATTAATGTGTAGAGATAACAGAGAAAAAAGTCATGGGAATTAGTCCATGATAAGAAACTTGCAACATTTAGTAGGGAAGTGTAGTAAGAATAGAGCAGGAATGTCTATGACAATGATAGTTGGAAATGATCATAGTGGACAAGAACTAAATGCTGAAAGGTGAAAAGGTGATATGTACTATGTCCCCTTATTAGCAATATTGAAAATAACAGTGAATAAATTTAAAAAATGGAAGCGAAAGAAAAAATAGAACTATAATTAAATTCAACTTTAGCGTTTCCTATTTTAATAGATCATTTTGATGTGTCATCAAAAGTATAAGAAAACTGTCTTACCTGAGGTCATTTAGGTACACTCTTATGTAATTACCTAGGAGTTTTATAACTTTGCACTTTATATTTAAACCTATGATACAATTTTATTTCATTTTAGTAAAGAGCAAAAGATTTATGTCTAGAGTCACTTTTTTTGAAAGTGAATTTCTTGCTCTTCTAATACTTGTTATAAAGACTTTATATTATTGCTTTACCTTTAGACCTTTGTAAAACTGGCCTCCTTCCATGGGTCACTTTTGTGGGAATAAGTACTATTAATGTGTATGTTTTTTCAATAAAGTAACATTTCCTTAATAACTACAATATTTATCTTTGATAGTGTCAGTCTTCTAATTTTCTTCTGATTTTTCAATTTTGTGTTGATGATCATGAATTTTGCAACTCCATAAAATTGTAGTCTATTGGTAGCCACTGACTAATGTAAAAATTAGATAGGATTATATTGACTCTGCAGATTAAAATATAAACAAGACTGACAGCATTAAATATTTCTTTCCATAAACAGGAAATGTTAGTAAATTTCTTTAGTCATTTGATTTATTTCATGGAAGTGTCACAAAATTTTATACAAAAACTCCACATAAAAGTTGAGGATGATAATATAGAAGGCAGAATGCACCTTCAAAGGAAACTGACCTAAATTAAAACCAGGAACCCCATATAATCCAACAAACCCCCCAGGTGTAATCACTGAGTGTGGAGTCAATTGTAAGCCTGAATACGACTGGATGTGTGCCCTCAAAGAAATCAAAGCAAAAAATGTTTTTTTTTTAACAAGGCCTTGTGCAGACCTTGTTAGATTTATATCGAGCTATTTTATTGTTTGGGGTTAGTTGTATGATAAAGAATTTTTGATTATAAATTACTTGTTCATTACTAGATATAAAGGAAGACAAATGACTGTAATACTAACCCTTATCTCATAACCTTAATTAACTTTTTTTATCCGATTGAACTAAGCCTAAGTAAAATCTAATGGGGTGTATTGAGAAGAAGCCTCTTTTATAAATCATTTTATTTTCACATTTAAATGTATTTATTTTGCATGTTTAGATAATACATGCAGTAGAGCATACATTTTTAGATGTATGTATAAATTTATTGCACTTTCACCACCCCCTAAATGACCAAGACCCTCCATCACTGTCCTTACATGATTTCTACTCCACCTCTTCCTTCTTCATCAACACTCTTGGTGATCTTAGTTTTGTAATCAAAGTCCAAATTTGTTTAAGCAGAATTTCATTTAAATATTTTAAATATTAGAAAAAAAGTCTAATAGAGAATATAAACTACTGATTTTAAGTATATTCTATTTTGACAAGGTATACAAATTTAAGCCTTGATAAAGACTAACATGTCTAGTAAATTGATGTTGCTAAAAATATAGTAGGGTTTTAGTTACATCAAAAAATCTGTAGAGGATCCTCCCTCCCTCCCACCCTCCTCCCTCCCTCCCACCCTCCCTCCCTCCCACCCTTCCTCCCTCCCACCCTTCCTCCCTCCCACCCTCCCTCCCTCCCACCCTTCCTTCCTTCCTTCCTTCCTTCCTTCCTTCCTTCCTTCCTTCCTTCCTTCCTTCCTTCCTTCCTTCCTTCCTTCCTTCCTCCCACCCTTCCTTCCTCCCACCCTTCCTTCCTCCCACCCTTCCTCCCTTCCTTCCTTCCTTCCTTCCTTCCTTCCTTCCTTCCTTCCTTCCTTCCTTCCTTCCTTCCTTCCTTCCTTCCTTCCTTCCTTCCTTCCTTCCTTCCTTCCTTCCTTCCTTCCTTCCTTCCTTCCTTCCTTCCTTCCTTCCAAAAAACAAAAGAAAGCAACAACAACAAAAAAAAAAAAGAAAGAAAGAAAATCTGTAAAGGGACTACTTTTTTTTTTTTTGGATCACACCGTGCAGCACTCAGGAGTTATTTCTCGTTCTGGGCTCTGAAATCAGTTCTGGGCTCAGAAATCGCTTCTGGCAGGTTCGGGGAACCAGATAGGATGTCCGGATTCGAATCACCATATGTCCTAGGTCAGCTGTGTGCAAGACAAATGCCCTACTGCTGTGTTATCTTTCTGCCAACTCACTACGAAAGACTTTTTAACTTGAATAAAACATAAGAAAAATTACAGGTTGCCAGAAATGACAGGACATCTCTGAGATGAAATTTCTAGATAATTAAAATCCAATACTACATTAGTCTAGAAGAACAGATTTCATGTTTTCTATCATTAAATTATTACTTAAGAAAGCAACATATACAATATGTCTCAATATGCATTTGACGATTCAAAGAAGTTTGGAGCTTCAAAACTTGGGATCACTCCTTCACTCATAAAATTTTATTATAATAGCAAGACCTAGTGTGAAAAACCTGCTTCTTCACATTTTCTCACTAGTAAGTATTTTGTTGGTTGTAAGTTGAGAAAAAAAATTTTCAATTTCAAACAGTTGGTCATCTTTTCATTTGTTAGGAAGGAATCATGACTCTCCAGTTACATGTAGTTAGGAAGCTAGAATTCCCAGTTAACCCCTAACCCATGCTGGTCTAGAGCATTAGAGGTCCTTCCTGTGACGTTCAGCTAACTGGTAGAATGAATTGCAACAATATTTGGGTAGTACTGAAGATAATCAAGCTGTGCTGGAGGTTTCCAAGGCCACTTTTGACACTGCTTCAGGGACTTTGTGGGGCGAGGAATACAGTCCACTGCATGACTACTACCTACACTGAATCTCCATGCATCTCGCAGGTTAGACATTATGAGTTTATTTGTATTATTAAAAATAAGATAATCCTCTTTTAAGTTATTTGAAGCCTATGTAGATATATTGATAAAATTATCACAAAATTTTAAGTTAGTTCTTCTTTGAATTTGTGGAAGTTGTGTGAAAATTACTATTGAACACAATAATCTTTTTATTTATTTTATTATTTATTAGGAGATTTAATATTTTATTGATCAATTTTATAATACTCTGAAATTTTTTTATTCTAAAGTAACATCCTCTCTAAATTAATTAATATTTATATTAATATTAATTAAATGTAATTTAATTAGTTAAATAAGTTAATTTAATTAATATTGAATCTAATGGAGTCCACATGGCTATGAATAAATGTAATATTAATGGTATGCAAAGAACCAAAAATAGTTCGTATTTAAATAATTTGACTTATTTTCTTCACTTATAACATCAGATAACAAATCCAGAAAGAAAGTACTTTTGTTAATGATATAAAGCATTTATAATGCATTTATAGTTATAGAGAGCATATTGTAAGTGCTTAGTAAACCAACAATTACCCTAATAATACAGTTATAAACAGCTTGGTGAGAACTCAGTTGTGATTCAGATGGCTACACAAATGCCCCAAAGGAGTTCTAAAAAGAGCATGAGCCAAGCAACTTTAAGTATTAAAACTAGTTCATATACCCCCCCCCAAAAAAAACTCAGTTGTGAAAAATTATGGATTAACCTGATAACTTTTTCTTAGTAAGATAAAGCTCCTAAATATTGATTTAGTTAACAATATTTATTATATGCAGACACTGTATTCCATGCTGGAGCTATAAATAGGTGTGATGTAATTTGATTATTTTAAAAGAGACATATAAAATTTGACTTTGGGAGCACTGTGGTGGGATTAATTAAATCTGTCTAGAAGATTCACAGATGACATCAGAGAGGGGAAAGGCATTGGGATGAGATCTCTAGAGATGTGCAAAGGTTTGGTAAGAAAGAAAGAGGAGAAAGAAAACAAGACCTAGGCAGAAGGCACAGCAGTGCAAGCAAGAGAATGAACATGAAACTGCGTGCTGTGTTAAAGACTGAATACTTTTTCCTAAATAAATAGCAGAGGAGAGAGAGGCAGGGCTAGCAATAACTGTGAAATTATGTTGAGGACACTTTAGAAACTGCTTTTAAAAAATTGAAAGTCTCATGTTTATTGTTCTACTGTTTATTCATGCATTAACTTATTTCTGCAACACATATTTAATGAATGATTACAGTGTGTTCCAGTCCTATTCTAGGCACTGGTAATTTAAAGTGTAAGCAAATGACAAAATATCTTTTTTCAGAAACTGTACAACTTACTTTGAATTAGCAGACAATGACCAAATACAAAATAAAATACACAGGTACAGGTGGTGATAAATGCTACTATGAAAAATAAGTCTGAAAAGAGAGATAAGCAATGTGAAACAAATGCTGCAATTTTAGATATGAGACCCTAAAACAATGCTAGTTAAGATATGACATGTGAGCAAAAACAGTAGGTAGAAAGTAGCGACCCATACAGTCATCTAAAAAGAACACTCAGTGTAGAAGTACGCCTTAGTCAGAGAGCACCCAAGGATGCTTTGATAATAAATAGTAAATATATAAAGTAAATAAATAGTAAAGTCCCAAATGAAGGAAAAATGAAATAAAAAAGATACAAAAGTTGATGCAAGGCTAGCATAGGGACTAGTACTACAAAGCAGTTGATGACTATTTTTAGGATTCAGTGTTAGTTTACACAGGCGATGGCATGATCTATCTACTTTAAAATAATGAGTGATAAGCAGAGCATAAGTTTGATAAAGGGAAGAACTAGAGAGGATATTTAAGAAAATCCAGAAATAATGAGGGAAAAAAAGAAGATATGACTCTTGCTCAGAACAGAAAAGCAACAATAGAAATTTCTAGAATCATTTTAGAAAGTCAATGGGGTTTACTGATGGGTAATTTTGAGTTTGAATTGATGAAATTCACATTAACTCTAAGACTCTTAGTCACTCTGGCATTGCTGCTTCTGCTTTGCTCAGTCTTCTTACAAATCTCTGAACTTCATCAAATTATTTTTCTACTTTAAATTTTAACCCAGCCTGTTTTGTCTTGTTCAGTCAAGAGTCTTTGAGAAGATATAGGCATCCTGACTCCCCTATCTTCATAGTATTTAAAAACAATTCAGGTGTTTTATTGGAAATCTATATATAGAAATCAGCTATGTAGACCATAAATTAAGAAAAATAGAAGTTGTGAAGCTTATAAATTCTCCCCCCAAAATGTGCAAAAATGTATTAAATTCCTCAGTAAAGATAAATGAATGCATGATTGTAAATTTATGTTTTTTTATTCTAGAAGTGGGACTCAAATCTTTCTTCCTGGTGAAAATCATATAAGGCAATCTTAGAAAGTGTTCAGTTTCTAGCAGAGATGGGAGGAGATAGTTGTAGAATATTAAAGATCTATTTACTAAGACTGTTATCTCTGGACTTCAGTGGGCCAACCCAGGGGGGAAATTAAGGTGTTATGGATCCTGAAGTTACGATTGCTGGGTACCTCTTTAGCAAAGGACTTTGCTTTATATTTTTAACAAGGCATTTTGAACTTTACTCAGGGCCATGAAAGGCAACTGTATAAATGAGGATCAAAAGTTGCATATTATTAGCTGCAAAGAAAACTAATTCTAGTGATATCCTTTTGCCACAGTCACTCCAGGAATTTTCTTAATCTGATTATACTCTCATGATGTTGCAATCTCAGAGCAAGCACAAATCTGAATCTGAACTGATCCCTGATTTAGAAAGATAATTTGCATATTTAATAATAGTATAAGTGGAATATAAGCCTTTAATCAGGATGATCATCAAACTTTTTTACTCTAACTGCTTATTTATAAATAAACTTAGGACTTCTGTAAGTTTCACTTGAATTCAGTAAATTTATTTGCAGATGCTATTTTCCCATTGTATAGCTAGCACATTCTTTGTTTCAGACATGCTTTCCAACTCCAACTTTACAATCTTTAAACTTATTAACAGTCATAAGTACCTATAAACCAAAATAATGCATAAGAGCTTATATTTTACTTTAAGTGGAGTCTCCAGTTTTTAGTTTTCTTTTCTTTTCACAGCAATTACTGTTAAACACAGGGAAAATTCTAGGGCAAATTAGAATGCCTAAAGTCTTTTCTGGAGCCTGATTCCCAGGGGCAGTTTCCAACTTTTGTGGTTTCCATCAAGAAAGGTTGCTGAGGCTCTTCATCTGTATTCACCACAGAAAAATATTTTTACTATTGATTTTCCCCCAGCATTGATTTACCACCTGACGCCATCAATAATGAGGTTTGTTGGTTGATTTCTTAGGCTGTCTGAATTTTTTTTTTTTTCTGGGAGAAGACGGGTAGAAAGGCAAGAAGATTGATATCTTGAAATTGGGAATTGGCAGCTAACCCATAACTCCACTAACATTCTCCTATTCCTTCTTCCTGTTCCTCTTATCTCCCTATCACCTTATAACTTAATAGAAAGAAATCTTCTATTGTTGGGCCCCCTGAGTATTACTATTTTTCAGTTTGGTATGTGTGGAGATGAATTCCAAGGAGATAATTATCTGTAATAAAATGCTTTCTTAATTCTAAAATTTTCTTTTCATATCCTTAAAAATCTGAAGGTATTTGAGAAGTTGATTTGACTCAATACTTAGTAAAAAACTGATTTCGTAAATGACTTTAAGTTTATTTATTGTATTTAGCCTATGTTTGAACCTTCAGGAAAAATTTTCTGAAACACATATCTGCTTTACTGTGACAGAATGTTTCTTTGAGCAGAAATAGTGTGGTGTGTGTGTGTGTGTGTGTGTGTGTGTGTGTGTGTGTGTGTGTGTGTAAAAAGTAGACAGTCAGCATTCCCATAACTCTTGTAAAATAAAATGAAAATGCAGATAGCCTTCTGTCAAGGTCCTGAATCTGGGCAAAATTATGTACCAAAATTTGACAAAGCATGTTCTGGGAGCAATATATTCATTATTATGCATGAACTTAACTAAATATTGATCACTCTGAGTGAAACAGATGGAAAAGGCCATTTTTCTGGTTTCTGAATATTGAATTATGAGAGGTCAGGGGAAATTTTTCATTGACAGATTAAGACAAAATAATTTAAGTAACAAGATGAGAAAAGTTAAGTTTTTGACATTTCTGAATAGTTCAAAATATTGAAATACTTTGAAATATTTTACCCATACAAACAACCATATACAATAAACACTTTTTAAAATATTTCTACCAACATGCTAGTTCCACAATTGAAATTATCGGTGAGATATTAAGAGTTATTTTGTTTCTATTAGAAATGTAATCAGTTTTTCTGACATTTTAAAATTTGTTGTAACCTAATAATTTAAAATTTGTTTGAACTGTGTTTATCTGAAAACTGAGGTAATTTCTTGTGTAATTTTAAAATGCACTATGGGAAATATTCCTTCTAATTTGTATAAACCAATCAGAAAATTATGTTCTGTGACACTATTATACTCAAAAGCAAAATTGATTAATATTTTGGTTTTGAACATTTGACTTCACTAATTACTCATATTTCTCTCTAGTCTAGATATTGTCAATGGGGTCTACATTATTCTACTTTTTAACTTTGTAGACGTCTTTAATGTCATTTTTCTGGCATTTTAGTCTATGCTGTATGGTCTTCTGTTTGAAGTTCCTTTTTTTCACTAAAGATAAAACATAGTCACCATGTTATGCCATTTAATTTTCTCATAGTTTTTATTTGGGGTTTCAATGTATTCAAGACATGCACTGTCCAATTTCTGTGTTTGCATATGTATGTATTGGGGTGGGAGGTATCTCACAATTATTATAATTGATATAGCCTGACTGTTCTGACATTTTATTTAAGCAATTTGAAGCACAAAATAGTGATTATACATGACAAAAGGTGACCAGTAAATATACCTGGGCCAGGCTAATATCAGGGTCCTTCATTTGGAAAAGTAGCATATTCCACACAACTAAATATGAAAATAACAAAATAGTAGCTTGAATTCTTGTATGCACAGTATGGGTTGGAGTTTTCGAATGGCTAATCTGGAGTAATTTGAGGTTGCAGGTTACAAACAATTTATTACATTCAGTTATCAATATATGTATCTAGTGTATTTAGAGAAAGAGTGGTAGTGTGGAGATTGCAACCTTTATAGATAATCAGATATAGATTACTTGAAGAATACAAAGGTAAAATGAATCAAAATTTGCATTTAGAGATTAGGATTTGGGTATTGAAGATGGAACCATTTCCAGTCAACTGATAAAATTGCACTGGTAAAGGTGTGAGCATTTTATAGCTAAAACCCAATTATGAACATGTTTGTAACCATTGTGTTTAAATAAAGAAATCATTTTAAAACATTAAAAAAATCCTATCAACAAATGGGGAGGGTATATAAACAGATACTTCTCAAAAGAGAGAAGTGGCTTATTGATAGACACATTAAAGATTGCTCAAGATCACTTATCATTTGGAAAAAACAATGAAAGACAAACAATGAGATATCTCATATCAGTGACATTGGCATGTTATCAAAAATTGTAGAACAATGGTGCTGTTGTGGTTGTGTTGAAAAAGGTACTCTCATCCACTGCTAGTGGAATATTGTCTGGTTCAACTCCTGTAGAAAACAGTATAGAGATTTCACAGTAAACAGAATTAAGCTGCCAAATGACCAGCAACTCCTCTTTTGGGTATCAGTTTAAAAATATTCATTTAAAATATTCATGAAAAAGAAAGTATATGCATCATTATTCATTCCTGCAATTAGTACATTACTCCTCAAACGAGTGGAAGTAGAGATAAACAAATGAAACAATATTAAGCTGAAAGCTTCTGCAATTCAAAAGAAACCTTGACTAGGGTACAAAGATCACCCACAGAATGGGAGAAACTATTCACCCAAGATGCATCAGATAAGGGGCTGATATCTAAGATATACAAAGTACTGACAGAACTGAAAAATAAAAAATACATCAGCCCATAAAAAAATGGAAAAAAAATGAACAGGCACTCCCTCAAAGAAAAAATAAAAATGACCAAAAGGCACACGGAATAATGCTCCACATCATTAATAATCACGGAGACGAAAACAAAACAGCAATGAGGTACCATCTCAAGCTGCAGAACCTGCACACACCAAATCACAAAGAACAAAAACAATCATTGTTGGTGGAGATATGGGGAAAAAGAAATTCTTATTCACTGCTGGTGGGAATGCTATCCAGTCCAGCCTTTATAGAAAACAATATGAAGATTCCTCATAAAACTGGAAATGGAGCTCCCATATGATTCAGCTATAACAGTCCTTGAGATTATACCCTAGGAACACAACACACATTATAAAAATGCCTTCTGCACACCTATATTAATTGCAGTTCTATTTACAATAGCCAGAATCTAGAAACAATCAAGATGCCTGACTACAGATGAATGGCTAAAGAAACTGTGGTGAATATACACAATGAAATACTATGCAGCCTTCAGGAGAGATGGTAATGAAATTTTCCTATACATGGTTGGACATGGAAAATATATGCTGAGTGAAATATGTCAAAGGGAGATAGTCTCACTGATCTATGTGATTTAAGAAAAATAAAAGACATTATTGTAAGGATACCCAGAGACAATAGAGATGAGAACTGGAAGGACTGGCCCACTATATGAAGTTTACCCCAAAGAGTGGTGAGTGCAGTTAGAGAAATACTTACACTAAAAACTATCATGACAATGGTAATGAGCGAGAGAAATAGAATGCCTGTCTTGAGTACAAGCAATGGGGGGAGGAGGAGGAAGATGAGGACATTGGTGTGGGAATGTTGCACTGGTGAAGCGGTTGTTTGTTTTACAAATGAAACCTAATTACAAATTCATTTGTATTCATGATGCTTGAAGATATTATTTTTAAAAAGTTTATTTACTGTCTATATAATTAAATTGATATTAGAAACTGCATAATTTTATTTTTATGCTTAAACAGTTATAAAATAATAATTCTTTTTAGGTTTATTAATGATTATTACATATATTTCTTTATTTTATAAGATTATGTGCATTATAAATGGTGTTTTCATAAATGCAAATGTCAAATATAAATATAATTGATTTTTTAAAATATAAAAATAAGAAAGAAATTGGTTGAATTTTCACACATATGAAGGACTCACAATGGAGATATGCTTAGATTTTTAATTTGTTCATTTTTGTCTTTAAATTGTTAAATTTTTGTTCACTACTTTTGTTTACATTTTTAGAAAGCAAATTTCTTTAACAAAACACAATTTTCTATGATGTCTTTAATCCTTTCCCACTCTTGGTTGTTAAGAGATCATTTTATACAAATTAACCTGTATAAATCTATTAGTAGCAGCTATGAGGAGATTTGGAGTGGGAGACACTTAGAAGCTGACCACTAGGGAATTAATGATCAGAAAGTAACTTTCAAGGGTTTTTATATACACCCACAAACTCACACTGTGACATGCATTTCTTCTCTGTGATTCTTGTAGGTAAGGAGAGAAAAAATGAAGGCAACAATGAAAAGATAAATGAAAAGATAAATTTTCAATGAGGTGAGTATTGATTTTCTGTTACATATTAACATAATAACAAGGATTAGATTAGTTCATAAGTAAAACAAATCAAGATCTCACAAAAATGGAGCATGATATTTAGTACTATTTAATACTGCCTACTTAGTCATATTTAATTTCAAAGAACATTGCTATGAACTACAATACTATACCCATTTCGAGTTGAAAAAAACATCCTTATCTTAATTTTATTTAACCTAGGACAGATTTCTAGAATATTTTTAAATAATACAGGATTCATACTTCGTTATTTTGAAAGTAAACATTAATCTTTAAAATATCAACAAGTTAAAAACAAAGTTGCTATTTATTTATTTAGTATTTGGTATTTGGGTCACAACTGGCAGCGCTCACGGGGTTACTCCTGGCTTTATGCTCAGAAATTGCTCCTGGCAGGCTCGGGGGATCATTTGGAATTATGGATTTGAACCACTGTCCTTATGCATACAAGGCAAAGACCCTACCTCCATGCTATCTCTCCAACCCCAAATTGCTATTTATTTTAATTTATTATTATATAAACTGCTTTGTTTATGCTCTGTGGTTACAAATTTGTTCAATGCTGAGTTTCACTCATATAATGTACATCATCCATCACCAGTGCACCCTTTCTGCCACCAATTCCCCGTTTCCCTTCCAAACTCCACTGCCACAACATGTAGAAGCATCTTCATTGTAGGGGAACTCGGCAATCCAGAAGTATCCCTAGATTTCCTTGATGTGGAGAGCTGAAATAGCCTCCACAGGGTTCCCCAAAAGGCCCACTGTGGACTCCAAATGCTGCAGGTGTCTTGTGTCTCAGCATCTATAGTGGGGAAAAATCCTTCACGAGAGGAAAACAGGTAAATGAGGGACCGAATATGAAATATAAAATAGTGAAACCACACACAGGCATGTGGGGTCAACACATCTCTGGCAGCAAGAAAACTATTTAACAATAACAATAAGAGAAGCCTGAGAGATAACACAGCAGTGAGGCTTTCACCTTGCATGCAACTAATACAGGACAGACCCCAGTTCAAACCCGGCATCTCATATGGTTCCCCAATCCTACCAGGAATGACTTCTGAGTGCAGAGCCAGGAATAACCCCTGAGCACTGCCCAGTTTAACCCATTTAAAAAAATGTGTAATGCCATGGCATGCATAAACTCAAGGAGAACTCAGGAGGCACACCAGATGTATCCCTAGATTTCCCTGGTTTGGAGAGCTGAAATAACCCCATGAGTTTCCTCAAAAGGCCCACTGTGGATGCCTTTTCCCTGCAGGGATAGTTGAGGATTTCCCAAAGAGATAAATCTTGTATTTTAAGGTAAAAGGAAATTATAGGTTGCTCCTGAGAACTACTATTCTTATATTAAAAACTTTTATGCTTTAATATTTTGATATTACTTGGAACAAAAACAGATTTTTATTTTATGAGAGCTTTTTCAACCACATAATATATGTAGAGTATATATGATGTGCACCTATGAATAGGTATTTAACCTTTTCCTTTTAAGATAATGCCTTGTTTATAGATGGCAAGATACCCAAAAGATAATCTTATAAAAGGGACATTTAATTTGATAACAAATACACTATATCCATCTCAGCACTATATCAGTGTACAAGTACTTTCACTGGCTACTTAGTCTACTTTAAAGTAATAGAACAGAGAGACCAGTAAATAAGGAATAAAAAAAAAATAAACTCTCTCCCTTGTTAATTTTGCTAGATTGGAACTGTAATATCCTAAAATACTCAGGTACAAGTGCCAAGGTTAATAATTGAATTTTTCCCTTGTCACTATCCCACAAAGAAAAATAATGCAGGGAATATTATAAAATTGTTTGCACATAGTAATTATTTCTGCAAGTAAATGAGTATAGCAACTTAAAGACTGATTGATCAGCTAGTCCCAATATATTATCAACAATAAATTATTATACTATAATCAGACCCAAATTGAATTTTCTTAAGGGAAATAATGAGCTCTGGAGACCCCTAGGTTATTATTAGTTAATAAAGTTCAGAGTCTTTAAATAGTTACTTCTTTTCTAATTTCAATAGTATTGGTACTTTACTACAGTTTATTAGATTGGCAACATTGGAAGTTATCGGAGGCAAATTAATCAAAATGAACCTACAAGGCTTCAGAAAATGGGAATAATTTTGAAAGAGATAGAAAGAGGTAGAAAACCTTGATATCTGCCATGACTTTATGTTTTGATATGATAGAACTTCAACCACAGATTTAGAAAGAGCAGGGCAACATAAATTATATATTTTTTTAATTTATATATTGATGTAGATATCATATATTTATTTATCTAAAATCTAGACTAGAAAAACATCAAAAAGTAAAAGAACAAGGGGTTATACATGTACATGGGTAAGGATTCGAGAGCACTCTGGTGGTGATGAGATGCAGTAATTTCATATACCAAAACCATAAATGTCTATACCATTATAAACACATGATACAGTGAATAGATATATATTTTTTATTTTAACTTATGTTTGGTTTAGGAGCCACATCTAGTAGCACTCAGGGTTACTCCTGGATGAGTGCTTAGAAATCAGTCCTGGCTGACTGAGGGATGAATGGGGATCAAACATAGGTTGTCCATGTTCAAGGCAAATGTGTTAATCGCTGTGCTATTGCTCTGGTCCCTCCGTTGGCTGTTCTTAACAGATTTATTTACTGTGTTCTGTGGATTATGCCATCATATGTCTAGGCCAATATTATATATATTATATAATTATTTGTAACTTTTATAATTATAATTTAATTATAAATAATTTATAAATAATTATAAATAATTTATAATTATTTGTAACTTTTAAGCCTTGCCCATGCTAGCCTAGAATGGACCACGGATTCCCGGAGTCCCATATGGTCCCAAAACCAGGAGTGATTTCTGAGTGCATAGCCAGGGTAACCCCTGAGCATCACCAGGTGTGGCCCAAAAACCAAAAAAGAAATGAAAGAAAGAAAGAAAGAAAGAAAGAAAGAAAGAAAGAAAGAAAGAAAGAAAGACACAAAGAAAGGAAGGAAGGAAGGAAGGAAGGTAGGAAGGATGGTAGGAAGGAAGGAAGGAAGGAAGGAAGGAAGGAAGGAAGGAAGGAAGGAAGGAAGGAAGGAAGAAAAAAGGAAGAAAGGAAGAAAAGAAAGAAAGAAAGAAAGAAAGAAAGAAAGAAAGAAAGAAAGAAAGAAAGAAAGAAAGAAAGAAAGAAAGAAAGAAAGAAGAAAGAAAGAAAGAAAGAAGAAAGAAAGAAAGAAAGAAAGAAAAAGAGAGAGAAAGAGAAAGAAAGAAGGAAAGAGAGAAAGAAAGAAAGAAAGAAGAAAGAAAGAAAGAGAGAAAGAAAAAGAAGAAAGAAAGAAAGAAAGAAAGAGGAAAGAAAGAAAAAGAAAGGAAAAAAAGAAAGAAAGAAAGAAAGAAAGAAAGAAAAGAAAGAAAGAAAAAGAAAGAAAGAAAAAGAAATTAAGAAATTGTATTTATTTTTCCATTGTTGCAATAATGGTTTACAGGAATGTAAATATTTATTTTTATACAACATGGAACATGGAACAAAGCCTAGCAGAGCACCATAGTAATTCAATGAAGGTGATGCAGGAATCATGCATTAAACTATATTATTTTCTAGACATAGTTAATATTTGATTCTTTTTAAGATCTAATAAACTTTTAAAAATAATTTTTAAATCCATCTTGATTAGTCTAGGGATTTAATGTTTCCATATTTACAGCACGTTCCTTTCAACCAACATTCCTTCCTAGAAATTAGTGGATTTCACTTTTCAAATTCTTACATTTAAATTAAATACTAAAAATAATTTATTCAACTATAATGTATAGATAACTGTTTCCTGGATCTTAGGGGGAAATCTTTCTTTTAGTTGCCCCACACTTCTATTTACTTTCAGAAGGTTAACACCTCATGGATACTTATTATGTAGTTTACAAGTATATAGCCAGGAGTTCACAATTTATAAGTACTTTATAATAAAAGTTATGAAACATTTCCTATAATGATAATAAGTTGAGGGGTTTATTGCAGGATTTAATGCCTTAGTGACAAACATTTGAGTTTTGACTTTGAGCCTGAAAAATTATAGACAAAATGAAAAACCAAACCAAACCAAATCAATCAAACAAACAAAAATAAAAAACAAAAACAAAAATACAAAGGTGTAACTGTTCCATTAGACTTTAATTCATAAAAATTAATGTGAACCAAAATTGCCCTGACAAATAAACCTTAATGATTCAATATCATAATTTTGAAAATAAAATTTTAATCAAGTAAAATACTTTCTCCACATAACCCACAACTAAAAGAAAGTTTATAAATTAAACTCAATGATATTGAACTGGATCTTATATTCTAGCTACCTCCTCATTGGGGTTAATTTGATAATTTCCCCTCATTGGTCATAGGGAAAATCTTTTTTCTTTCTTTCTTTTACTTTCTTTCTTTTTTCCTTCCTCCCTTCTTTTTTTTCTTTCTTTCTTCTTTCTCTTTCTTTTCTTTCTTTCTTTCTTTCTTTCTTTCTTTCTTTCTTTCTTTCTTCTTTCTTTCTTTCTTTCTTTCTTTCTTCTTTCTTTCTTTCTCTCTCTTTCTTTCTTTCTTTCTTTCTTTCTTTCTTTCTTTTCTTTCTTTCTTTCTCTTTCTTTCTTTCTTCATTCTTTCTTTCTTTCTTTCTTTCTTTTCTTTCTTTCTTTCTTCTCTCTTCTTTCTTCTTCTCCTTCTTTCTTCCATTTTTTTCTTCCTTCCTTCCTTCCTTCCTTCCTTCCTCCTTCCTTCCTTCCTTCCTTCCTTCCTTCCTTCCTTCCTCCTTCCTTCCTTCCTTCCTTCCTTCCTTCCTTCCTTCCTTCCTTCCTTCCTTCCTTCCTTCCTTTCTTTTCTTTCTTTCTTTCTTTCTTTTCTTTCTTCACTCATCTCTGTCAGGGATCACACCAGGTCATTCTTGAGGGACCATCTGTGGTTCTAAGTATTGAACAGAAATCAGATACATAAAAACATAAGACTATGGTCTTATCTCTCATACCATCTTTTTGCCCTGCTAATTTATTTCGGAATGTTTTATGCATGATCCTCTATGTGATAGATACATCCATAATATGAATAACTTAATTAATTAGGTAAGTTATGTATAATAGTTCTACTAAAATTTGTAGAGTTTTCTAGATAATATTTATTTAGTATTAAGTGTGGGTGCTTAGGACAGTTGTATTAAACAGATGCAGTATTTGATAAATCCCATTCCTATAAAAGAAAAATTCAAACTGTACATTACACAGTGTCACATTATATAAAGTCATTGTTACATCAGGTGACACAGAATAAACTGATATTGCATGACCTGATTCAAATTCAAATGGAAAATTTAGAGCATACAAATGGATTAAACACCCTTGAAAATCAGGTAGAGGACAATCCAAAGGGTTTCTGGTCATTCGGAAATGCTATTACCATCCAGCTAAGAAATGTAGACTGTTTTGTTAGTGATCACACTGAAGCATGAAATTGGGAGAAATACTTGTAATGGGTCTGTTAAGGTAAGAAATCAGAAATATTATTTTAAGGTAGAATGTTGTGACAAATATGTGGCAAAATGTAAAATTACCTCTCAGAAAAATCTGTGTTTATTTTCAGTCACAATTCATGGTATAAGAAATATTTTAAAACTGGAAAATCTTACTTGAAAAGTTCTTAGCATAAGAAACTCACAAATTTTTTTCAGAGTAGCTAAATCTTTGTTTACACATGTCACAAAATTATACTTGGAAGACAAGTTATATGTTTTGTAAAATAAAATGTGCCTTTTTATCCAAATTGTTTAAAACCGATTTATATATTTTTAGATACTATAAAACTTCTATGAGAAAATAATATAGAGATGAATCAAGAAATATGTTATGGCAGGGTACTTTGCAAATATTACTTACT
The DNA here is from genome assembly GCF_024139225.1 of Suncus etruscus. Lineage (NCBI taxonomy): Eukaryota > Metazoa > Chordata > Mammalia > Eulipotyphla > Soricidae > Suncus > Suncus etruscus. The sequence goes on from NC_064851.1 coordinate 66,997,738, forward strand.
CTAAAAGCCACTAGTATTTACCTCTTGATTGACTTAATGACAAATTTAATTATAAAAGATAGATCTCCATTAGATGAATTATAAAGAAAATAGTTAAATACATCTGAAAATTATTTAATTTAATCATTCTTTAACTTCTATTAATAGTCATATAATTCCATTATTTGTATTCCTTCATTATTTTTAAAGACAATAGTTTATATTTAAAGCAGAATATCAAGTAAATAGAGAGAATAATAATTGCAAGTTTATATTTTATATGTATTCAAATTTAAAAAAATATTTACTGTGCCCATGCATGTAACTTATCATATTCACTCCTTGGGACACAATGGTATACACACCACCCCCCAAAAAAGAGCCAGAGTTACCACAAATTTACCAGGTGTGGCTTAATATGGAACGCAAATTTATTATTAAAGCGAGGATTATCTATGATATCAAATCAATGAATAGCAAAATATATTTGAAAATGGTAGAAAAATATGTTTCTTATGAACATTTAAAGATTACTGATTTTTAAGGAATACATTTGTCAAAATATTGTTTGACTATATTTGTTCTGCTACATTTATAATACCATTTCTTTGTATCATAGGTAATAAGGATACTTTGCACTTTGAGTGTGAAGCTTCTATTTTAAATTAATCTATTTAAACGTAGTGGTTACAAAGTTGTTCATAATATAGTAGTTTTTTTACAATTACAAAATTATTATGATCTAGTTTTACTCATGCAATATTGAACACCTTTTACTAGTGTACATTTCCTGCCACCACAATGTCCCCAGTTTGCTGCCTTCCTTTCCCACCTCTGGCAGAAATATTTATTTCTCTCTTTCTCTCTCTAGGTATTATTACCATATCATCTTTTATTATTCTCACACATGAATGTAATTATTCTAGTTAAAAATATTAGAAATCTTAAACTCATTCTGTTAGTAATGAGAACCTATTATCAAAATAATGGTTAAATATATCTAAAACAATCTTATATTTCAAAATAGTAACCTTTCATTGAATTGACTAAAATCATGTAATATGACTTTAAAGTTTTTAACCTGACTTATAAATATCATTATAATTAATTATGTTGTTTGGTAATATAAAAGTTTTTCTATTTTTGAAAGACTAATTATTCTCTTTATCCTTCCAGTGAATAGGTATTTTAGTTACCATAACTAATAAGTTTAATAATTATTAAAAATAATTAGAAACAGAAGAAAAAATTGAATTATGTTAAATAAAATTTAAGTATCTTTGGACTATCAATGAAATACAAAATGTCATCTGAGTTATATTATCTTCTTTTGATAAGGAGACAAAATCTATAAAGCTTACATCAAATTCTATCAGTTTACTTGTGGTATAAAGCTTACATCAAATTTTATAGTAGTTTACTTGTGGTAATTTATTGTTATACTAATTATAAAATTAGTAATCATAAATTATAGAATTAAAAAATGAATATTCTTCTCTAGATTTTTTGGCAGTATATTGATTTTACTTTTTAGGAGCATAAATATCAATAATGACAGTTGTTTTATAATCAAACCATAAGATAAAATCAAAATACTAAAGTGAAAAATTTTAAAACACTGTTTCAGAGGAGCTGGAGAGATATTACAGGGTTAGAGGCATTTGATTTGCATGTAACTGAACAAATTCTAAGCTTGGAATCACATCTGCTTTCCAAAGCACCTTTAGGAACAATCCAGGAGTAAAGAGTCAAAAGTAAGCCTTGAGCACTATAGGACATGACCCTGAACAAACAAAAAATAAAATAAATGAATAATATAAATGGTTAAAGGTATATATGGCATAAAAATATTTAACTGTACATTTTTAATTATAAGTTTCATGCTGCATAATACAATTCTTATTGCATTGCTGTTTCTAACACATATTTATAGTAATAATATTTATGATTACAGCCTTTTAAGATTTTTACTTTTCAATTAGTTTTATTATTTTCTTTTGTTCAATAATATGGTCAAATGTTTAAAGTATTCATTGAGAGTATTAATGTATTTCATTGACAATGTTTAATGTATTTATTCACTTTATAACTTGTATCTTAGTTAAATTTAATGTTCTAATATGTTTATATATTATTCCAAAAGATAGTCAGTTCTATTTTTAATTCTTTAGTGAATTTTCTTGCCAACAGTTAAAGTCTATATTTTTCTATTATGGATAACAGTTCTACATTTGCTTTATTTGTTTTTCTACTCCTCATCATGCCTCCAATTATAACTAACTGCAAAGTTGAATAGTTTGTTATGTTAGTAGCCATCTGACGCATCTGTGTATTTTTGTTTTTATTTCATTTTATTTTAACATATTTTAAAATATTTAAACCAGCATACTTGGCTAAATTAGCCATTATTTGAAGCATATTTTAGAAATATTCCTGTTCTTCAATATTTTACTTTCAACTGTATACTCAATCATGTAGTCATAAGTTACATATGATTTTTTAAAATTTACACTAGTTTTCCCCATCAGATCCACAATGGTGATATCCTTAAAGAATAAAAAAATTAAATAAGCTATATTAGTTAAAATTAAGAGAAAATAAAAATATATATCTTCTCAGTATGTCAATTTCATTCAACTGTACATAATCAACATTTGGATAGATATTGCCACATTTATATCTATAGCATATATATAAAATATTTTTCTCTTTATTCTCTCTACAAGTTTAAATGAATATAAGAATAGCATGAAACCTAAACTTTGAAAAAATATATAGTCTTTATTTTTCTGCATTCCCATGTAGATATATTTAAAATCAAATAATCTGTATCATTGGTCTGTATGGAAAATTTTAAAAATAAAGTAACAGAAGAAAACACACACATTATTTGAAGTGTAATAGACATTTTTCAAGATCCTTGACTTTACATTTTAAATATTAACAAGCTTAGAACTTCCTAAACTTGATTAAGTTACTTCTGAATGAAAGATTTATTTTTTTAACTTCTTGAGAATTTTTCATACTGTTTTCCATAGAGGTCAAACAAGATGACATTCCTACTCAGTTACATGAGGATTCCTTTTTTCACTGTCTTCCCAATGTATCGGTTGTTCCTGTTTTTTTTTTTTTCTTATTAAGTCATATTCACTAGCGTGAGATGATAATTTTTTGATTTGCATTTCCCTAATAAGTTATGAGAAATATTTTGTTTATTATTTTTAAATAATATGTTTTTAAATAAGTGACTTTTTATCACCTCTCCATAATTTTATGCAATATTTTGCTCTTGTGTCTTATTTTTTCATATTTTGAGCATATATACTTTTTATGATTAATTGTGTGCAAATATTTTTCCCATTCTGAAGGTATCTTTCAATTTTATCCATCATTTTTGTAGTGCAGAAATATTTTTGTTTTAAGTAGATTTATTTATTTATTTTTGCTTTTAATTTATTTGCCAAAACAAGTTTTTAATTTTTAAATTGTTCTAGGACTCAAACTCAGGATTTGGGGCGGGGGGGTTGAGCCATACCCAGTGATGCTCAGGGATTACTCCTGGCTAAGCATTCAGAAATCGCTCCTTGCTTGGGGAACCATATGGGATGCCTGGGGATCGAACTGCGGTCTGTTAGGTTAGCACAGTGCTTCTCAATTATTTTCTGTCATGCCCCCCCTAGAAAGAAGAAAACATTTTTCACGCCCCCTGCAAGACTGTAAATAGTATCCTTATTAAAAAAATTTTAACCTGCAAAACAAAAATATATAAAAATAATTTGAGCTGATTTTTTAATCAGAGGTGATGTATGGATTAATGGCTACAATGAGCATGTTTTGCAATGCATAGCTTTTCCAAGCAGGGTTTGAAGCAGGACACAGCAACTCTCAGCTACAGAGACATAAACACGGGTCTTGACGAGGTCAAACACGCCCCCCTTTACGGATCCTCGTGCCCCCCCCCCCCGCGCCCCACTATTTGGGAACCACTGAGTTAGCCCGTGCAAGGAAGATGCCCTACTGCTAGCACCACTTCTCCAGCTCCTATTCAGTACTTTTTTTTTTTAAGAAAAAAAATGATTCCATATCTTAGCATCTATCTCAAGAACATAGCACCATTGATAGAAAAAATGTGCATGTCTATGTTCACTGGAGTTATTTACAATAGCTAACGTAGAAACAGTCCAAATACACAATGGTGTGTAGGGAAATAAACGTTACGGTATATACATTATGAAATTCTACGTAAATGTGTGAAAAAGATATTGCCCTTTGCTACAACTTGGAAGGAACTAAAGGATTTGATGTTAAGAAAAATAAGAGTAAGAAGGACAAATTCTGGATTATTTCACTCCCTTGATACCCAGTATCAATAAGAACCAAAATTATTGCACTTTGACAACAGAATTGATATTACAAAGAAGATGGTGAGAAAGACTGGATGGGAAGAAAGTGGTTGAACAGAAGTGACATAAGATAAGACATAAGAGAAGGATGTTTGGCTCTTTGATTTTATGTTGGAGCTACTAAAGTTGGCTATGGAAAGAATTAATATTAATGCTATGTTAGTAATATGTTCTCAATAATAACATTTTTGTTTTTGTTTTTGACTTTTGCACCATATGGTGATGTTCAGTGCTTACTCTCCGGTTTTGTTTACAGGAATAATACTTGACAGTCCTTAGCCAATTATATGCAGTGTAGAAGATCTATTCACATTTGCCCATATACTAGGCTATAGAGACTATATATAGTATATATAGTATTTATAGTATACTATAAACTACAGTATCACTATGGTATTATTAAAATTATTTTTGAAATAACTAAAGCATATTTGTATTTCCAAATTTAGAATTATTGGCATAATTAATGTTGATTTAAAATAATTAAAGTAATGATCAAATGGTTTTTTTTTTGTTTTTTTTTGGGGGGGGGTGTTTTGGGCCACACCCAGTGATGCTCAGGGGTTACTCCTGGCTGTCTGCTCAGAAATAGCTCGTGGCAGGCACGGGCACCATATGGGACACCGGGATTCGAACCAACCACCTTTGGAACTGGATCGGCTGCTTGCAAGGCAAACGCCGCTGTGCTATCTCTCCGGGCTCATGATCAAATGTTTTAAACATATGTGCAAATCTACCAAACTCCTAGATTAATATGGCACTAAATAGTACTGAATGCCCAACCCCTTTCCTAATTATTGGCAAAAAGTTTAAAATGGCTACTCTGCTTTTATTCAATTTATTACTTAGGGTCTATATATTATAGGAAAGTAAATGGGAAAAGGGATTGTTATTGTAAACAATCATTATTATAAATAATGAAATACTTATTGTAATATAAATAATTACTATAAATATTATTAAACTAATGGCTAATCATTAAAAGAAAAATATAAAACTGTTATTTGTAAATATGTTATGCAGAAAAGCACAATACACACAAATAACTCCCCTATAAACAATCATTTAAAAAAGATTTCTGGTTACACAATTATATATGTGCATATATATATGTACGCACATTTGTATATGGATTAGAAATAAATACTTGGACATGAAATTGAAAAGCAATGCCATTAGTGCTGGAGCAATAGTATAAGTCGAGGCTTGCTTTGCATGTGGACCTAGGTTTCTATCTCTAGGACTACATGTGGTCCCCTTAGCTCACCAGGAACGATCCCTAGGCACAGAGCAAACCCTGAACTAAGCTGAATGTGGCCCCAATTCAAGCAAACAAAAACCAAAAATAAAATAAAAACAAAAATAAAATAAAGATTTCAAAAAATAAAACACACAAAATCTTAAATACATATCTATTAAAATCTGTAGTTTTTGTATAACTGAATGCTGCAAAAAATTGAGACTTAAATTATTAAATAAGTACAAATACACTGTGTTCATTGACTGAACACAGTTCATTCTCCCCAAATTAAATGTGGAGCTTTAACACAACTCTCATCAAAAAGGAAGCACACATTATTGTGAAAGAATAAAGATAAATAATATTATGAAATAAATATAACTTAAATAAATAGAAATATAGAGGACAAGTAAATATAAAAATAATTTTCAAAATTACATGAGAGTTTTTGAAATTTATATGACAAAATATTTGTTAAAAATAACAATAACGATTCCCTCTGTCTGGTTCCAGAAGTTATATAGCTACCATAATTAAGAAAAATGAAATAATATTTAGGACTAGCTTTCTTTCTTTCTTTCTTTCTTTCTTTCTTTCTTTCTTTCTTTCTTTCTTTCTTTCTTTCTTTCTTTCTTTCTTTCTTTTCTTTCTTTCTTTCTTTCTTTCTTTCTTTCTTTTTCTTTTCTTTCTTTCTTTCTTCTTTCTTTTTTCTTTCTTTCTTTCTTTCTTTCTTTCTTCTTCCTTTTTTTCTTTCTTCTTCTCTCTTCCTTTTGTTTCTTCTTTCTTTCTTTCTCTTTCTTTCTTTTTCTTTCTTTCTTCTTTCTCTTTCTTTCTTTCTTCTTTCTTTCTTCTTTCTTCTCTTTCTTTCTTTCTTTCTTTCTTTCTTCTTTCTTTCTTTCTTTCTTTTCTTTTCTTCTTTCTTTCTTTCTTTCTTCTTGCTTTCTTGCTTCTTCTTTCTTTCTTTCTTTCTTTCTTTCTTTCTTCTTTCTTTCTTTCTTTCTTTCTTTCTTTCTTTCTTTTCTTTCTTTCTTTTCTTTCTTTCTTTCTTTCTTCTTTTCTTTCTTTCTTTCTTTCTTTCTTTCTTTCTTTCTTTCTTTCTTTCTCTTTCGTCTTTCTGTTTTTCTGTCTTTCTTCTTTTTTTGGTTTTTGGGTGACACCCAGTAGCGTTCCAGGAATCATATGGGATGCTGTGATTCGAACCAACCCAACATTTGTCCTAGATTGGCTGTGGGCAAGGCAGACACCCTAAAGCTGTGCTGTCTCTCAGGCCCCAAGACTAGCTTCTTATTTATTTATTTTCTTTAGTTTGGCACCATTATTACAGAGGATAGTTTTCTTTATTTTTTTCCTTTGGAGAACTGAATTCATTTTACAAGTGCTCCTTTTTTTCCCTTTGGTCTGGGACTCATGTGGTTTGCTTTGGTTCTTTTATTTATTTTTATTATTTTTTTTTAAATTTAAACAAAGTGCATTACAAATCGTTCACAGAAATATTTTAAGTACACAGTGATATTGAATCAGGGGAGTTCCTACCACAAATGTTGTTCTCCTTCCACCCCTGTTCCAAGCATGCATCTATATATCCCTCTTCTATCAAACCCCCCCCCCCCCGGGCTGCTAGTATAAGTAGTCCTCTCTGTTTTGTAAATTTGGTATCAATTCTCTTGTCCATAATTTTTATTCACAACTTTGTTAACTGCTTTCACCTCCTTAGTTGGTTTTGGAGATAAACAGGTGGTTTATCATTTTAAAATCTTTTGAGTTTAGGGGAAGAGCAATAGCACAGCACTAGAGTCTTTGCCATATGGCTGATCCAGGACCAACAACGGTAGATCCCTGGCGTCTCATATGCTCTCCAAGTCAGGAGCAACCTCGGAGCATCACCGGATGTAGCCCATAAACCAAAATTAAATAAATAAATCTTTTGAGTTTAAAATCTTTTGATATTTAAAAAAATCTTTTGATATTTTAAGATTTAGGAAAATTAGCTAATTTGAGAATTTTTGTACCCACATGTGCATTAAATCTTTTATTTTTTTTCCTTTGGTTTTTGTTTCACATGCAGCAACACTCAGGGGTTTCACATGGCTCTGCTCACAGAAATTGCTACTGGAAGGCACAGGGGACCATATGGGATATTGGTATTTGAACCACCTTTTGTCCTGGGTCAGATGCATGCAAGGCAAATACCCTACCTCTGTGCTATCTCTCCTGCCCCGTGACATGTTAACTCATTTCATTCAAGTATAGAGCATTATTTACATTTCAAAAATATGTTACAAATATAAGGTGATTTTTTTAATTTCTTATAGTCAATATACCAGAAATTAATCTTTAAAGTAGAGCAAGATAAAAATAAAGTAATTATTTGGGGAATTACTTTTATTCCACAAATGTGGTTATCAAATAACTTTACTGTGAGTTTTAGCAAGAAAAAAATCAAAACAAAACAAAACAGGAACACAAAACTTAAACAGTTACCCAGAGTTTATACGTCTATAGCAGCTATGAATAAACTGCTAGAGGCAATTTTTTAGCAGAAATCCTGCTCTGCTATTTTTTTCTTAAAAAAAAAAAAACCTTTTCTTAACAAATGTCACAATTATAATCTTTTAATTAATTTGGTCCTCTATATAGAGAAGTTCTAAATGAAAGCGAGTAGCTGTTTTTGCCATGGTGCCCAGAAGGATGCCTCTATTTTGCCAAAAAATTTCTGTCACTAATGTGAAGCCTGTTGACAAACTGTTGTTTATATGTTGTCAGTGTGATGCCAAGTCAATTGTTTCACTACAGGAATCCTGGCTTGGCCCCAGTGGCTGTCTGAATCTGTAGACGCACAAATATTTTTAGGAAAATAAATTAAAGGTAAAAACCCCTTTTTTACTTTTATTTGGCTTCTGACTGTTTTTATAAAGAAAGGAAAATTAAGTAATGATAAAACAAGTTTGCAAGTATGAAACTTTATGCAACTATGAAAATTTAGACATATAGTAGGCTTTTAATTTTACTATTTGTTAATTTAGAGGGTAATTGTACACAATGGTGAGGTGCATATAAACTTACTTTTTTTACATTTTTTCTTGTCATGGAAACAGCAAAATTGGAGCTTTATTGGTCTATTTATCCTCAAATCAGTGACTGTCAATGAAAGACTGATTTCCCTCTGGGAAAAAATTTTTTCCCTCTGGGTAACTTTTGGCAATGTCTTAAATATACTTGCTTTCGTCACATTTGGGTAAAAGAATGGTGAATAGAGGCCAGAGACACTGCTAAATATCCTACATATATAGCTTAGCAATCTGCAAAAATTATCTAGAACTAATGTCAATGCTTTGGAAGTTAAGAATTTATAAATTATATTAAATGTTGTAGAAACTTAAAATAGCTTAAACTCATTTTAAACTGACTACACTTACAATTACAAAATATATAAATATTGCTGTTAAAAAGGGAAAGAGATAACAAAAAATTGGTAATTATTATTCACAAAGAAAAGCAAAAAAGGAAATAATAGAAAAATGATAATTTACAAATTAAAATGCAGGTTGAACAAATATTTACTTTAAATGAGGATAGGTAAAAGTGATAAGCATAAGCAAAAATATGCCTAGAAATAAATATACCACTGATAATAAAATATACCACTAATGATACCATGTGCGAATAATATGACTGAATACTTGATATGTATTTTAAATATAATAAACACATTTAAAGAAAATGGCATATTGGGGCTAAGCGATAAAACAACAGGTAGGGCATTTGCCTTGCATGCAGCCAACCCATGTTTGATCTCCAGCATCCCATATGGTCCCTTGAGCCTGCCAGGGAGAGATTCTTGAGCACAGAGACAGGAGTAATCCCCGAGTGCTACTGGGTGTGACCCCCAAATAATCAAACAAAAAATAAAATGGCATGCAAAGTTAAATATATATATTATATAGGCAATATTGGCCCAAACAACAACATCCTAGAAAATTAATATTGGATAGAGAATGATATTTCTCTGACAAAATTATTAGTAAATTAAAAAAGATTAATGAAAAAATCACAAAATATAACAATCTATCAATACAATATGAAATGTTTGAATTGAACACAACAAATAAATAAAATTGAAATAGAATAAATTAAGTATTGATAAAATTACAAGGAAACTGTTAAGCATAATAGAATGAATATTATTCTGCCTGAAATGTTACATCAATCAAATTCCAAATCAAAAAGTGTAGAAAATTTTCACTACAAAATGTCTTTGATATCTATGAAATATTTCAATTCTTCAATTAAGACAAAATGTTTTCCTGATATATACTCCAGGAATCAAGTCTGTTAATTTTTAACAATAATTTCTATCAGTAATTTTCAGCAATTATTTTTTATATAAATATGTTTTATTAAAAATACCAAAAATGGGGCCAGAGCAATGGTGCAAGCGATAGGGCATTTGCCTTGCATAAGGCTTACCTAGGATTGACCACATTTCGATCTCCCAGAGTCCAATATGGTCCCCCAAGACAGGAGCGTTTCTGAGCACATAACCAGGAGTAGCCTACGAGCGTCATCAGGTGTGGCACAAAAAGCAAACAAACAGTGACATAAAGGTCAGAAATATTATGCAGAAAAGATGCAAGAAAAATAAATCTAAAGGAAAGATAGAATAAAATGTTCATAGATCAGAGTAGTTAATGACGTTATATGCTGTTGTTATTGTTGTTTGGTTGTTTTATAATAATCATCAGGGAGATGCAAATTAAAACAACTATGAAGTATCATCTCACTCACCACAGAGACTAGCACACATCACAATAAACAAGAACAATCAGTGCTGGCGGGTATGTGAGAGAAAGGAACTTTCATTCACTGATGGTGGGTATGCTATCTAGTCCAGCCTTTATCGAAAACAATATGGAGGTTCCTCAAAACATTGGAAATTGAGCTCCATATGATCCAGCTATTCCACTCCTTGGGATATACCTTAGGAACACAAAAATACAATTCAAAAATCCTTTCCTCACATCTATATTCTTTGCAGTGCTATTTACAATAGCCAGACTCTGGAAACAAAAAAGATTCCCTTCAACAGATGAATGACTAATGAAACTGTAGTACATATTCACAATGGAATATTATGCAGCTCAGAAATATCTCCTAGCCTAGAAACCATATGGGATGCTGGGGATCGACCTTAGGTCTGCCCTGAGTCAGCCATGTGCAAAGCAAACTCCCTATTGCTGTGCTATCACTCTGACTCCAGTTTCTCAGATTTTAATACAACCACATTTGTTTATATCTGCTTTCACTTGTTTGGACAGTGCTGTTTCACTCTTAAGGATACCTTTAGTCTTATTGTTATGGTATATTTTTCTTATAGTTTTTTTTAATGTATTTTATGGTTCTGGGTCCAATATCAAGGTCTTTAATCCATTTGGATTTGAACTTTGTGTATGGTGGGAGATGGAGGTCTGAGTTTGCTCTTTTGTATGTGGCTGTCCGACCAGTTTTCCCAACACCACTTGTTAAAGAGGCTTTCTTTGCTCCATTTTGGATTTCTTGCCCCTTAATCAAAAATTAGTTGATTGTATGTCTGGAGAATGTCTTTGAATACTCAAGTATATGTGATGGTCACTCTTTATTCCAATTCCATGCTGTTTTAACAGCTATTGCTTTGTAATTCAATTTAAAGTTGGGAAAAATGATGCCTCTCATATTATTTTTTTCTAAAGTATGCTCTAGTATTCATGGATGCTCATAGTTCCAAATGAATTTTGTAAGTATTTGATCCACTACTTTTAAGAATGTCATAGGTATCCTTAGAGAAATTGGATTAAATCTGTAAAGTGCTTTGGGGAGTATTTCTGTTTTAATGGTGTTAATCCTTTGAATATACAAACAAGGTATGTGTCTCCATTTCCTTGTGTCCTTTTTTATTTTTTGAAGCAGTGTTTTATAAGATTTTTCATAGATCCTTCACCTTTTCAGTTACTTTGACTCCAGGGTTTCTGTGTTTCTGAGTTTCTGTGGCACTAATGTAAATGGGATTGTTTTTTAGGCCATTAATTTTTTGCGTGTTAATTTTTAGCCTTTTAATTTCTATAAAAATCTACTGTTTTTAGAAGATTAATAAAATAAATGCTTCACTTAGAATATTGCACCCAGCCAGACTTAAGTTTAAGTTTGAATGAAGTTTTTAAACTTCATGAATAAACAACAGCTCAGAAACTTTACAGACACAAATCCAGCCTTAAATGACAAACTGAAAGGTCTACTTTAAGACAAGATAGACAGACACACCAAATTCCTACTTAAAGATGGTGCAAAATCCCATGAGAATTATACTCTCAAAGTCAAGGGTCAAAATGCACCAGCTAAGAGGCACAGAGTGACAAAATGGATCAAAATGTTGATTCTGCTGCCTATAAGTAACACATCTGAATACTTAAAAAAATAGACTCAAAACTAAAGGTTGATGGGCAATTATTCAAGCTAACAACTCCCTTAAAAAAGCTTTGCTGTAGTGCTCATTGGATTTTTTATTTGTTATTTCTTTTTGTATTCTTGTGGCATTTCTCTTCTATTTTCTCTTTCTTCTCTCAAACTGATATTGAGAGCCTCTAAGGACTCTGCCCATTTTTCGGCTTATTTGTTTTATACCCCCATTTTATTTCTTTTCTTTTCTTCAAACTGAACCATATAACTTGAACCGTCTAGTTCTGCTTCTCAAATTGAGGGGGAAGTAATGGAGGATTCCAAGACCAAACAGTTGTATGATCACTAAGTAGTAAGCTAGATACAGTCCTCTCTGACTGATCCCTAACCTCAGCTCTCTCTCTCTCTCTCTCTCTCTCTCTCTCTCTCTCTCTCTCTCTCTCTCTCTCTCTCTCTCTCTCTCTCTCTCTCTCTCTCTCTCTCTCTCTCTCTTGTATTTGGTTTTTGGGCCACACCTGAAGACACTCAGGGATTACTCCTGGCTATGTGCACAGAAATCGCTCCTTGCTTGGGGAACTATATGGGGACACCAGGGATTGAATCGAGGTCTGTCCTGCATCAGCTGCGTGCAAGGCAAATGACCTACTGCTGTGTCAATGCTCTGGCCCCTGAATTCTCCTCTTTTTTTATTAAATATAATTTTTATTTTAATCAGTGGCTTACATATCGTTGACAATAATATTTTAGGTACATATTAACATAAAATCAGGGGAATTCCCATCACCAAATCCTCCCTCCACCTCCGTTCCCGTCCTTCTTCCCATATCCTCTTCCCTTACCCCCGGGACTGCTAGAATAAGTGGTCCCCTCTGTGCCTAGCTTACTACTTAGTGGTCTTACACCTATTTGGTCTTGGTACATCCCTTATCCCCCCCCCAATTGGGAGGCGGGACTAGATAGTTCAAGTTATGCAGTTTTGTTTGAAGAAGAAAAAAGTAATAACCTGGAGAAAAAAAAGGAAAAAAAAGAATCAGATACTCCGAAAATGGGCGGAGTCCTTCTAGAGGCTTTCATCCTTGGTTTGAGAGACGAAGGGGGAAAAGAAGGTGAAACACCACAACAGTGCATAAAGAACTGTCAAATAAAATATCTTGTGAGCATGCTTTTGCTGTGTTCCACATGTTCTGGTAGCTCATATACTCATTTTTACTTATTTCCAGAAATATTTTTATTTCTTCTTTGATTTTCCCTCTGACCCACTAGATGTTTGGTAATTACACACTTTCCAAGTATTGCATTGCTTCTCCATTTCTGTTTGTTATTAAAATTTATTCTTAATACTGCATGGTATAAGAAGATAATTGATAAGATTTCTACTCTCTTTAGTTTATGGAGGCATGTTTTATATACAACTTAGTCTAAGAGAAGGTTGTCTTTCTTCACCTTCTAACAATAAGATGAAATCAGAAGACATATCATTCTTTGATTTGTACAAAAGCCAAGTTCACTATCTACAGAAGACTGACTGTAACAACCATGACTGGGCAGAATTTATCCTGGGTCCAATAAAAAGACCCTAGTCTAGGCCTTGGCTTATGATCTGTACAACAACTAACATCTTTAACTCCAGAGGTCTGATGGAGACAACTGCAACTGAGCAGATCTGGAAACATAATGAAAGACTCTATCCTATCCTTCATCCTAGGATCATGGCTGAAATTATTTAAAACAGTTAATATAAAAGAAAAAACGGTAAACATAATGCTATTAGGTCCTCAAACAAATGCACATAAATTTATAATTTGAGGTATCAAAGATATATTGTATAGTGAAATTTTACTTCAGATAGAGTAAACCATTTACCTTTGCTACTCATGAAACTATCGTAATGTTATGAGATTCTTAATGATGTATTTAAAAATTAATTATTTGTAGTTACTTAATACATATTCATTTTCTACTTTATTTCAAGGCCATCAATTTTCACTATGAACTGTAATTTTAATCCACTCTATTTTCCTTTCAAAGTAGTATCTACAATTTGATTTTAAAGTGGTTTCTACTGCTATATTTTTCTTTCTGCACACATTTATTCTTTATACATATTTATTATTCTCATTCACATAATGAAAATTGCTATATAGATATATATATGAGGCACATAGATTTTTCATATAAATTAAAACTATAGAATTCTAATAGTAGCTTTTACTTGTAAAGCTAAATTAATGGCCACTATTATAGCTTAAGTGCATACAATTCTAGAATTTTCTTGATAATTTATACTCAATTATTTAATGATTTGGGAAACCAATAATCTACTTTACTTTCAGTTATATATGTTGCATATGGAAGGTCATAAGCTTTATCCATGCACCACCAAATAAAAACTAAGAGTAATGATGTTATTAATCATATTAGTAAAAGTATAGCAATGATAAGTAAAAACTAGAGTGAAATTGTATTAGACATTTTTTCCTGAACTATACTGAATTCATTAATCTAATAGTTTAAAATTTTTTCTAGATTTGGACAAGATAAGTAAGTAAAGTAGCAAAGGAAAGTAAATAAAAAGATATTTTCTGTCTTTCTCAATTTTATTTTTTTTTCACAACCTTTAGCCAGAAAGAGTATATATTTGCTACCAAGTTCCCAGACTTGTGTAGAGTTCAATTGAAAATAACCACTTTTATTGAACAAAATATGCTAAGATTTATAATAAAACAAAAAAAACCTCATATGATAAAAGCAAACCTGCATAAAAAAGAAACTTGGAGGCACATTATTAGTTGACTTCATATTACATAATAAAGCTTCAATAATTAAAATTGTATGTGTCTCTGGTAGTCCCAGTGACCCACCAATCCTAAACAATGAACTGTTAGGTTCACACTTCAGGGTTGAGCATCACCTGTTTTAAATTTTAAAATTTAAATTTGACAACATCATAAAATATACATATATGTCAGTAAGCTACAACTACAATCACAAAAGATTCCACACACTCAATAATATTTGATTTATGATAAGAAACAATGGAGAAATGGGAATCTCTTTAGCAAAAGGTGAGAGAATAGTGGACAGTCATGTGAAGACAAAAGAAATAGAATTATTTTCTTCTGTATATAAATCAAAAATATATTCAAAGTGGATCAAAATCTTGACTGTAAGATATAAAACTACACTCATAATATCAGTATAAGAGCAATTTTTTGTGATCTGAACTAAATATTTTTTAAAAATATTTTATTGAAACCATTGTGATTTATGAAGTTCTTCATAGTTGCATATCAAACATTCAATGCTTCATGGCCAATCCCACCACCAGAGTAAGCCTTCCTTGACCAATTTTTCCATAGTGCATCCCATGCCACCACTCTTTGCCTCCTAGCCTGCCAGCATAACTAGCTCATTTTACATTTTGACTGTTAAATTTTTGCTCTCATGATATAATTGTTATTGACTTTGGCTTGGATATTTAGTTCTGCCCTTTTGTAACATAACACCACTAATTCACCTGAGACCTCTTGGACTCTGGCCCCCATTATTTCATATTTGTTTTTCTCCTCCATTCAATTTCTTTCCTTCTCCTCACTCTACTATGTATAGAGAATCTTTAATTCACAGATATTATAAAAGTAACTGGTCTATGAGATTAAAAAGTTTCTGAGTAACACTGAGGAAGGGGGTGTACATTTTATTACTGAACCCCAAAACTACCAACATGTTTGTAACCATGGTGCTTAAATAAAGATATTATTAGAAATTGAATTTAAAAATATCTGGACCAAAAGAATAATAGAGCTAGTAGAGTTCTTAACTTGCACATGACAAACTTGGGTTTGATCCTTGGCATCCATTATGGTCTTCAGAGAAGTGCCCCAGAAATAATTTTTGAGCATAGAGCAAGAGTAATCTCTGAGCATGTCAGAGTTTGGCTTAAAAATAAAATTAAAATACTGATTTACTCTGTAAGACTAAAGGTAACTAATAAGACACAGCAGCCACTGAATGAATCTGAACTGGATCCTTTTACTGTAAGGCAAATGGTAAAACGTCAAAGGTGTCTAAAGGATTAGAAGATGAAATTGTATCAGTGGTAACTTTTTAATTCTTCTGTTGTTATGTAAAACAGTTTACTTCTTTATAATATATACATATGATTTCAGATATGCTGAGATACTAGCTTCTCAAATATATCAAGAAAAATAATTTGCCTGTATTGTCTCAAACTAAACTCATTTTTTTTGTCTTTTGAGCCACACCCAGTGACATTCATGGTTTACTCATGGTTATGCTCTCAGAAATTGCTCCTGGCTTGGAGGGACCATAGGGGACACCAGGGATCAAACCCAGGTCCGTCCCGAGTCAGCCACATGCAACGCAAATACCCTACCACTGTCCTATTGCTCTGGCCCCTCAAACTATTTTTACAGAATTAAATCTCACAGAAAATTATGAAAAATATTTTTTTTAGTTTTATGCTATATATTTGTTGATAGAATTATACATTATATTTATTTTATTGTCATTGAAATACATCTGCTTAGATGGTAGTTTTATGAACAACTTCATGATTTAACTATTTCAAAAATGACAACTTTATGACAGCTTTATGGTTGATATGTCAATTACTAATATAAATTATAGTACTATTTTCACAGACACCATTGAAAGTATTTATGAGTATTTAAGTACTTTAAAGTTATTGGTTACAACAAAACTGTTTGTACACAATATTTTTAGTTTTATCTTTTTTTGGTCTATGGGCCAAACTAGCATTGCTCCTGGCTTTCTAGTGGCTCTGAGTTAAAGGGTCATTCCTGGCATTATTCAAAACCCATCAGAAGTATCAGTGATTGTATCCAGGTTGGTCATGTACACGGCAAACACCCTACCTACTGCATTATCTTTCCAGCTCCACAATTTATTAATGGTATGATTACTTTAAGTTTTTTTAGATGTGTAAAGTGTTTTAACCTGTGATGTCACATAATGAAAAAAATAACTGTAGAATATATAAATATTTACTTCTGTGATATTTTTATTTTATACCATGTACTATGTAGCTATTTTTATTTGACTTGTAGAAACCAGAAAGTGTCAATTATGCTGTTTTATATAGTCATGGTATTGAAGTTTATCCTAGAATGTAGGACAGTAATTTTTTCTTTCTTATCATTTTTTGGTACTTGGTTTTTGGGTCACACCCAGTGACACTCAGTGACACTGAGGGGTGTCTCTGGCTCTGTGCTCAGAAGTCTCCCCTGGCAGGCATAGGGGACCATATGAAATGCCGGGATTCAAACCACAGTCCATCCTGGATTAGCTGTATTCAAGGCAAATGTCCAATCGCTGTGCTATCTCTTAGAACCCAGGACAATAGTTCTATTAGTTTAAATTTAATGCCTGAATGCTATAGTTCTATCAATTTTCTATTTTGCTGATAATTATAATGTGCAACTCAGAGTTAACAGTTAATGTAAATTGCTTTCAAGGATATTCTAATAAAATAATTAAGATAACTTTAGGGTAGATTTTCTTACTCTGCTGAAAGCAAGATATTAGGAAAATGTTTTATGATGTCACATATTTGCAAAGTTTTTCAAGTGATGGTGACTTGCAATGGATTAATTCTTGGTCACTTTCCCTATCAAATATGTCAGATGCCACGTTATTAGACAGAATAACGAGGCAACTCTTTGTGAGAGTGTCATAAATACTGTTATTATGTTTAGAGATAAGAGGGATATTTTCAACCAAACCTTAGAAGATTTTTTAGTTCAAAGCTCTATTAAAAGCAAAGAGGTTTTGAAAGGGAGAGGCAACAAATGACTAGAGAAAAAATTGTGACTCACTGTGATGAATTAAATATAGTATCAGTTGGAGTTGTCAAGGAATCATTTTAACACATTGTAGTCAAACTTCTACTCTAAACAATTAAAGCCAAACACTTTGTTTTCTTTAATATCCAAATAACAAGATTATAATTGAAATGATACAAGTCAATATTTGTAGATTAAAATTGCATGAATATTTTGAGCTCCTTAGTTCAAGACAACTATCTATATATTAAATTGTACTACCAGGACCAAAATTATGATTATAGTGTGCAGGATATATCACAAGATTATGATTCATGACACTCTCAGTAATTAAACATAAGTCTTATATAATCAATTTAATAAACTCGATAAAAGTTTTAGTTCATGTTTTAATTTACACCAACTTCTATAGTATTATTTGACTTTAGATTTAAACACTAAAAACATGAAAGATGAAGAAGTTTTATGAGGTATCTTTGAATAAAACATTCTACAGTGGTAAGCAATTTTAGTGTCATTGCTAACATAGAAATAGAACATTAAGGCACATTTGAATTGTTATTAAAATCTTTACAAAATTCCTATGTACAAAATAATTTATAATACTTATATATGTTATCAGATTCTCATTGACCTCCTTTATAATATACTTATAATTTTATTGCTATTTTTTTGAAGAAATGCAAAGAGCAGAATCCTGAGTACCGACTGAGATAAATTTACCTATTCTAGTTTGTGTAAGTTGCAAAAGCTATGTTTTTCTGTGTGTGTAACCTTAAGTCCTAGAGCATTGTAAAATTTTTTTTGAATTTTATTAAATATATTACTATATATTAGATTTTAAGTTGTACCAAGAAGTACTGTTTATATATAGTTTTTGTAACATAATATTCAAATATTAGCTATAATTTGCCTTTAAAGAATATGCAATTTTTATGATCTCTTATGAAAGCAAGTAAATTTCAAAGGTTTTCAAGAATGTAATTATAGTTTAGTTCTTTCTTTTTTACAGTAAGCTGTCAAGGTATATATGTTGCCTGAATAATTTGTTTTTATTTTAAAATAGTCTTGTGATCTGATTCCCATAGGAAACAACCCTAACAATGGGTTCTCATTTATTTTAAATTTTAGAGTTATATATTTGTAAGGGTTACAAAATTCACAAAATACTCATGCTAGTTATGTTTCCATAGCTTTTTGACACAGTACTACAGGTCATCTGGAAGCTATATGCCTACTACCTTCTTTTTCTTATTCATACATCCATATTTACACTCATCCTGTAACACTATCACTGTATTCTTCCCAGAAATATCCTCATTAATAACCTTCTGAATAAGCAAAATATACACATGCTTTGATGGATATATCATCTTACATTTTCTTAAAAACTCAAAGATGTCCACTTAATAATTTAGTGTCTTCTATCTCCTGTGATACCTGCAGTGCTTAGATACTGATAGCTGTCACATGTTTCCAAATGATTCTGAACACTTCATTTATACTCGCTCAGCCAAATGTTAAGTTCTTTGAATGATCATGACTCCTGAATGCTATGTATCTCTGTCAAAGTTCCAAATTAAATATTTTAATAGATAATAATAAAGTTTTTATCTTTATAAAGTCTTATCAATCTTAATTAAATTATTTGAGAGTACTGAATCTAAGACTAAAAAAATGAGTAAAATAATGTGATTGAAGAGTACTGGATTTATATATGAGAGTTGGAAAGGCCTTAAATTTTTATCCTTAGAAATACATTTTTTAGATTCACCAAAATTTACCAGTAGTCTGAAACATAAACATCATCTAAAGGTCATTGAGAAGCCTAAATCTTAGTAGTTCTGATTGAGAAGGTCTGTAGTAGTGATTGAAAACTGTGTTCCTAAAAACTTCTCATATGATGCTTATATTATATTCTTTTGTAATAACACTTTAGTACGTGAAAATTCTCATTTGTAAATTTTGTCTCAAACATTTATTTTCTAATTTTAAAAATGATTATTTTAAACAGGTATTATATGTCTTACTTTGGTATGAACCAAAAACATATTGTAGTTACTATTTTAATATAATTTTTTATTTTTGAAACCATACAAACATGCTGTAAATGCTAATTCTGATGCATGTAGGGAGCATGAGGGTTGACACATAAATTCCAAAATGCAAAGCATGTACTCCAGCATGTATTCCTGGCTCATTACATATTTCCCTCTAAAGATGTGTGAGATTGATATCAAATAACTTATTTTTATATTTTCTTCAAGAATTTTATGATTTTATGGTTTACTGAAAATCTTAATTCAATTTTCAAATAATTTTGTCCATGAATAAGACAGAGATCTAGGGACCTAGCTGGCTTCTGCTGGGTGGCAGGAGCCCAGCAGACATCTTGGACATTTCTGGTTTTCCCATGGCTGAGAATGTGATCTCTTCAGAATTCTCCCCTGAGAATATGCCTTCTCCAGGTAGGTTTCATGGCAGGAATGGAAGGATGGTTTAACATTTATCAACAAATACACAACAGCAACAACAAGAAAAATAAAAATCACATGGTCATATCAATAGATGCAAAAAAAAGCATTCTTAACAAAATTAACATAATTAAAATGGCAATAATCCCCAAAGCATTTTACAGATTTAATGTGATCCCTCTAAAGATACCAATGACATTCTTCAAAGTAGAGGATCAAACATTTCTGAAATTCATTTGGAACAATAAACACCCTCAAATAGCTAAAGCAATCCTTGGGAAAATGAATGGGCAGGCATGACTTTCCCTAATTTTAAACTGATTACAAGGCAATAGTTATCAAAATAGCATGGTATTGGAATAAAGACAAACTCTCAGATTAGTGGGATAGGCTTGAGTACTCAGAGAATGTTCCACAGATACAATCACCTAATTTTTGATAAAGGAGCAAAAAATCCTAAATGAAGCAAGGAATGCCTATACAACAAGTGGTGTTAGCACAAATGATTAACCACTTGGAAAAAAGCGATTTTAGACCCCCAGTTAACACTATGTACAAAGGTAAAATCCAAATGAACTAAAGATCTTGATATGAGACCTGAAACCACAAGATATATATAGTAGTTTTTATATTTTAAGAGAAATCAAAATCATTTTTGAGGCATAGTTTACAAATAAAATATTTGTTTTAAGTATTTGATGACTTTAACAAACTATAGACCTTGGGAATAGTGTCTATTCCAACGTCTATGGAAAGAAATATTTCTCCCAATACTGGAAATAGAGCTCCCATACAAGCCAGCTATATTGCACCCTCGGAACACAAAAATACAATACAAGAATCCCTTCTTCACACCTATATTCATCGCAGCACTTTTTCAATGGCCAAACTCTGGAAAAAATCAAGATGCCTTTCAACAGATGAGTGGCTAAAAATCTGTAGTACATATACAAATTGGAATATTATGCAGATGTCAGGAGACAGAGTCATGAAATTTTTCTATACATGGATGTACATGGAATCTATTATGCTGAGTGATTAAGTAAGAGGGAGAGAGATAGATGCAGAATCGTCTCACTCATCTATGGGTTTTAAGAAAAATAAAAGATATTTTTGCAATAATTCTCAGAAACAAGAGAGAAGGCCTGAAAGGTTCAGCTCACTACATGAAGCTCACCACAAAGAGTGATGAGTGCAGTTAGAGATATAACTACATTGAGAACTATCATAACAGTGTAAATGGATGAGGAAAGTAGAAAGCCTGTCTAGAGTACAGACAGGAGTGGGGTGGGGAGAAGGGAGATTTGGGATATTGGTGATAGGAATGTCACACTGGTGAAGGGGGGTGCTTTTTACATGACTGAAATACAACTACAATCATATTTGTGATTAATGTGTTTAAATAAAGATATTAGTAAAAAGACAGAAATAATTTTATTTTTTTACATGTGGATCTTCAATTTCGCCAATATATTTTATTGGAAAACCTTTTCTCTCTCCTATGTTCCTTGCTGACTTCATTGTCACATAAATTCACTGTATACATGCAGATTCTGTTTCATTGATTGCTATACTGTTTTAATTCCACTATCCTGCTTTTTATCATTATAATTCTATAATATTGTTGGAAATCAGGTAGAGTAATTACTTCATTTGTTATTTTTTTTATTAGAATTGCTTTCATGTTTCTTAGTTCCATACAAATTTTGGGAGATTTTTTTCCATACAAACATGGGGCTTCATTTTGTTCAATATCTTAGATTAATGCCATTGATTTTTTTACAGTAATTACATTGAATATTTGCATTGCTTTAAGTAAATGGCCCAAAGAAATAATTTTAAGAGCCAGAGAGATAGCATGGAGGTAAGACGTTTGCCTTGCATGCAGAAGGATGGTGGTTTGAATCCTAGCATCCCATATGGACCCCCGAGCCTGCCAGGAGCAATTTCTGAGTGTAGAGCCAGGAGTAACCCCTGAGCACTACTGGGTGTGACCCCAAAACAAAACAAAAAAAGAAATAATTTTAAAATTTCTTTATTCATATAAAGTTATATAAAAATTAAGATCTTACCAGACTAGTTGAAACATTCCAGTAATGCAATGATTTTATATCTAAATTTAGCGTTTTCAATCATACTTTAAAGGATGAATTGTAACAAATCGTTACATATTTAAAAGTTTAAAACATGTTTGCATCTCCCAGCACAATCCGACTCCTCTTGACTTTATCCTAAGAATAAACAAAGTTATTGAATATGTAAATACTTTATATTGGTTTATAATTAACAAGGTCTAGAGTTTGTCAAAATCATCAAATACTTAAAATAAATATTTTATTTGTAAACTATGCCTCAAAATTGATTTTTATTTCTCTTAATGTAAAAATATAATAAAATAAACCACTTTAAATGCCAGCAATCATGAAATATTCACTTAGTCATCTATTTCAAATTAGAGAAATTGTACAGTAGAAAATTGAATACATTTATTTAGTATGGCATTATAATGATATATTCTCACTTGTAGATGGAATCTTAAAAATCACAAAATTGATAAAGGAGTGAGTTATGATATAAACTTACAGTTGTAAAGTATATTTGCACCAATGAAGTAAATTATGATTACTTCAGTTAAAAACGTTGTATTTTATATTTGAATTTCACCAATTTCACCACAAGTATGACCTCCCTCCACCAGAATTGGGATATTTGTGTTGGAGGGTGAAGGGAGCAGTGATCAATTCACTGTAGCTCATGCAGAATGTGAAATCTGCTGCTTATAAACATATACATTTTCTGAGAATGCCAAACTGGTGTCAGCCAGAACTATTCTACCTAGGAAGTACTGGTGGTCATTATTTTAATTTTTAATTTTTTAAAAATATTTTTGAAAGATTTAAATTTATTTTGGTAAAATAAAAACACCATATTAATTTGGGAAATCAGTAACAGGGAAATTTGGAAAATATTTACACCAATATTATAACAATATTTAGTAAAACAGTTACTCTAGCCTTTCTTTATGAATAATTTTCTAATCAGCTTTTCTTAATTAAAAAGTAAAACATAATAAAAACAGCACTCTTTGTGCACTTTAGAACTGAAGATAAGGGGCCGGCAAGGTGGCGCTAGAGGTAAGGTGTCTGCCTTGCAAGCGCTAGCCAAGGAAGGACCGCGGTTCAATCCCCCAGCGTCCCATATGGTCCCCCCAAGCCAGGGGCAGTTTCTGAGCACTTAGCCAGGAGTAACCCCTGAGCATCTAACGGGTGTGGCATGAAAAAAAAAGTACTGAAGATAAATGTGGTTTCTAAAACTTTCTGATTAATATATTTTCATTAGTCATAATAATATTACAACTGAAGCTTAGCTAAATGCTATGCCATGAGGCAGAATATAAAATATCAAGAATGGACTGTTACATAGTATTGGGAAATTAATGTTAACAACTTTTTATAGTTAAAGCACAAATATTCTAAGTGGAAAATTACATTGAGGTCAAATCTTTCAATTATTATTATTATTATTTATTTGTATTCGCAGCTGTTCAAACTAAAATTTATTGTTCTCTCTATCAGTGTGCAATTAACTGGGGATGTTATTTTAAACATAAATTACAGGTGGCTTTAGACTTAAAATATGGCAGATATATCCAAAGTTACAGTGTGAAATAGTCTAAAGGAAAAGGAAAATCATTTCTTCTTTTATGAGCTTTCTGTTAACGCATACATCTTGCTCATCACTTGCTGAATATTGAAAATTTATCATTTCTTATTTGCTCTAATTATCTTAAGTGTTACTAGCATTTTTAAACTGTTCTGATATTGGAGCAGAGAGATAGCATGGAGGTGGTGCATTTGCCTTGCATGTAGAAGGACAGTGGTTCGAATTCCGGTATCCCATATGGTCCCCAGAGACAGCCAGGAGCAATTTCTGAGCATAGAGCCAGGAGTAACCTCTGAGCGCTGCTGGGTGTGACCCAAACAAAACAAAACAAAATAAACTGTTCTGATATCTTTAATGATAACTTTTTCATATTTAAGAAAACTAGAAATGTCTCTCAAAGAATCCAATCTTCCTTAAATAGTTACTGTTAGAGAGATACTGTTAGAAAGATCATTTTATTTGCCTAAAGCTTCTCTGTTGACAGATTACAGAAAGGCTTAATATCTAGCTTCAGACTTCAGAACCCATAACTGTTTCTCTATTTGAGTTTCAGATAATAACACATACAATTTATATGTTATTTATTTTATTATCTTTCTTCAAAGCCATGTCTAAAACAAACGCTTTTTTTCAGAGTATTGACATTTTTTAAGTTTTTAGCTTGGAGAATCATTTCCACAATAGAAAATGCTCAAGTATAGTGTTTATTTATTATTTGTCTTCTCTCAAATATCACACTTCAATTGAGATTTCCTAATTATCCCACTAAATGTTATATTATTAATCTCTATGATGCTGACTAACTTTTCACAGTCTAAACATAAATATGCATGCTTACTTAATTTTATTCAGTTTACTCAGAATTGAATATAAACATCTTAGAACACATACTTAATCTACCATTCTATTTTTCCCTGGCTGTAAGACTGGAACCAGGTTGACTAGATTGAGATTGAATGACTAGTACTAAGTTTTCATTAGGCTAAATTAACAAAAGTTTAAATATGATTCATTTACATTTTGATGCTATACTCTTTTGGACAAATAAGAATACACTGAGCCACACAATACAAGAAACTGAGGCAGGGGCCAGAGCAGTGGTACAAGTGGTAGGGCATTTGCCTTGCACACACTGACCTAGGATGGACCACCTTTCAATGCTCCCCGGCATCCCATATGGTCCTATCTGAGCGGGTAGCCAGAAGTAACCCCTGAACATCACCGGTATGGCCCCCAAAATGAAACAAAACAAAACAAAACAAAATAGAAAAGTAAAGAAAAGAAACTGAGGCATGTAGACAGAATAGCAGTGGGACTATGTTTACCTCTTAAGAGGCATTTTTCACACCATGTCATTATATCCGAAGGAAAGAAAAGCACCCGGACAAAGTGTGCTGCTATCTTCCAGACATCCAGCCATTGAAGTTTCACTTCACTTGATTACCCCAAATAACTGAGTCAGTGAGCCTCACCACAAAACTTAAATAACACCACCACATTACAAAAGTCACAATGGTAGAACAGAGCAGAGCTCCAACACCCTTAATAAATGAAGATGTTAGTTCTGAAGATACAACTACTATCAGCCACCTATATAGCCTCTCTGAAAAGTATTTTAGAAAGAAATGAAGATGTTCAAGGAACTCAAAGGAATCATGGAATGGAAACTCAGTAAGACTCAAGATGATGTTAAAGCAAAAAAAAAAAAAAAGAGAAAGCTTAAAACAGAAATGACAGAAATGAAAAACTTGACAGAAAATGAAATACTAACTTGAAGGACTCACCAACAAAGTAAAACTCGAGGACAGAATCAATGAGCTGGAAGATGAGCTGCATAACACCTCCAGAAAACAGCTAAAGATGGGAAATCCTCTTAAAATAAGTGAAAAGAAGTTGGAAAACATTTTCAAAATGAATGAGTAGATGACAAGAACTTTGGAATAAGTTCAAAGAATCAATATAAAAAACATAGGAGTCCCAAAGAGCCAGGAAGAAATGACTAGGAAGAAAAAGCAGTCAAAGACATTATTGCTGAGAAGTATCTAGGGTTAAAGAGTGCATGCATTAACATGCATACATGAGATACAAATAAAAGCACCACAAGGCAACCTAACTGAATATAATGAAAGCTATAGAAGAGATAGAATACGAAAGCAGCAAATCAAAAACTGAAATTATATGCAAAGAAGCAAATTTTAGATTTACATCGGGTTTATCATATGCACTCAATGCCCAGAGGCACTGGAGAGATATTGCGAAAAAAAAATGCAATTAATGCTGCTCCAAGTATAACTCACCCTGCTAGACTCTCATTTAAGTCTGAAAGGGGACACACAGCTTCACAAATAAAAATCAGCTCAGAAAGTTATAGACACAAAACCAAGTATACAAGAACATAAGGGGAGACTTTAAGGCAGACAAACCCCACAAACACAACAAACTTATACAAAAAGATATATCAAAATTCCATAAAATAATCTCTCTCAATGTAATTGGATTTAATGCACCAATTATGAGGGGCAAAATGGCTCAGAATAGTGAATGGAATATTCTGCTACCTGTCAGAAACACATTTGATTAATTAGGGAAAACTCAGATTCAAAAATCAAAAGTTGGAAGATAATTCTTCTAGCAAACTACTTCCTTTAAAAGGCTTGGATGGGGCCATTGTGGTAGTCCAGTGGTAGGGCATTTGCATTGATGTAGCTGACCCAGGACAGACACGGGTTTGATCCCAGGCACCCCATATGGTCTCTAGAGCCAGGAGTGATTTCTGAACACAATGCCAGGAGTAACTGCTGAGTGCCACTGGTATGACCCACAAAACAAAAACAGACAAACAAGACCCAAAACAAAATAAAGGCTGGGATAACCATACTAACAGTAGACAACATAGAATTCAGGCTTTACAGAGGTTGTAATAACATA
This sequence comes from Suncus etruscus, assembly GCF_024139225.1. Classification (NCBI taxonomy): domain Eukaryota; kingdom Metazoa; phylum Chordata; class Mammalia; order Eulipotyphla; family Soricidae; genus Suncus; species Suncus etruscus. The sequence goes on from NC_064851.1 coordinate 67,024,679, forward strand.
GATGGTATTTTCTTAATCATTAAGTGATATGTAAAACAGAAAAAAATCACACTCCTGAACACACATCCACCCAATGATGTGCTAATAGACTTAAAGAAAGACATAAATAGTAGCATAGTAGTAGTGGGTGCATTCAACACTGCTCTGACAAGTCTTGATAGATTCACTATGTTAAAACTCAAGAATATATTGTCTCTGCAGAAAGAAATAGAAGAGAGGAGCTTTTTTAAAAAGGAAAATAAAACTAAATACTAATCTAAAACTAGATTAGTAAGTATAGATGGATAATTTAACACTGCTCACCACTTTTTGAAAGATTCTGAAGAGGAAGCAGTATGGAAGGCACTGAGGGTTAGGAGGGAAACAAAGGACATTGGTGGTGGGAAATGTGCATTGGTGAAGGATCTAGTGTTTAAAATAGAATGACTGAAACTCAATCCTGAACAATTTTTTTAATTGTATCTAATGCAGATTCATTTAATTTTTATTAAGGATAATTATCTTATTAATATATTTTAATTAATTATAATATTTTATTAAGGAACATATTAAAAATATAAAAAGAAAACATAAAAGTTACAATTTTAGTTTATTTTTCAAATAAAGTTTATTGTATCTAAACTGAAGATTACTCAAGTACATATACTTTGTTTCCTCTATAAAGTTATATCAATGAGATAGAAAGTTAAAATATGTTATTCTCTTTGAATCATATTTTAAGTTGTGTTTTATGGTCTTTGAAACAGTTTCCCTATGTGTATTTACACAATATAACTTTCAATTTAATTATTCACTTTAGTCATTTGTAGAGAGTTACTATTGAAAGAAAGTAAATGCAATAAGAAAACTAAAAATCAAAAAAATTATCTCTAAGAATTTTTGACATACCTTAAAAACCACTTTAACTATGCCTAGTGATCCATGATTCTTTAAATTTCATCTGAGTTTGGCATGTGTGTTTCCATATTTTTTTTCTGAGGAATAAACATGCATATTGTATTTAATAAATGAAATTATAAGTAGACATCAAAAATTTAGTCAAATTTAAATAATTATGGTAAATCAAGTAGAAATTATTCATTGTAGTTATGGAGCAGAGAAATGATCAAATTATTTATTCTGTAAAATGTAGTTTTAGCCTTAAAAATTCTTAGACTACAAAGATTCTATATTATACTTTAGCTTTAGCAGAAGCTTGAGCTCTACTTGTGGGAAATCCCTAAACCCTCATCATGGGTATTTTAGAACCATTTTATTTCCAGATGATATAGGATTTTGCTAGTCTCACTTAAGAAATATTGATATATCTTCGCTTTAAAAACTAGGAATATGAGACTGGTCAAAATATAGTGTAAGGACACTTGCTTTGATCATAGTGTATACTGATTTGATCTGGTAACAGGCATCTAATACTGTTACAATAGCCTGCCAGATATGATCCCTGAACATTGCTCAATATGAGTTCCGACAAAAAATGAAATAAATAAAATATAGATATGTTAGGTTTTTGTTTTTGGCAAATGTGATATTTGCTAAGGTAGAAATGAAAATTTAATTTTAAGAAATAAAATAATACATTTTTAAATTTATTTTTATAAAATATTTTAAATATTTTAAAATTAGTTTAAAAGCCAATATATTTTTAAAAGCAAATATATCAGAATAAGAGGTGATAAGAATTCAAAAGGTATAATAGAAAGCAAAAATAATTACCTAGTAGATGCTCTATTTGAGAAACTAGTTTTAAAAGATTTGTGGTAAATTTTAATTTTATATGATTTCACCAGGTACAAATGAACTATATTTCATATTACTCTAATTTTTTTTCTTTTTTTAAACTTTGTTTTGTGGTCAAAGTGAATTACAATTCTTTCAAGTAATATTTGAGGAACATAGTGACAATGAATGAGGGGTATTTCCACCACCAGTGTTGTCCTCCCTCCACTCCTGTTCCCCGCATGTATCCCACATCTCCCACCTTTACCCACCACACTCATGCAAATTCTATGATAAACATAAATCATTTTAAATATTTTGAGAAATATCAATTTGCATGTTGGTGTTAGAAACTTAGTGTTTGAGATAAATAATCCAAAATTGTTAGCAGATTTCATAATCAAGTGGATAGAATTTTTTACCCTGAAAATCAGAGAAAGTTTTACAATAGACAAAATGAGAAAAAAATAAATTAAGTAACTTTCATTGTTAATTTGTCTCTCAGCAATTTTTAGGATACAGTTGCATTGAGATTATCAGAAACAGCAAATGAACAACATTCATACGTTTTTTTTTACTAAAACTAATATTTTAATATACTTATTGTCAAATGACTTATAGAGTTCAGAAAATAATTATCTACATATTCTTTAAATTTTCTTAAGTGCCATAAATGGTCCATAAAACATACTTGCTGAGGTAAACATTGGTGAATGCTTGAAAAATTGTCAGCAGAATAATGAAAGATTTACAATTTCCTGCACCTCACTTTAGTGAAGCAAGGTCATTTGTAATACTATCAAAAGAGTTTTAATGCATACAATATTTTAGCACTAAGCTCTCTACAACACTGTCCATTTCCCTTGCACCACAATTCAAGTATACTTACCATAGGACCCCCACTTTCGATAAACTTGGTACCCAGATCAATCTCAAATTCTGGTTTTATCCACTTATCCCTTGACTATTTCTAAATTCCACCTATGAGAGATATCTTTCTGTTTCTATCCTCTCCATCTGACTGAATTTACTCAGCATGATACCTAAATAGTCCATCCACATGTTCGTTTGAAACTTGCATAATTCCAATTTTTCCACATAGCTAAGTAATATTTTAGATTATCATCATTTATTTTTCCTCTTACCCTTTCTTGATTATTTGATTTGTTTTCAGAAATAAGATATTGTGAACGGTGTTGCAATAAAACAAAATGTCTTTCAAAACAGTGTCTTTAGGCTTTAGGACAGATGACAAGGAGTGGAATTGCTGTCTCATATGAAAGGCAAATTTTACATTTGAGAAGTATGTGTTTTGTTTTCCTGACATTAGAATCAATCCATAGTCAGACCAACAGTTCGTGAGGGTTCGATTTTTACACAAAACTTCTAGTACTTTATTCTATTACTCTTGATGTGTGCTAATTCACGGTTATGGTTTATATTTTAACTAGGCCACTTGACAACTGTGCAATTAATTAATATTCCTACTAACTTTTTTAAGTTATTGAATTACAATTTCTTCTATTATTAATAAATTTTAATTTTGGAGCAGCTTCAAGTTTACAGAAAAAAATGAGCATAAAGAGCAGATAATTTTTATATGTTCATCCATTTTAACTGCAAATTGTGCAAAAATTTTCTCTCTGGCTTTAATTTCATTTTCTTGATAATGACTTTGTATATCAGAAAAAATTAATTTATTTTAAACTTTTACTTATAGAAGCCAAAGCCATAGTACAGTAGTGGGTAGGGTACTTGTCTTGCACACAGCAAACTGGGATTCAATCCCTGGCATCCTATATGGTCCCTTGAGACAGCTATGAGTGATTTTTCAGTGATATTCAGGATAAACCCCTGGGCATTTTGGCCTCATTGTGGCCTCAAAACAAATTCAAGCAAAAAAGTAAAGTTTTATTTCTGAAGTAAAATTTGTTTATTTCCACTGTTGATTCTACCTTTGTTAATATTTTTAAGTGATTGCATCTTCAAGGTCATCAAAATTTTTTTCTCTCAAAATATTTTTATATGTAGTTCCATAGGGATATTTATTTTAACTTAAATACGATGATTTACAGTACATATAGGAATGGTTTATACCAGTGCTTCTAAATTATTTTCTGTCATGCCCCCCTAAGAAGAAGAAAACATTTTTCATGCCTGACACACGACTGTAAATAGTATTTTATTAAAAAAAAACTGTAACCTGCAAAACAAAAATATATAAAATAATTTGTGCTGATTGTTTAATCAGAGGTGATGTCTGGATTAATGACTAGAATGAGCACATTTTACAATGCATAACTTTTCGAAGCGGGGTTTGAAGCAGACACAGCAACTCTCAGCTCCAGAGACATGCAGAGACATAAACATGGGGCTTAGCTTGTTATGACAGTGTTTTGCCACCCCCTACGGAGCCTCGCACCCCCCTGGGGGGCATGCTCCACTATTTGAGAGCCACTGGTTTATGCATACAATGTTATAACATCATAGCCATCACCAAATATCAGCTTGTCTCTAATAATGGTGCATAAGTTCCAGCCCTTCCTCTTCTCTCACCCTTAACATTAGTAAGCACCATTCAGTAGACTGTTTCCTTTGGTATTTTGTTATTTTCTTACTAGGTTTATGATTTTACCCATGTGTGAGAGATCATTTTGTACTTGTCCTTTGTAGCTTTAAAAGTTCTCCTCAATCATGGTTGTAGCAGTAGATTTCATTAATTATAGATCTTGGTTTTAGCACTGATCTTGTTGAAATCAGAGCATCTCAAGGCACTCCTGGTATTATCTCACCATTAGATGGAATGCAAGAAAACCCTCCCTGAAAGCAAATTGTTGCTGATTCCCACGTCGTCATCAGAGTGGCATGGGCATCCACCATGGAGAAAGTGGGTGCAAAGGCAGCACTAGAGCCTACCCTGATAAAATGTCTATTCCAAGTGATGATTCAGTAACTGTTTCATTTCCAAAGATAGGACCCATGGTACAGGCTGATGTCTAAGAGACTGAAGTCTAAGTCAAGTTACTATCACAAATTTCAGGAAAGAAAGCCCCTGCAACATAAAAATTTCAGAGTTCCTATTCCTAATAGATAGTAATTTTTCTTATACTAATATTTCCACCATTTTGTTGTGCCTAGGCAAGAAGGAACATTGCCATATGATACTATTGGTGCATATTGGGGTAATAATAACAAGCAAAAAATCAAACCTGATTTGAGCAGAACCACAGAACCCAAAAGATACAGATCTACTAGAATTTTATAATAAACAAATATAAAAAAGGGGACTACATATACATAAGAAAATACACAATAATGTATTATATGCATTATGGAAATATACCTAAAGAAATATACAGATCCACCTAAAGATTTTTAAATAGTTTGAGGGTGTTAAAATCTAAAATAAAGTTTCAGCTAGTGATATGTTCTCATGACCCACTAACAAATGACTTGCAACAGTCACAGATCAGGTTATGTCCCAGAGCCAAGGCTCTCTCAAAAGCCAAATCTGGTTATAAGCAGCAGTCCAGGGAAGAGAAGTGGGAAGGGTTGGGCTGTGAGAATGTACTGATTACAGAGAAGATAAAAAAACTAGTTCTAAAAAGGGTTAAATGGGAGTAAGAACATTTGGGCTGAAAGAATGAAGAAAACAATAGAAACAATTTTGTAAAGTGGTAATAGGGGAGTGAGAAGAATAAAGGGCTATATACAACAGAGGGAAGCACTATATATAACAGACAAAAATTATATACTGTACTGATGTACATTAGGTAGACATAAAGGTGGCCACCTCACACACATTCACACAAATACATACATATACATATAAAATCAATCAATAGCTTGCAGCTCTCAAAATAACCAAGGTGTAATGGGGTCAAAGTGCTTCAAAAATATAAAAATGGCAGGTCAAATGGAGAAGTTTTCAAATTCCTAGAAAAGTCACAATTGGCAAGGGTAAACATGGCTAATAAATCTTCATAGGATATATTGTGCATAGACATTCTTAAAATAAATATATTTCCAAGTCTAGAATACTAAGTAATTTTGTAATGAACACTGTAAAATGGTTCTATTACATGTAGTGTCATATTATGCGTCTAGATCATCCAAGTTTCTTTCCTGTAGGTAAATTGAGAGCAAAATTATCATGATATATTAAAGTAAATTAAATTGAATTGAAAATAAGTTGGTGCTCCTGCTATAAGATTATCAACTGGGAGAGACTGAGAAGACCTGTTGCCTTTAAATGCTTCTCTAATCTTCTGTCTCCTGAAACTCTCCTGAGAGGGCTAAGAAGAGTCCGGCAAAAGATGTCTCCTAGAGGCTCCCAAGCAGAAAGGCCAAGAAAGACCGAGTGAAAACAGGCTACCAGAAGTGCCCCAGCAGAAAGGTAGATCCTTTGCCTGTAAAGGAAGATGGAGGGGTTTGCTACATCTTTGAGATTAGCAACTGGGAGAGATTGAGGGAACATGTAGCATTTGCATGTCTCTCTACTCTTCTGTCTTCATAAACTCTCCTGAGAGGGCTAAGAAAGACCCAACAAAAACAGTCTCCTAGAGGCTTCAGAAGAGCACAGCTGCTCTCCTTTGCTTTGCAGCCACATACTCTTTCTAACTAATGAACCACGCCATAACAAGAAGAAAAACTCAAACTACAAGCGTGACAATGGGAAAAACTCGCAGGCAAACATCATGGACAGAGAATGAAGATGAGAGCTGTGATGATTCAAAAAATACTAACTATCTGATTAATCTTTTAGATAAGAGGTTTAGAATAGAAATATGGAGGATCTTCAAGGAAATGAAAGAAAACAAAGCTCTCACTGAACAAAACACAAAGACAGAAATCAGGAAACTCCAAACTGAAATAATAGGACTGAAAAATACAGTAGCTGAACTGAAAATCTCAATGGAAAGCCTCTCCAACAGGGTATCAGAAGCCGAGGGCAGAATCAGTGAACTGGAAGATCAAATGCAGAACAACTCCATATAGCAGAAGAGATTGGAAAAGAACCTTAAGGCAAATGATCATACAATGGAAAAAAAGTACTTTAAAATGTGAACAGATGAAAATGGAAGTCTTAGCTAAACTCAACAGAAACAACACAAGAATCATTTGAGTCTCAGAGACCCAGAAAGGAGATCCCCAGGAAAAAGCACAGTCAAATACATCACCACAGAAAAACTCCCAGAGCTAAAGACTGCATGCAATTAAATTCCGGATGCCCGAAGAGTACCAGTTAAAAGAGACACAAAGAAAAAGACTCCAAGATACATCCTAGTCACCATGACAAATAATATAGATAGGGATGGAATACTGAAAGCGTCAAGATCCAATGGGAAATTACATTCAAAGGAGCATACTTAAGAGTTATAGCAGACATGTCACAAGAAACTCTCAAGGCCAGAAGCCAGTGGTGGGATATTGTGATAAGACTGAATTAAATTTATGTTTCACCTAGAATACTGCACCCAGCCCAACTCATGTTCTGGTTTGAAGGAAGGATACATAGATTCACAGATAAGCAACAGCCCAGAAACTTTACAGATGCAAAACCAGCCTTAAAAGAAAAACTGAAAGGTCTACTTTAAGACGGGACAATAGACACACCAAACTTATACATGAAGATAACATTAAATCTCATAATAATCATATTCCTCAATGTCAATGGACTAAATGCACCAATACAGAGACACAAATCGGCTAAATAGATCAAAAGGATGAATCCAACCTTTTGCTGCCTACAAGAAACAAACCTGAATAGTCAGAACAAAAATAGACTCAAAATCAAAGGATGGAGGGAATCAGTCAAGCAGACAACACCTGTAAAAATTTGAGGTGCCCATATAAATATCAGATGACACAAACTTTATTTTTTTTATCTCTCTCTGCATGGTATGGGATACCCTCCATTATTATCATAACTGTGAACAGATTCTATATTAATTCTTTTTTTTATTTAAACACCTTGATTACATACATGATTGTGTTTGGGTTTCAGTCATAAAAGGAACAGCACCCATCACCAGTGTAACATTCCCATCACCCATGTCCCAAATCTCCCTCCTCCGCACCCGACCCCTGCCTGTACTCTAAACAGGCTCTGCATTTCCCTCATACATTCTCAATATTAGGACAGTTCAAAATGTAGTTATTTCTCTAACTAAACTCATCACTCTTTGTGGTGAGCTTCCTGAGGTGAGCTGGAACTTCCAGCTCTTTTCTCTTTTGTGTCTGAAATTTATTATTGCAAGAATGTCTTTCATTTTTCTTAAAACCCATAGATGAGTGAGACCATTCTGTGTTTTCCTCTCTCTCTCTGACTTATTTCACTCAGCATAATAGATTCTGTGTACATCCATGTATAGGAAAATTTCATGACTTCATCTCTCCTGACAGCTGCATAATATTCCATTGTGTATATGTACCACAGTTTCTTTAGCCATTCGTCTGTTGAAGGGTATCTTGGCTGTTTCCAGAGTCTTGCTATGGTAAATAGTGCTGCAATGAATATAGGTGTAAGGAAGGGATTTTTGTATTGTATTTTTGTGTTCTTAGGGTATATTCCTAGGAGTGGTATAGCTGGATCATTTGGGAGCTCATTTCCAGTTTTTGGAGGAATCTCCATATTGCTTTCCATAAAGGTTGAACTAGATGGCATTCCCACCAGCAGTGGATAAGGGTTCCTTTCTCTCCACATCCCCACAAGCACTGTTTGTTCTCATTCTTTGTGATGTGTGCCATTCTCTGTGGTGTGAGGTGGTATCTCATTGTTGTTTTGATTTGCATCTCCTGATGATTAGTGATGTGGAGCATTTCTTCATGTGTCTTTTGGCCATTTGTATTCCTTCTTTGTCAAAGTGTCTGTTCATTTCTTCTCCCCATTTTTTGATGGGATTAGATGTTTTTTTCTTGTAAATTTCTGTCAGTGCCTTGTATATTTTAGAGATTAGCCCCTTATCTGATGGGTATTGTGTGAATAGTTTCTCCCACTCAGTGGGTGGCTCTTGTATCCTGGGCACTATTTCCTTTGAGGTGCAGAAGCTTCTCAACTTAATATATTCCCATCTGTTAATCTCTGCTTTCACTTGCTTGGAGAGTGAGTTTCCTCCTTGAAGATGCCTGTAGTCTCAATGTCCTGGAGAGTTTTGCCTATGTGTTTTTCTATATATCTTATGGTTTGGGGTCTGATATCGAGGTCTTTAATCCATTTGAATTTTACCTTCATACATGATGTTAGCTGGGGGTCTAAGTTTAATTTTTTGCAAGTGGCTAGCCAGGTGTTGCCAACACCACTTGTTATAGAGGCTTTCCTTGCTCCATTTAGGATTTCCTGCTCCTTTATCAAAAATTAGGTGATTGTATGTCTGGGGAACATTTTCTGAGTATTCAAGCCTATTCCACTGATCTGAGGGTCTGTCCTTATTCCAATACCATGCTCTATTGATAACTATTTCTTTGTAGTAAAGTTTAAAGTTGGGGAAAGAAATTCCTCCCATATTCTTTTTCCCAATGATTGCTTTAGCTATTTTAGGGAGTTTATTGTTCCAAACAAATTTCAAAAGTGCCTGATCCACTTCTTTGAAAAATGTCATGGGTATCTTTAGAGGGATAGCGTTGAATCTGTATAATGCCTAGGGGAGTATTGCCATTTTGATGATGTTAATCCTGCCAATCCATGAGCAGGATATGTGTTTCCATTTCCGCGTGTCCTCTCTTATTTCTTGGAGCAGAGTTTTATAGTTTTCTTTGTATAGGTCCTTCACATTTTTAGTCAAGTTGATTCCAAGATATTTGAGTTTGTGTGGCACTATTGTGAATGGAGTTGTTTTCTTAATGTCCATTTCTTCCTTATTACAATTGGTGTATAGAAAGGCCATTGATTTTTGTGTGTTAATTTTGTAGCCTGCCACCTTGCTATATGAGTCTATTGTTTCTAGAAGCTTTTTGGTAGAGTCTTTAGGGTTTTCTACGTAGAGCATCATGTCATCTGCCAACAGTGAGAGCTTGACTTCTTCCTTTCCTATCTGGATTCCCTTGATATCTTTTTCTTGCCTAATCACTATAGCAAGTACTTCCAGTGCTATGTTGAATAGGAGTGGTGAGAGAAGGACAGCCTTGTCTTGTGCCAGAATTTAGAGGGAAGGCTTTTAGTTTTTCTGCATTGAGGATAATATTTGCCACTGGCTTGTGGTAGATGGCCTTAATTATATTGAGAACGGTTCCTTCCAATCCCATCTTGCTGAGAGTTTTGATCAAGAATGGGTGTTGGACCTTATCAAATGCTTTCTCTGCATTTATTGATATGATCATGTGGTTTTTATTTTTCTTGTTGTTGATGTTGTGTATTATGTTGATAGACTTACGGATGTTAAACCATCCTTGCATTCCTGGGATGAAACCTACTTGATCGTAGTGGATGATCTTCTTAATGAGGTATTGAATCCTATTTGCCAGGATTTTGTTGAGGATCTTTGCATCTGCATACATCAGCGATATTGGTCTGTAATTCTCTTTTTTCATAGCATCTCTGTCTGGTTTAGGTATCAGGGTGATGTTGCCTTCATAAAAGCTATTTGAGAGTGTTTCCATTTGTTCAATTTCATGAAAGAGTCTTGCCAGGATTGGTAGTAGTTCCTCTTGGAAAGTTTGAAAGAATTCATTAGTGAATCCATCTGGGCCTGGGCTTTTGTTTTTGGGCAGACTTTTGAGTACCATTTTTATTTCATCAATGGTGATGGGGGTGTTTAGATATGCTACATCTTCTTCTTTCAACTGTGGAAGATTATAAGAGTCCAAGAATTTATCCATTTCTTCCAGGTTATCATTTTTAGTGGCATAGAGTTTTTCAAAGTAGTTTCTGATTACCCTTTGAATCTATATCATATCACTAGTGATCTCTCCTTTTTTATTCCTAATACGAGTTATCAAGTTTCTATCTCTCTCTTTCTTTGTTAGGTTTGCCAGTGGTCTATCAATCTTGTTTATTTTTTCAAAGAACCAACTTCTGCTTTCGTTGATCTTTCGGACTGTTTTTTGGGTTTCCACTTCATTGATTTCTGCTCTCAGCTTTGTTATTTCCTTCTGTCTTCCTATTTTTGGGTCCTTTTGTTGAGTACTTTCTAGTTCTATTAGCTGTGTCATTAAGCTACTCAGGTAAGCTCCTTCTTCCTTCCTGATGTGTGCTTCAAAGCTATAAATTTTTCTCTCAGTACTGCTTTTGCTGTGTCCCATAAGTTCTGATAGTTTGTGTCTTTATTGTCATTTGTTTCCAGGAACCTTTTGATTTCCTCCTTGATTTCATCTCAGACCCACTGGTTATTGAGTATGAGGTTGTTTAACTTCCAGGTGTTAAAGTTTTTCTTCTGAGTACCTTTGGAATTCACAAATAATTTCAGAGCCTTGTGGTCAGCGAAGGTAGCCTGCAAAATTTCTATCCTCTTGATATTATGGAGGTATGTTTTATGTGCCAGCATGTAGTCTATCCTGGAGAATGTCCCATGTACATTAGAGAAGAATGTGTATCCAGGTTTCTGGGGATGGAGTGTCCTATATATATCCACTAGGCCTCTTTCTTCCATTTCTCTCCTCAGGTCTAGTATATTCTTGTTGGGTTTCAGCTTGGTTGACCTATTTAGTGTTGACAAAGCCGTGTTGAGGTCCCCCACAATTATTGTGTTGTTATTGATATTGTTTTTCAGATTTGTCAACACTTGTTTTAAATATTTTGCTGGCCCCTCATTTGGTGCATATATGTTTAGGAGAGTTATTTCTTCCTGCTCTACATACCCCTTGATTAATATAAAATGTCCATCTTTGACCCTTACAACCTTCCTGAGTATAAAGTTTGCATTATCTGATATTAGTATGGCCACTCCAGTTTTTTTATGGGTGTTGTTTGCTTGGATAATTTTTCTCCAGCCTTTTATTTTGAGTCTATGTTTGTTCTGACTATTCAGGTTCATTTCTTGTAGGCAGCAGAAGGTTGGATTGAGTTTTTTGATTTATTTAGCTACTCTGGGTCTCTTAACTGGTGCATTTAGTCCATTGACGTTGAGAGAAAGAATTGTCCTAGGATTTAATGGCATCTTTATATCGAAATTTGGTGTGTCTTTTGGTTAGTCTTGTTTTAAATTAGGTCTTTCAGTTTTTCTCTTAAGACTGGTTTTGAGTTTATAAAGTTTCTGAGCTGTTTTTTGTCTGTGAAACCATGTATTCTTCCATCAAACCGGAAAGTGAGTTTTTCTGGGTACAGTATTCTAGGTGAAGCATTCATTTCATTCAGTCTTGTCACAATATCCCACCACTGCTTTCCGGCTTTGAGTGTTTCTGGTGACAGATCTGCTGTAAATCTCAAGGATGCTTGCTTGAATGTAATTTCCCCTTTTGATCTTGCTGTTTTCAGAATTCTGTCTCTATCTGTGGGATTTGTCATTGTGACTAAAATGTGTCTTGGGGTGTTTTTTCTTGGGTCTCTTTTGGTTGGTACTCTTCGAGCATGCAGGATTTGATCACATATATTCTTTAGCTCTGGAAGTTTCTCTTTAATGATGTTCTTGACCGTTGATTCTTCCTGGAAATTTTCTTCCTGGGTCTCTGGGACTCCAATGATTCTTAAGTTGTTTCTGTTGATCTTATCATAGACTTCTATTTTCATCTGTTCCCATTCTTTGACTAATTTTTCCATTGTCTGCTTATTTGCTTTAAGTTTTTTTTCCAATCTCTCCTGCTGTATGGAATTGTTATGTATCTCATCTTCCACAGCACCAAGTCTATTCTCAGCTTCTGATACCCTGTCCCAGAGCTTATCCATTTTGTCATTCACATCGTTCACTGATTTTTTCAGGCCTGTTAGTTGACACGTTATTTCAGTTTGGAGTTTTGTGATTTCTGTCTTCATATTTTCTTGATTCTTATTAGTGTTCTGTTCCACTCTATCCATGGTTTCTTTGAGGTCTTTGAGCATCTTCCATATTGCTACTCTAAAGTCCTTATCTGAGAGGTTGATTAGTTGGTTGGTCATTAACTGGTCATCAGAATTGCCATCTTCATTCTCTATGTCTGATGCTGGCCTGTGTTGTTTCCCAATTGTCACACTTGTATTTTGGGTTTTTCTACGTGTTGTGGTGGTATTCATTGGTTATATGAAGCAGGCAGCACACTTCTCTGGCTCCGCCCTTTCTGGATGGGCCGACTTGCCTCCAAGGTAGGGGAGTCCTCTGTGGATGAAGCCTCACACAGGATCAAATCTTAGGCCCAAGCACGCAGCAGAGAAGACAGTCTGGAGAGAAATTCTTGCTTCTGTGATCCAACACAGTTCTTAGTGTGGTTTTTTTTTTTCTTCTTGTGATGGTGTTCTTTTTTTTTAGAAAAAGCGCACGGCTGCATAGCATAGTGGAGCTAAGTGCCTTCTGGAGCTTCTTTTTAGCCCACTCTCAAGAGGTTCACGCAACAGGATAGTAGAGAGACACACACAGGCAGCACTCACAGTTTTTCACAGTCGGGCCCCACTGGACAGGCGTAGTTTTCACTAGCTTGCTGGGCAGCTTCAGAATGCTGTATTTTTGGGGTTCGCTTCCCAGGACTCTGAGGAGAGCTTGAAGAATTCAGAAAAGACAGGACAGGGCTCCCTTCAAGTCCTCTGTTTCCTCAGAAGAAGCACAGCTGGATGGAGACTCTGCAGGTAGAGCAATCAGCACTCTGCCTGGAAACCCCCACATGCAGCCATTTCTTACTCACTCACTGGCTCTCTGGCTAGCTTCCGAAAGTAGTTTTTTTTTGGAGTTCGCTTCCCAGGGCTCTGAGGTGAGCTTCCAGAGTTCAGGAAAGACAGAGAAGAGTAGGACAGGGCTCCCGTCAGGTCCTCAGTTTCCTCAGAAGAAGCACAGCCGGGTGGAGACTCTGCAGGTAGAGCAATCAGCACTCTGCCTGGAAACCCCCACATGCAGCCATTTCTTACTCACTCACTGGCTCGCTGGCTAGCTTCCGAAAGTAGTTTTTTTGGAGTTTGCTTCCCAGGGCTCTAAGGTGAGCTTCCAGAGTTCAGGAAAGACTGACAAAAACTTTAGACTCAGAAAAGTTGTAAGGAACAAAGATGGTCACTTTGTACTAATCAAGGGATATGTGCAACAGGAAGAAATCACATTCTTAATAAAAACACTCAGCAAGATCGGAATGAAAGGAACCTTTCTCAATATAGTTAAGACCATCTAACACAAGCTAATGGAAAATATTATCCTCAATGGATAAAAACTAAAAGTCTTTCCTCTAAATTCTGGTACAAGACAAGAATGTCCTCTCTAATCACTCTTATTCAACATAGTACTGGAAGTACTTGTTAAAGCGATTAGGCAAGAAAAAGATATCAAGGACATCCAGATAGAAAAGGAAGAAGTCAAGCTCTCACTGTTCACAGATGACATAAAAGTTTACTTAGAAAATCCTAAAGACTTAACCAGAAAGTTATTAGGAACAATAGATTCATATAGCAATATTGCAGACTACAAATTAACACACATAAATCAATGGCCTTTTTATACACAATTAATGATAGGGAAGAAATGGCCATTAAGAATACAACCCCATTCACATTAGTGCCACACAAGCTCACATATCTTGGAATAAACTTAACTAAAGATGTGAAGAACCTATACATAGAAAACTATACAGCCCTGCTCCAAAAAAAAGAGGAGGACATGCAGAAATGAAAACACATACCCTGTTCATGGATTGGCAGAATTAACATCATTAAAATGGCAATACTCCCCAAAGCATCATACAGATTTAATGTGATTCATCTAAAGACACCCATGACATTCTTCAAAGAAGTGATTAAACACTTATGAAATTCATTTGAAACTATAAACACCCTCAAATATCTGAAGCAATCCTTGGGGAAAGGAATATGGAAAGCATGACTTTCCCCAATTTTAAACTGTATTACAAAGCAATAGTTATCCAAGCAGCATGGTATTGGAATGAAGAAAGACCCTCAGATCAGTGGAATAGGCTTGCGTACTCAGAGAATGTTCCTCAGATATACAAACACCCAGTTTTTGATAAAGGAACAAGAAATCCTAAATGAGCAAGGAAAACCTCTTTAACAAGTGGTGTTGACACAAATGGTTAGCCACTTGCAAAAAGCAAACTCAGACCCCCAGCTAACACCATCTACAAAGGTAAAATCCAAATGGATTTAAGACATTGATATAAGACCTGAAACCATAAGGTATATAGAACAACACGTTGGTAAAACACTTCATGACATTGAGACTAAAGGCATCTTTAAGGAGGAAACAGCACTCTCCAAACAAGTGGAAGCAGAGATTAACAGATGGGAATACATTAAGCTGGGAAGCTTCTGCACCTCAAAGTTAATAAGGCCTAGGATATAAAAGCCACCCACAGAATGGGAGAAGCTATTTACCCAATACCCATCAGATAAGGGGCTAATATCTAAGATATCAAAGTACTGACAGAACTTACCACGAAAAATCATCTAACCCCATCAAAAAATGAAAGTAGAAATTAACAATTTCTCAAAAAACAAAAACAGATGACCAAAAGGCACATGAAAAAAACGTTCCACATTACAAATCATCAGGAAGATGCAAATCAAAACAACTATGAGATACCATCTTACACAACAGAGACTGGCACACATCACAAAGAACAAAAGCAATCAGTTCTGGCAGGGATGTGGAGAGAAAGGAACTGCTGGTGGAAATGTCGTGTAGTCCAGCCCTATGAAAAACAATATAAAGATTCCTCAAAAAACTGAAAAATTGAGCTTTCATTTGATCCAACTATACCACTCCTAGGGATGTACCCTAGAAACACAAAAATCCAATACAAAAATTACTACCTCATACCTATATTTATCACAGCACTTTTTACAATAGCCAGACTCTGGAAACAACCAAAATGCCCTTCAACAGATGAATGGCTAAAGAAACCATGGTACATATACACAATGAAATATTATGCAGCTATTAGAAGAGATGAAGTCATGAAATTTTCCTATAATGGATGGACGTGGAATCTATTATGCTGAGTGATATTAGTCAGAGGGAAAGAAAGACACACAGAAAATAGTCTCACTCATATATGGGTTTTAAGAAAAATTAAAAATACTAAAATAATTCTTAGAGTTGAGGGCCAGAAAGACCGACTCAAGATATGAAGCTCAGCACAAAAGTTAGAGAAATAACTACACTGAGAACTATCAGAACAATGTCAAAGTGTAAGGGATGTAGAAAACCTGTCTTGAATACATGCAGGGGATGGGAAGGGAAGAGATGGGGCATTGGTGATGGGAAGGTTGCACTGTGAAGGGAGGTGTTCTTGTTATGATGAAACCCAACTACAATTGTGTTTGTAATCACGGTGTTTAAATAAGGCATTCAGTTAAAAAATTAAAATTATATATAAAGGCTATATATGGCAGTTAGTTATTTATAAGTCTGTTTTGTCCATTGTTGTGGGTCTCTCTACAAGGTATAACAATGATTATAATCTGCTGAAGATTTCACAGATGAAGTGGTGATTTCTGAAACTTCTTGATCATCAAATTTGAAACAGCGTGGTTTTGCTGTATTTTTACAATAGGCTGTGAAATTATTTTTATCCATTTCACCAAGAGTTTGAAACAGAGCATAAGTTGTATTCTTCCAGGTAATTCTTAGAATCTATATTTTATTGTGACTAGTCAAGGTTTTCTAAAGGGAAATTCTTGTAGGTCTACAACTTTTTCATCTCCTTGCATCGTAGGAAAATAGCTTCAGATGTATTAGAAGCACAAATGTCACTTTCCTCATTTCTGTCATTTTTAAAGAATTCTGCTATGTTTCATAATGACTGTGGGCACATAGATAAAACCTATAATCTCTAAAACATAGTCTGTGTCTATAACTCCCAGATGAACAGTTTATATAATTCTCAGATGAACAGAAAAACTTTTAACAGTCACACTTCTCCACTATCAAGCCCACAATTCCTGAAGGAATCGGCCCTTTTATACCAGATATGTATACTCAAAAGGAAACTGGCCTGGTACGATGCTCAGTTTCTCAGGGCAATAAGTATCCAATGTGAAGATTCCTGAAGTAGAAGGTTTTAATGAGTCTGTGGATATCAGCTCTCTTGGCCCAGTCTGGGATATTGAATTGTTAACTAAAAGTTTCCTTGAATTTGTGAGGCCTGGGATTGGCTCCTACCTAGTTTCCCATGACTGGATGATTTTGGCCTCAAAGGGGAAGATTTGGGAGTAGTGCTATATTCTCTGTACAAATGTCCCAGTTTGCCACAATTAAAACATATGACTTGAACTCATGGGCCTTGGGTTGGATCTCTTGTCCTGTTACTTGAGATGTGATATAAAGATGAAAAGCAATATCTGGCTTAATAGAATTTTTTGTCATAGCTTGACAAATTCAGGTGGCCTCCTTGGATTAAGAATATTATGGGGACATCTATATCCTTTTAATGAAAGCTAGATCTTTTCTGGTTCCCCAGAAATTTGTCTGTATATGGTATAGATTGCTTAAACAGCCTCCCAAGGATTTACATGGCTCTGAATCAAATTGATGCAGCATTCCTACAAACCTGTAGAAATTCTATGCCATCTTCTCTCTCTAATGGGTCATATTATAGAGTATAACCTTATTGGCACATAATCGTCATTGGTATTTCAAAAGCTAATTGTTTTATCAGAACTGCTGTATTTCCATGCCTTTAACCTGCCTCCAGATAGCATCTTTCAGTTTCCCTAGAAATTCCTCATATGCCTCAGAGCAGCCTGAAATATTTTTGTGAAACTGCCCTTAATATCTGTATTTGCATTAATCTTCTCTCAACTACATTATACAATCTTTCTGATCAGTTTGGAAACAGCATGGAGAAAAGTCGCCTGCTTGTGGGTTTCCCGAGAAACCTATTCCCATATCAAAAGTTCATAAGACAACTAAACTCCTGCATCCATCCTTCCGGAATGACTTGGTTTATTAATCTTGGTTTTAGCTCTGTTAGAAAATCAAGTGTTCTGCTATATCAATTGGGGAGAACTCAGTAAGGTCTTATCAACAATATTAAGGTCGTAAGGGGTTCACTACCCACCTTAATTCCAGGAAGTAAGGGATTCAACATAAAATGGAGAGAGCAAACCATACTGCAAGTATGCAGTATTAAATTGGCTGAGAGATTTTATGTTTAATTCCAGGTAGGTTGGCGTTTTTTTGTTTCCCTGACAGGAGGTAGCCAGATCTAGATATGCCCTCATAGCGATATCAAACTCTACACTCTCTACAGAGTTGTGGCAAGGAAGTGTGTAGTACAATCTTACAGACCCACTTTCAGAGTCCGTGTCTGAGGGGGCTGTGACTCGATCAGCTTTTTAAATTTTTTTCTTTTTTTATCTTTGTATTGAGGCCATTGTGAATTAAAAATCTTGTTCAAGGTTGTATTTCAGGCGTTTAGTGACAGTGAACTAGGGCCATACCAACCTCCAGTGTTGAATTCCCTCCACCATAGTCCTGCAACATCCATAACTCCAACCCTAGCCCCCAGGATTTCTAGTGTAACAGGTCCATTTTGTATTACAGTTTGGGTCTCTTGATTCTAATGTTGATTTTGGTTTGGGTATTTAGATCTGACCTTTTGTTTTCCAATTCAATGTTCCTAAGACTGCTTGGCCACTGGGCCCCATCCACTTTTTTTTTCTCAATTTGTAGGAAGACATAGAAATATGCGACAGGAGAAAGTTATTCAAGTTCTATGGTTCTATGGAAAAGGTGGGAGTACCTATTTGTAATATAAAAGAAGTTAAAAAAGGGGGGGGGAGTAGGGACTGATATGGCACTTTTTTGTTTTTTTTGTTTGTTTGTTTTGTTTTTTGCATAGGGACATTAAACATTGGGGGAATTAGAATGTAAATTCTATTGGCCTAAGAGATGCAGGGTGTCTTCACTCTGAAGCATACTGTCAAAAGACAAACTACAGACACAGGCTCTGGGCATGTTGTTTGTGCAACCCCAATATCTCCCTTTATGGTCCCAGAAAAAGTTCTGTTCACTCACAGTTGTCAAAGTGAGTCTTCTGCATTTAGAGATCTTGTTTTTGGCACAGGTCCTAGGATGAAGCCTAAGATAAAGTCTTTCTTTGTGGTCCCAGAAAAAGTGCAGCTTAGTTGCTGTTGTAGACAGTCTTCTGTAACTAGAGATACTGGTTCTTGAGATGCAGTTCAAAGAACAGATCATCTCACCATTGGGTAGTGAGGTAGGCAACTTGCCCTTAGATCAAGTTGTTACTGTTACCATGTCCTGAGGGTGTCTTATGGACCTATCTTGAACCAGGGTGGTACCAGGGTGGCATTTGGGCCTACCTAGGGGTAGTTTCATTCCTGGTGCTGGTGTCATAATCTGTGACAGTACCAATATTGCTATCTGAGGTTCAGGGTTGGAAGGTCTATGTTTGATACATTGAGGTCTAAGACTAAGTGAAGTCTCCATGACAAATGATCAGAGTGAAAGGCAGCCCTGCACTATGAAATTAATAAGTTCCATCCCTATTAGGTAAGAACTTCTTTCTATGTGTAAGGTTTCCTCATTTTAGTGTGCCTATCTAAAAAGGAACAATGCCACATGGTAGTCCTGATGCATATGTGCATAAAAATAACAAACTAAACAAACTCTTTAATCTAAACTCGCAACTCAACCAAGGGTTTTCTATAAACAGATCCTACTAAACAGATCCAAAGAAGGGTCGATTCTATGTAATGTTTTATATAATGTTTTTATGTAATGTTGATTGTTTCCTTCTTAGGGCAGTTTTATAGATACAGGAAACTCTAGAATATTTTTATCATATTTTTCTATTTTCTCTTGTTAGAAGTAATAAAACAATTACTCACTATGCTACCAAGGTAGAGCTCATGGTGGTAAATCTCACAAATGATTAGATATATAATTATGAATTGGTTTTTCTAACTCTCCAAATTGTACACATTGATGATTCAATACTTAAACAATTACTATATGTTCCAGCATATAAGATGACTTTTTAACCCATGAAAAACTTCTCAAAAGTTGGGGGTCGTCTTATACCCTGGTATACAACATGTTAAAATTTACTCCAGCTTCAGGGACAAGAGACCCGCCCCCCTCTTACCAACACATCTCATCCAGCTGCCAGGCATCATTATCACCAGTCCTCTGCTTGTCCTGATTAATCTTCAGGGCACACAGAGGAACTGAGTTTCTGAGCGCTGCATCTCATCCAGCCTCCGGTGTCATAGCTGGTATGTGGCTTTCCGGTGCTCAAACCCTATATTTTAACAGGAAAAGTCTTACATGTCCAGGCATCTAATACATAGGAAAATATGGTACCCTTCATAGTTATTTTTTCATGGGTTTCTGTTTAAACATCTATTGGTTTGGGGTAGCAATTCATCTCAGTTTTATGTATGACCTTACTTCTTTAATTGATCAAATAATGATATTGATTTTTCAGTTTGCTTAGTTTCTTACTTGTTATTATGATGGAGTCATAACATCAAATTTCTTATATCTGAATCAGATAATAAGAAAATCTTTATTGATAATTTCAAAAACTCACATTTTTAATTCTATGATATAAGCAAATTAAAACAATGAAAATACTATTCATATACTTTTCAATAAAAAGTACATAGCAAGTATAGCAGGACCAATCAAAGCTTGTGGAAACCCATCAGTATTAATATAATACCTATAAGAATTATACAAATACCTTTATAAATTTTGAAATCAAGTCAGTTCTATAGTGATGGATAAGAATATTAATTTATTATCTAAAGTTTATCTTAAATTATATTTTCTGAAGTCTACATTTTAGTTTAGATTTTTTAAAGATTATTAAAAATTATTATTATTACAAGTTTAAATTAAAATTAAATATTTTTTGTTGAAAACATACTATCACTTAAAAGGAAAACTAACAAATTTCTTCTAAAGAATTATGTTAGGGAGCATTATCTCACTTTTTTTTTCTTTATTTCTTTTTCCCTTCTAACTAAATGCCATATTTAGGTATTAATAATAGAAAATTAAAAATCAAGACTCATGATATGTTTTTAATGTAAAGTTTATTATTAAATTTTATGTAACAGAAAAATAACGTGATTAGTAGAAAAATTGCCAATAGATTTTAGCAGCTCATCACCGAAGAACAATTAAAATAAGATGCACCAATTATTGTAGAAATTTGGTCCCTTATGTTTAGCTAAAGGTAGTTTATGAGGCTGGAGTGATAGTGCAATAGTAGAGATATTATCTTGAACATGACCTACTTAGGTTCTATACAGGTACCTCATAGAATCTCTTAATCCAAAGTAGGAATGATCTTTAAACACAAAGCCAGGACTATGTTCTGACTAAGCGCCACTCTGTATGACCCTAAAACTAAAAAACAAACAAAATAGTAAGTTATTCTGTTTTGTTCTTTATGTAAAAAAATCTTAAATATTTCTTTTCAAATTTAGTTAGTAACATTTGAGATACAATTCTTCCATGAAAAATTTTATTCAATGCTTAAATTATTTATGTCAAATAAATACCATTTTATTAGTATTTCAATATACAGAGGACTTTTATCATTATAGATAGTTTAAGAAATTTCCATGACCAAAACATAACTGTAAACGTTCTTATTAATTGAGAATTAATTTGTGCAGGTAAACGCTCTGAGGAACTAGCTTCTATTTCATACAACTCTTGATTTTTTCCAGTTTTCTGTAAACATAATCATGAACTTGTCATCTAATGCTTTTGATATTTATATTCTGTAAGAAGGGAATAGTAATTCAACATACCATAGTGCGTTGTAAATACGATAAAAATACATGTAACTCCTGCACTAAAAATAAGAAACTTCTCTACTTGTATTTATAAATATTTCTTAATGAAATTATTTTTTATCAATTTGGCGAGCATTTATTGAGTGAAATCAGTGGCGTGGTCAATCTATTAACTGCTTTTTACATTATATTGCTTAATAATATTAAATTAATATATTTTTTTACTTATTTTATAAAAATCATCCATATTTCTTAATAACCCATTTAATTCAGAAATATGAAATTTAAATTCACAAATTTTATTTTCTTCAATAAGAAAATAAATACATCTTTTATTTTTATGCATATAAGAAATGTATATATATTGTATATATAATATATGTTATATACAATGTATATACTGTTTTGTTTGTTTGTTGGGGTCACATCTGATAGTACTCAGAGGTTTCTTTAGTTTTATCTTCAGAAATTACTCTTTTAAGGAACTGAAAACAAATGGGATTGTGTGGATCAAAGCCAGTCTGCTGCATGCAATGTAAAAACCCTACCTCCTGTGCTAATGCTCTAGCCCATCTATATTTTTCTTAGTCTATATTTTACCTAATCTAGAGCTGGGATTCATACTCAGTCTTAACACTCTTTTTCTTCCCATCTTGTAAAATAAATATTTTATAACAGTTTATCATGGTAGGAAGTTAACTTTGAACTCGGGCTTTGAATTTTGAACTTGCTTTGAAATCAGTCTGAACTTAATTCCAACCTTAGCTCTTCTATATGTTTATCTAGACACTTGGATTATTATGCATTCTCCAGATGTCGTAGTTGCCTCAACTTTTCCAGACATAATATCTATTTAGGTAAATGGCCAGGATTTATAATTAAGATAATGTTATTTTGTTTAGTATCTGATGATGATCTGTTTCAGTTTATGGTAGTTACTTTTTTTCAATGAAATAGTTAAAAATTAAACACAATTTTTGATTTGAAGCTGTCATTCCTCAATAGTCAACATTTTTTCTTTTATAATCTTTTGGCAGTTCTCATAAATTTGACATATCATTTTTACTGAAGAAATATGTGAGAAGAGCAGCATATTCTTATACTTTTATTTATATATAAAGATCGCAGGAAAACCAATTGAGGAAAAAAGTGGAAATTAGGTATTAAAAGTGTAATTAGAAAAATGTATCCCTTCTATAAGGACTATTTAGAACTATTAAAATCTGTTTAATCGTTAGTTCTAAGACTATTTTTACATTGTTAACAATCTACTTAGTAATCTTGGGGGAAATAGCATCAAAAGCAGACAAAGAAAAATGTTTCACTTTCCTGTGGCTGATTCCTGTGATTGCCTGATGTTTAGTTACATTTGGGCATCTGTCTCAGGATCTCCCATTGTCTGCAACCATATGCAAACTGAAGTGTGCATTGGGGTATAGACATGAGGACAGAATTTGCACTTGGATATGCTATCCAACAGCAGTCGGAGATGCTGGACAAGCCTGTGATACTTCATGCAGTTCATTTAATGAACTGTTACTTTATTATTTTGTAAAGCTTCTGTAATGCACATTTATGATATAAAAAGTGCCTTGCATACTGCTTCATCGGAAGGGGACCTCATTTAGATTAACCTGTGACATCAACAGCAGGTGGTAGAATGAACCAACTGCTTCAATTACTGGTTTTGTGCATGACTTTCATGTGTTGCTAAGTTATCAGAGGAACCTGATTACATCCCCTTAGACACTATTGTTGGCAAGATGATTAAGCTGTTATTTTTTTTAAGACTGGGAACCTAAAAAGCTTTTTGGCATGAGGCTAAAGCACTGTGTATAGAGATCAGTAAGATAGTGTGTATCATTGCCCTGTAGCTTATCTCCACATATACAGCTCCCTGGTGGATCCCTATGATAAACATTATTGGAGCAATTAGCTGCTGCTGACACAGAATCCAGACACAAAAGCCATGGCCAGCAGCACAGAGCCAAAAATTATGGAGCCAAAAACCATAAAAAGCAACACCAAGCTAGTCTCCCCATTCAACTGCTGTCATAAAACCCTCCCAGTGCTATGTTTGCATAGCTGGCTTCACCAATATGGCACTGTTAACACAAAAGAAGAAGTCGCAGCACTTGTCTTTGTTTAGCTGAAATTACAAGTCATTGAATTAGTATGTCATCTTTATTGTGCTGTCATGCAGCAGAGGTGAGGAAGGCTCTGTAATGGATGGGAGAGTTTGATGGCCTGAAAGACAGGCTCACAGATGGTTGTCGATATAAAACAATTTCCCCTTTTTAAAAAAAGGTGAAAGGAAAGGGGAAATAAGCAAAAATGCCTGTCTCGAATGGATCATCACAGATTTTTATGTAACACCAAACAGTATCAATGGTAGTCTCATCTGTAAGAACTTTGGTAGCATAGAATATATGACACAGACATAGAATGCAAACTATTGCGAGGAATACAATTCTGTTTATAAAATAGTAATGCAGTTTCTTAGCTTCTTAGAAAGAACATTTGAGTTTATCTGTGAAAGTTCTTCTAAATATTTGTAATGATTAGACAGTGTGAATGAGATTTAATGCAGTTATACAAAGTTTAAAATAAAAATCTGAAGATTTTTAACTACTTTTATTTTCAGAAAATTAAGCTCTGTGTTGGTAATGATTAACAAGTTTAGTTTGACACTACTGAGAGATAGAGTGGCTTGAATTTACCTAATTTTTTATGCCTTTTCTCTAGATTTGTTTATAGTAACTTCTTATTTCTGCTGACAAAACTATTCAAATGTTTTATCTTATCTAAATGGCCTTATTCTCAGTCTATATTTTCAATTTAGAAAACTTCTTCAACTACTATTTTATTTTATGTTGAATTCTAATTCTCCAGCTACTTGGGAAATGTGTTTTTGACTGATTGATTAAATAGGTTACTCCTAAGACTGTATAAAAATTTTCACATGCTGGTGATTATTTTAGGACAAGTTTATCTTAGTTTTTCTCTTTGGAGCAAGAAAAACAAAATGAAAATTAAGCATTTGATTTTATATGACAATATTGACGTATATGTATGGCCACATTCAAGAATGAATGAAAATATTTAAGTGACTATTTTATAAGTGTACCATGTCACATATAAGAAAATGACAGGAGATGCATATTAAGGACAATATAGTGACAGGTATATTATTATTTATATAATCATACAAAAATAAGTTTCCTTTCTGTCTTTAAAGTTAGCACTTGGATCTTTCAAAAGAGCTGTTTAGGGATGAAAGTAAGAAAATAAGGAGTTAAGTGCCTATCTGGGGATAAAATTTATCTATTCAGCAACATTGTTACATTATTGACTACTGTTTAATGCTCATTTTATTTTACTGGAAGATTTTAATGCTATTCTTGCATTTTGTTATGAAAGGCCATTCTTTGTGAGGAAAACTATTTACATGCATGTAGATATGCATCTATCTGTGAGTTATAAGGTTAGTAGAGATTATGAATTTTCAGTTTATCAACATGATATTACATCTTATTTTGTCACTTGTTAGCAAAATTATACCTTGATAAAGTTATATGAATTCTTGAGTCATGGCTCTGTAATTTGTAAATATTAAAGAGGATATATGGCAATGAACCAGGAGGATGGCCACAATTATTATTAACTTGGGCAGCATTTGACTGGACCATAGCATAGAAGTAGATTTTCATTGCTTCAATTTAACAACTTCAATTCACTTTTTGGTTTCAAAGTGCCATCAGTTTAAAGTTTGGAACTATCACATCAGACTCTGAGAAGACTAAAATAGTGTTAGCTGCATAAGAAATAAAATCAAAGCAGAACCCACAGAGCATCAGCGGGTTTCATGTGCAACTATGAAGAAAAGGACCTCTTAACCTGTCTAAATTCCTCTACTTTCTGTGTTGAAGATCAGCAGGCCCCAGCTCTTTGTATCAATAAAATCACTCTCAATTATTACTGCTATGATTATTTAAAATGTAATATAAAGGAATTAGTTATGTAAAAACTTAGAAAGAGGTGAAGGATAAAAGAAGGTCCGTTGCCTTTATTGCTTTAAGTACTTTTAAAATTTTAAAGTTACTAGTACAGGACTTCCAGACCAACCACAATAAAGTTTTAGATATTTCCCTGTATAAGATTTTTTATTTTATTTATTTTTTATTTTTTTTTTGGGGGGGGGGTTTGGGCCACACCCGTTGACGCTCAGGGGTTACTCCTGGCTATGCGCTCAGAAGTTGCTCCTGGCTTGGGGACCATATGGGACGCCGGGAATCAAACGGTGGTCCGTCCAAGGCTAGCACAGGCAAGACAGGCACCTTACCTCTAGTGCCACCGCCTGGCCCCTTATTTTATTATTATTATTTACTTTAAACCTTTGTCTTAGTGGATTAGGAATGACAGCAAAAATAGTCAGTTTTGGCTTGTTTTCTAAGTCCATGTTCTTCCTTGAATACTTACCTCACTTGCTTATTTCCACTCTGTAAAACTTATGTTCTCTCTTGAATATATTGCACTATTTTCTCTTGAATATTTCTAAGCAAGTTTTGTGGAACAATAACTGCTTTGCTTTACTAAAAATAAATGAGTTAAATAAAATAGTCTCTATTGTATGAGAATTTATAAGATCTCATGCTGTTCTCCCTGTTCAAACATCTCTGTCTTATAAATGTCAAATTGTTCTATGAAACGTATAAAAACTTTTTAATCAGCAATTAGGTATATACAAAATTCAATACATAATAAGACTAGCCATGGGAAAATGGTTTTATTCACACTTTTCATATTTAGTAGGCATGGTAAATTGGAAGATTCCAAATATATAGTAATAATAGTGGTATTGTTGGGGCCAAAGTGATAGCACTGTAGTAGGGCATTTGCCTTGAACGCAACTGACCCAGGATGAACCAGGTTTGATTCCTGGCATCCCATGTGAATGATCCCCTGAGCCTGCCAGGAATGATTTCTGAGTGAAGAGCCAAGAGTAACTCCTGAGCGCCACCAGGTATAGTCCCAAAACCCAAAACCACCTACCAAAATAATAATAGTAGTGCTATCTAATTTAAACTGTAGATGAAAAGTAAAATTTAAAAGTTAGATGCAAGCTGACCTTAAACAATTAAACAACAAAAATATTATACCTGAAAATTGGTTGTGAGGGAATCAGGGTGCTAAAGTTCTGTACATCTGAGATAGATAGACATGAAGAAGAAAGAGGATGCAGAGAGGAGACTAAGGTGAACAGAGAGGATAATATTTTTGGTTTAAGATATAGTAGAAGAACCAATTACTTGATGTTTATTTATCCAAATAATATTATTTTGAGGGGGTACTTTATTTAAGGACATATCCAGTGATGGTTGGTGTTATTCTTAATTCTGCATTTAGGAGTTCACCTGGTGGTGGTCAGGGACACAATACTAGGTCATCTGCAAGGTAAATTACTCACTTGCTATATTATCATCTCTTGGATTTCATCATGTCCACAAATTTTAATGTATTTCCTCATTAAGAACAAGAAAGCAGTCAATAAATAAAAACAAAAGCCTATTTATATGCTCAATGGTTTGTATTTGTGGTTTTGGCAATGACACACAGAGACCAGAGCAATAGTTGAGTGGCGTGAGTGTTTGCCTTGCAGGCAACCTCCCTGTGTTGTATATTTGGTATCCCATATTCTGCTAATACTCTGAGCAACTTCAGTAAAGAGCAGATTCTGGAATAAGTCCTGAACACACTTGGGTATAGCCCTGTCTTCTCCAACACCACCAAAGTAACATATATTTATATTCTGCAGTTCTAAAGTTATCCTAGAATATCAAGATCCAATGTGTAGGTTACAGGATTAGGTACTTTTGATATAAACTAATTTTAAATGAAAGTTTTTTTTCTTGCAGGCTGCTACTTGTTCTTTGTTTTTGTTGTTGTGGTTGTTGTATTGTTTTGGGGCCACACCCAGTGATGCTCAGGGGATACTCCTGGTTATGTGCTCAGAAATCACTTCTGGCTTGGGGGATCATATGGGACTCCGGGGGATCGAACCTCGGACAATCCTAGGTTAGCACGTGCAAGGCAGACGCCCTACTGCTTGCACCACCACTCCAGCCCCTTGTTCTTTTTTCAATAGCTGTCACTTAGTGTGTTTCTATCTTTTGGTCTTCTGTTTGTCCCCTTTTCTGGATTTTTATTTTGTTTAATTTGTCTGATTAAATGAGAATATGTTTTTTTCTGTTGAGTTTATTAAAGACATCTATTTGAATAGTGTTTTCATCTGTTCAAATTCTTTGAGTATATTTTCTATTGTCTGATCATATGCTTTAAGTATCTTTTCCAATCTCTTCTGATTTATGGAGTTGTTATCCATCTCATCTTCCAACTCACTGTTTCTGTCCTCAGCTGCTTTTAGTCTGTTGGAATGGCTTTCCATTTAGGTTTTCAGTTCTTCTACTGAGTTTTTCAGGTCTGTTATTTAAGTTTGGAATTTTCTGACTTACATCTTCATATCATCTTGATTTTTTTGTTCCATTCAATTTGATCTATGTGTTTGTTTTTCGTTTTTTTTTTTTTTTTGAGTTCTATATGAACATCCTTCATATTTCTTCTCTAAACTTCTTATCTGACAACTAATTGGTTGGTTCTTCTTGGATCATCTGAACTACCCTCTTCATTCTCTAAGCAGGGAGTTGGCCTGGTTGTCTCCACATTGTCTCACTTGTAGTGTGATTTTTTTACCTATGTGCAATTGTGGAGTTCATTGGATAGAAGATGTCCATGGCCACATAGTGAAGCAGTGCAGCCATGCTCTTCTGGCACCACCCTGTGGGGTAGGAGAGCCTACCTGGCCGGTGAACCTTCCTGGGATTAAGTTCGCTGGGGTCTTTTTTAGCAGCCTCAAATGGGAATTTGGAAGCTAAGTGTGGAAAAATGCAGAGGCTCTTTAAAAGCACTTGGAAGGAGTTTGGTACCACCCTTGTTTGCTGAGACAGCCTACTTGCTGTTGACCTTGATGTGATTAAGTTTACTGGGGTCTTCCTTATCAGCCTCATGATGGGACTCAGAAGCCCTCAACAGATACGTTTTAATGTTGAAAAGATTATTTGACATCCTCCCTGCATTTTTAAGTTCCTTAAAAGAACATTACGTTTTCATTATTTTCAAAATTTCTTAAAGTTGAGTTTTAAGCATAAAATGTTCAAACACCAATCCCATTACTACTTTCCCTGTTCCTGATCCAGTCTTAGTTTCCCATGCTCATTTTTGACAAACACAATTTTATTTATTTATTTATTTATTTATTTATTTATTTATTTATTTTTGGTTTTTGCTCCACACCTAGCTGTGCTCAGGGGTTTCTCCTGATTCTGCACTCAGAAGTCACTCCTGGCAGGCTCAAGGGACCATCTGGGATAGCAAAGATGACAATAATCCTACCTGGGTTCACCATGTGCAAGGCAAATACCATACCTGCTGTGTTTTAAGTGGGGCATCAAACAAGCCCAATTTAAAATTTTGTTGTTATAGTTTTTTATTTCATGATTTAATTTTCTTGTTCCTGTGATTCAGATATATAAGTACCTTACATATCTACACTGTGAATATGTCAGAAGCCTCTGATCCTTGCCTTTGAAACTTCTGTGTGTCTTGTCTTACAAAAATAGAAACACACACATAATTTAGTTTCCTTTTTTCCTAATCTTCTGAGTTCCATAACCTAGAAACTAGAGTAATCTAGATATCTTATATAATAGCTTTTTTTTTACCTTTTCTGATATTTTATAAACCACAGATAAATGAAAACATCCAATATTTGTTCGTTCTTTTGATTACTTCACTTAACACGATCTTTTTCTGTTGCATCCAAGTTGCTATAAATTGCTAGATTTTATTACAACTGCATAGTTTTGCATTGTGTATTTGCACCACACATTTATTATCCATTATCCACTCACCTGTAATTGAACAACTTGGTTATTTCCCTGTCTTAGCTATTGTGCTAAGTGCTGCAATGTTTAATTGAAGTGTATGCATATGTCATTTTCAATGGGTATTTTTGTGTTTTAAAAGTCTAAACAAAAAAAAGGGGAATTCCTAAGTTTTAAAGATGCATTCTTACGTTGTTTGTTAAGTTATCATTTTGTTTGGCAGTGCTCATATGTTTTTCTCTGACACTTTCTCAGGAATTCCTACTGGTGATGCTCGGGGGACCATTTGGTATGCCTGGGATAGCATTTAAGTCAACTTTATTCAAGGCAAATGCCCTATTCACTGTACTCACTATACTGTTTCTCAAGCGCAGTAGCACTATTCTTTCTTTTCTGCAAAACTACCTTACTAGTTTCTATATGGGTTGAACCAGAAGATGTACCCACCAAAAGTGAATTAGAATTCCTTTTTCACCACATCACCACCAACATAGATTGTTTTTGGGATTTTTTATGTGTTATTCTGACTTGTGTGTGATAATATCACATTGTCATCTTGATTTGGATTTCATAAATAAAAGATGATGATCACTTCATTTGCCTATGACCATTTATCTATATTCTTCCAAGAAGTACCTTTTCTTTTCCTTTCCCCCAATTTGATAGGAAATGCTTGCTATTATTGATCTTTGTGAGTTTGTTATGTATCTTAGATATTAAACTTTTGGTTTGATGTGTTGAGTCCAAATATTTTCACCCCTTCAGATGTATGTTTCTTGTTTTAGTCTGTATTTCCTTTGTTATGCAGACATTCTTTAGTTAATACCTCTTACACAATAAGTTCCACTTTTCTGTATATTTCCCCAAAGATTAACTTCTTGTACTTAATGTCACTCAAACTAGATTCTCATAGTTCCTATTTACTTATCAATTTTCAGTAAGTTACCATTTTCAATTATAATGAACAC
Organism: Suncus etruscus; assembly: GCF_024139225.1. Taxonomy (NCBI): domain Eukaryota; kingdom Metazoa; phylum Chordata; class Mammalia; order Eulipotyphla; family Soricidae; genus Suncus; species Suncus etruscus. The sequence goes on from NC_064851.1 coordinate 67,055,137, forward strand.
TACAATATAATTAACTTTCCCGATGTTCTTTGCCATGCTATTATGCTGATGCTTTTTGCTTCCATATCAGAGTGTAACTTTCTTATGAATCCCTCAAACTTTAATTTCTTAATAGTATTGCTTCCTTTTTTTGATGTTTTTTAATTATCTTTATTTAAACACTGTGATTACAAAAATGATTATAGTTGTATGATTACAGTCAAGTAAAGAGCACCCCCCTTCACCAGTGCAACATTCCCACCACCAATTTCCAGATCTTTCTCCTTCGCACCCCACCCACACCTGGTCTCAAGACAGGCTTTCTGTGCTTGCTTCGGCAGCACATATACTAAAATTGGAACGATACAGAGAAGATTAGCATGGCCCCTGCACAAGGATGACACGCAAATTTGTGAAGCGTTCCATATAAAAAAAAAAGACAGGCTTTCTATCTCCCCCATTCATTAACACTGTCATGATAGTTTTCAGTGTAGTTATTTCTCTAACTGCACTCATCACTCTATATGGTGAGCTTCATGTCATGAGCTGTACCAACCAACCCTCCTCTCTTGTTTCTGAGATACTGTTAAAATGTCTTTCATTTTTCTTAAAACCCATAGATGAGTGAAACCATTCTGTTTTTTTCTCTCTCCTCTCTTATTTGTTGGAGCAGTGTTTTGTAGTTTTCTTTATATAGATCCTTCACATCTTTAGTCAGGTTGACTCCAAGATATTTGAGTTTGTGTGGCACTAATGTGAATGGGATTGTTCTCTTAATGTCCATTTCTTCCCTATCTTTATTGGTGTATAAAAAGGCCATTGATTTTTGTGTGTAATTTTGTAGCCTGCCACATTGCTATATGAATCTATTATTTTTAGAAGCATTTTGGTAGAGTTTTTAGCGTTTTCTAAGTAGAGTATCATGTCATCTGCAAACAGTGAGAGCTTGACTTCTTCCTTTTCTATCTGGATTCCCTTGATATCTTTTTCTTGCCTAATCCCTATAGCAAGTACTTCTAGTAATATGTTGAATAGGAGTGGTGAGAGAGGACAGCCTTGTCTTGTACCACAATTTAGAGGAAAGGCTTTCAGTTTTTCTCCATTGAGGATAATATTTGCCACTGGCTTCTGGTAGATGCCTTAACTATATTGAGAAAGGTTCCTTTTATTCCTATCTTGCTGAGAGTTTTCATCAAGAATGGGTGTTGAACCTTATCAAATGCTTTTTATGCGTCTATTGATATGACCATGTGATTTTTATTTTTCTTGTTGTTGATGTTGTGTATTATGTTGATAGATTTATGGATGTTAAACTATCCTTGCATCCTTGGGATGAAACCTACTGATCATAGTGAATGATCTTCTTGATGAGGCATTGGATCCTGTTTGCCAGGATTTTGTTGAGGATCTTTGCATCTGTGTTCATCAGGGATATTGGTCTGTAATTTTCTATTTTGGCAGCATCTCTATCTGGTTTTGGTATTAAGATGATGTTGGCTTCATAAAAGCTATTTGGAAGCATTCCTGTTTTTTCATATTCATAAAAGAGCCTGGCCAGGATTGGTAGTAGTTCCTCTTGAAAGGTTTGAAAGAATTCATTCGTGAATCTATCAGGGCCTGAGCTTTTGTTTTTGGGCAAATTTTTGATTACGGTTTTAATTTCCTCAATAGTGATGGGAGTTTTTGATATACTACATCTTTTTTATTCAGACGTGGAAGGTTATATGAGTTCAGAAATTTATCCATTTCGTCCAGGTTCTCATATTTAGTGGCATAGAGTTTCTCAAAGTATTCTCCGGATACCCTTTGAATCTCTGCAGTATCTGTAATGATCTCCCCTTTTCATTTCTAATACACATTATCAAGTTTCTCTCTTTTTCTTTGTGAGTTTTGCTGATGGTCTCTCAATCTTGTTTATTTTTTCAAAGAATCAACTTCTGCTTTCCTTGATGTTTCAGATTGTTTTTTGGGTTTTCATTTCATTGATTTCTGCTCTCAGCTTTCTTATTTCCTTCTGTCTCCCTATTTTTTCGTTCCTTTTGTTGATCATTTTCTAATTGTATAAGCTGCATCATTAAGCTATTCACGTATGCTCCTTCTTCCTTCCTGATATGTGCTTGCAAACCTATAATTTTTCCTCTCAGTATCACTTTTGCTGTATCCCATAAGTTCTGATAGTTTGTGTTTTCATTGTTGTTTGTTTTTGATTTCTTCTTTGATTTCATCTCGGACTTACTGGTTGTTCAGTAGTAGACTATTTAATTTGCAGGTGTTAAATTTTTTCTTCTATGTCCCTTTGTAGTTCACGTCTAACTTCAGAGCCTTGTGCTCAGCAAAGGTAGCCTGCAAAATTTCTATCTTCTTGATTTTATGGAGGTATGTTTTATGTGCCAGCATGTGGTCTATCCTGGAGAATGAGCCATGTAAATTGGAAAAGAATCCAGGTTTCTGAGGATGGAGTGTCCTATATAGATGATAGATCTATCTATCTATCTATCTATCTATCTATCTATCTATCTATCTATCTATCTATCTATCTATATACTGGGCCTCTTTCTTCCATTTCTATTTTCAGGTATAGTATATTTTTATTGAGTTTGAATTTGGTTGATCTATCAAGTGTTGACAAGCCCATGTTGAGGTCTCCCACAATTATTGTGTTATTATTGATATCCTTTTTCAGATTTGTCAACAATTTATTAAATATTTTGCTGGTCCCTCATTGGGTGTGTATATGTTTAGAAGAGTGATTTCTTCCTGTTGAACATATCCCTTGATTAGTACATTATGCCAATCTTTGTCCCTTACAACTTTTCTGAGTATAAAGTTTGTGTCATCTGATATGAGTATGGCCACCCCCATTTTTTTAAGGGTGTTGTTTGCTTGGATGATTTTCCTCCAGCCTTTGATTTTGAGTCTATGTTTATACTGACTATTCAGGTGTGTTTCTTGTAGGCAGCAGAAGGTTGGGTTCAGTTGTTTGATCCATTTTGCCACTCTGTGTCTCTTAATGGGTGCATTTAGTCCATTGACATTGAGAGAGATAATGTCATGGGGTTTATTGCCATCTTTGTGTAGAGGTTTGGTGTGTTCGTTGGTCTGTCTTGTCTTTAGAACAGATCTTTCAGTTTTTCTTTTAAGAATGGTTTTGAGTCTGTAAAGTTTTTGAGCTGTTGTTTATCTTTGAAGCCATGTATACTTCTTTCAAACCTGAAAGTGAGTTTTTATGGGTGCAGTATTCTTGGCGAAGCATTTATTTCATTGAGTTTTGTCACTATATTCTTCTACTGCCTTCTGGCCTTGAGTGTTTCTGGTGACAGTTCTGCTGTAAATTTCAAGGATGCTCCCTTGAATGTAATTTCCCTTTTTGATCTTGCTGCTTGCAGTATTCTATCTCTATCTGTGGGATTCATCATTGTGACTAGGATGTGTCTTGGGGTATTTCTCCTGGGGTCTTTTTTAGCTGGTACTCTTTGGGCATACAGGATTTGGTCACATGTTTTTTTTTAGCTCTGGTAGTTTTTCTGTGATGATATTCTTGACTGTTGATTCTTCCTGGAAATTTTCTTCTTGGGTCTCTGGGTCTCCAATAAATTCTAAAGTTGTTTCTGTTGAGCTTATCAAAGACTTCTATTTTCATTGCTCACATTCTTTGAGTAATTTTTCCATTGCCTGATCATTTGATTTAAGGCTTTTTCCCAATATCTTCTGCTGTGTGGAGTTGTTATGCATCACATCTTCCAGCACACTAATTCTATCCTCAGCTGCTGTTAACCTGTAGGAAAGCTCATCCATTATGTTCTTCAAGTCATCTACTGAGTTTTTCAGACCTGTTATTTGACCTGGTATTTCAGTTTGGAGTTTTCTGATTTCTATCTTCTTCATATTCTCTTGATTCTTATTAGTGTTCTGATCTATACTTTCTTTGAGTTCTGTGAGCATCCTCCATATTTCTTCTCTAAACTCCATATCTAAAAGACTACCTAGGTGGTTGGCCATTGTTGGGTCATCAGAGTTTCCATCTTCATTTTCTTTTTTTTTTTTTTTTATTGTTGTACTTGCACTGCCTTTTATTAAGTAGTATTTTTTTATGCATAATTTTTTTATTTAAACACCTTGATTACATACATGATTGTGTTTGGGTTTCAGTCATAAAAGGAACACCACCCATCACCAGTGCAACATTCCCATCACCCAAGTCCCAAATCTCCCTCCTCCCCACCCAACCCCCGCCTGTACCCTAAACAGGCTCTACATTTCCCTCATACATTCTCAATATTAGGACAGTTCAAAATGTAGTTATTTCTCTAACTAAACTCATCACTCTTTGTGGTGAGCTTCCTGAGGTGAGCTGGAACTTCCAGCTCTTTTCTCTTTTGTGTCTGAAAATTATTATTACAAGGGTGTCTTTCATTTTTCTTAAAACCCATAGATGAGTGAGACCATTCTGCGTTTTTCTCTCTCTCTCTGACTTATTTCACTCAGCATAATAGATTCCATGTACATCCATGTATAGGAAAATTTCATGACTTCATCTCTCCTGACAGCTGCATAATATTCCATTGTGTATATGTACCACAGTTTCTTTAGCCATTCGTCTGTTGAAGGGCATCTTGGTTGTTTCCAGAGTCTTGCTATGGTAAATAGAGCTGCAATGAATATAGGTGTAAGGAAGGGGTTTTTGTATTGTATTTTTGTGTTCCTAGGGTATATTCCTAGGAGTGGTATAGCTGGATCGTATGGGAGCTCGATTTCCAGTTTTTGGAGGAATCTCCATATCGCTTTCCATAAAGGTTGAACTAGACAGCATTCCCACCAGCAGTGGATAAGAGTTCCTTTCTCTCCACATCCCCGCCAACACTGTTGATTCTCATTCTTTGTGATGTGTGCCATTCTCTGGGGTGTGAGGTGGTATCTCATCGTTGTTTTGATTTGCATCTCCCTGATGATTAGTGATGTGGAACATTTTTTCAATTGTCTTTTGGCCATGTGTATTTCTTCTTTGTCAAAGTGTCTGTTCATTTCTTCTCCCCATTTTTTGATGGGGTTAGATGTTTTTTTCTTGTAAAGTTCTGTCAGTGCCTTGTATATTTTGGAGATTAGCCCCTTATCTGATGGGTATTGGGTGAATAGTTTCTCCCACTCAGTGGGTGGCTCTTGTATCCTGGGCACTATTTCCTTTGAGGTGCAGAAGCTTCTCAGCTTAATATATTCCCATCTGTTAATCTCTGCTTTCACTTGCTTGGAGAGTGCAGTTTCCTCCTTGAAGATGCCTGTAATGTCCTGGAGTGTTTTGCCTATGTGCTGTTCTATATATCTTATGGTTTTGGGGCTGATATCGAGGTCTTTAATCCATTTGGATTTTACCTTTGTACATGATGTTAGCTGGGGGTCTAAGTTTAATTTTTTGCAAGTGGCTATCCAATTGTGCCAACACCACTTGTTGAAGAGGCTTTCCCTGCTCCATTTAGGATTTCCTGCTCCTTTATCAAAAATTAGATGGTTGTATCTCTGGGAAACATTTTCTGAGTATTCAAGCCTATTCCACTGATCTGAGGACCTATCCTTATTCCAATACCATGCTGTTTTGATAACTGTTGCTTTGTAGTACAGTTTAAAGTTGGGAAAAGTAATTCCTCCCATATTCTTTTTCCCAATGATTGCTTTAGCTATTCGAGGGTGTTTATTGTTCCAAATGAATTTCAAAAGTGTCTGATCCACTTCTTTGAAGAATGTCATGGGTATCTTTAGAGGGATGGCATTAAATCTGTATAATGCCTTGGGGAGTATTGACATTTTGATGATGTTAATCCTGCCAATCCATGAGCAGGGTATGCGTTTCCATTTCCGTGTGTCCTCTCTTATTTCTTGGAGCAGAGTTTGATAGTTTTCTTTGTATAGGTCCTTCACATATTTAGTCAAGTTGATTCCAAGATATTTGAGTTTGTGTGGCACTATTGTGAATGGGGTTGTTTTCTTAATGTCCATTTCATCCTTATTACTATTGGTATATAGAAAGGCCATTGATTTTTTTGTGTTAATTTTGTAGCCTGCCACCTTGCTATATGAGTCTATTGTTTCTAGAAGCTTTTTGATAGAGTCTTTAGGGTTTTCTAAGTAGAGTATCATGTCATCTGCAAACAGTGAGAGCTTGACTTCTTCCTTTCCTATCTGGATTCCCTTGATATCCTTTTCTTGCCTAATCGCTATAGCAAGTACTTCCAGTGCTATGTTGAATAGGAGTGGTGAGAGAGGACAGCCTTGTCTTGTGCCAGAATTTAGAGGGAAGGCTTTCAGTTTTTCTCCATTGAGGATAATATTTGCCACTGGCTTGTGGTAGATGGCCTTCACTATATTGAGAAAGGTTCCCTCCATTCCCATCTTGCTGAGAGTTTTGATCAAGAATGGGTGTTGGACCTTATCAAATGCTTTCTCTGCATCTATTGATATGATCATGTGGTTTTTATTTTTCTTGTTATTGATGTTGTGTATTATGTTGATAGATTTACGGATGTTAAACCAGCCTTGCATTCCTGGGATGAAACCTACTTGATCGTAGTGGATGATCTTCTTAACGAGGCATTGAATCCTATTTGCCAGGATTTTGTTGAGGATCTTTGCATCTGCATTCATCAGTGATATTGGTCTGTAATTTTCTTTTTTGGTAGCGTCTCTGTCTGGTTTAGGTATCAAGGTGATGTTGGCTTCATAAAAGCTATTTGGAAGTGTTTCTGTTTGTTCAATTTCATGAAAGAGTCTTGCCAAGATTGGCAGTAGTTCCTCTTGGAAAGTTTGATAGAATTCATTAGTGAATCCATCTGGACCTGGGCTTTTGTTTTTCGGCAGACATTTGATTACTGTTTTAATTTCATCAATGGTGATGGGGGTGTTTAGATATGCTACATCCTCTTCCTTCAACCGTGGAAGATTATAAGAGTCCAAGAATTTATCCATTTCTTCCAGGTTCTCATTTTTAGTGGCGTAGAGTTTTTCAAAGTAGTTTCTGATTACCCTTTGAATCTCTGTCATATCAGTAGTGATCTCTCCTTTTTCATTCCTGATACGAGTTATCAAGTTTCTCTCTCTCTCTTTCTTTGTTAGGTTTGCCAGTGGTCTATCAATCTTGTTTATTTTTTCAAAGAACCAACTTCTGCTTTCGTTGATCTTTCGGATTGTTTTTTGAGTTTCCACTTCGTTGATTTCTGCTCTGAGCTTTGTTATTTCCTTCTGTCTTCCTATTCTTGGGTCCTTTTGTTGAGCATTTTCTAGTTCTATTAGCTGTGTCATTAAGCTACTCAGGTAAGCTCCTTCTTCCTTCCTGATGTGTGCTTGCAAAGCTATAAATTTTCCTCTCAGTACTGCTTTTGCTGTGTCCCATAAGTTCTGAGAGTTTGTGTCTTTATTGTCATTTGTTTCCAGGAACCTTTTGATTTCCTCCTTGATTTCATCTCGGACCCATTGGTTATTGAGCATGAGGCTGTTTAACTTCCAGGTGTTAAAGTGTTTCTTCTGAGTGCCTTTGGAGTTCACAAATAATTTCAGAGCCTTGTGGTCAGCGAAGGTAGTCTGCAAAATTTCTATCCTCTTGATCTTATGGAGGTATGTTTTATGTGCCAGCATGTAGTCTATCCTGGAGAATGTCCCATGTACATTGGAGAAGAATGTGTATCCAGGTTTCTGGGGATGGAGTGTCCTATATATATCCACTAGGCCTCTTTCTTCCATTTCTCTCCTCAGGTCTAGTATATTCTTGTTGGGTTTCAGTCTGGTTGACCTGTCCAGTGTTGACAAAGCCGTGTTAAGGTCCCCCACAATTATTGTGTTGTTGTTGATATTATTTTTCAGATTTGTCAACAGTTGTATTAAATATTTTGCTGGCCCCTCATTCGGTGCATATATGTTTAGGAGAGTGAATTCTTCCTGCTCTACGTACCCCTTGATTAATATAAAATGTCCGTCTTTGTCCCTTACAACCTTCCTGAGTATAAAGTTTGCATTATCTGATATTAGTATGGCCACTCCAGCTTTTTTATGGGTGTTGTTTGCTTGGATGATTTTTCTCCAGCCTTTTATTTTGAGTCTATGTTTGTTCTGACTATTCAGGTGCGTTTCTTGTAGGCAGCAGAAGGTTGGATTGAGTTTTTTGATCCATTTAGCCACTCTGTGTCTCTTAACTGGTGCATTTAGTCCATTGACGTTGAGAGAAAGAATTGTCCTGGGATTTAACGCCATCTTTATTTCAAAATTTGGTGTGTCTTTTGGGTAGTCTTGTCTTAGATTAGGTCTTTCAGTTTTTCTCTTAAGACTGGTTTTGTGTCTGTGAAGTTTCTGAGCTGTTTTTTGTCTGTGAAACCATGTATTCTTCCATCAAACCGGAAAGTGAGTTTTTCTGGGTATAGTATTCTGGGTGAAGCATTCATTTCATTCAGTCTTGTCACAATATCCCACCACTGCTTTCTGGCATTGAGTGTTTCTGGTGACAGGTCTGCTGTAAATCTCAGGGAAGCTTGCTTGAACATGATTTCCCCTTTTGATCTTGCTGTTTTCAGAATTCTGTCTCTATCTGTGGGATTTGTCATTGTGACTAGGATGTGTCTTGGGGTGGTTTTTCTGGGGTCTCTTTTGGTTGGTACTCTTCGGGCATGCAGGATTTGATCACATATATTCTTTAGCTCTGGAAGTTTCTCTTTAATGATGTTCTTGACCATTGATTCTTCCTGGAAATTTTCTTCCTGGGTCTCTGGGACTCCAATGATTCTTAAGTTGTTTCTGTTGATCTTATCATAGACTTCTATTTTCGTCTGTTCCCATTCTTTGACTAATTTTTCCATTGTCTGCTCATTTGCTTTAAGTTTTTTGTCCAATCTCTCCTGCTGTATGGAATTGTTATGTATCTCATCTTCCACAGCACCAAGTCTATTCTCAGCTTCTGATACCCTGTCCCAGAGCTTATCCATTTTGTCATTCACTTCGTTTACTGACTTTTTCAGTCCTGTTAGTTGACATGTTATTTCAGTTTGGAGTTTTGTCATTTCTGCCTTCATATTTTCTTGGTTCTTATTAGTGTTCTGTTCAACTCGATCCATGGTTTCTTGGAGTCTGTTGAGCACCTTCCATATTGCTAGTCTAAAGTCCTTATCTGAGAGGTTGATTAGTTGTTCAGTCATTATCTGGTCCTCAGAATTGTCATCTTCATTCTCTATGTCTGATGCTGGCCTGCGTTGTTTCCCCATTGTCACACTTGTATTGTGGGTTTTTCTACGTGTTGTGGTGGTATTCATTGTCTATATGATGTAGGCAGCACACTCCTCTGGCTCCTCCCTTTCTGGATGGGCTGACTTGCCTCTAAGGGAGGGGAGTCCTCCGTGGATGAAGCCTCACACTGGGTCAAATCTTAGGCCTGAGCATGCAACAGAGAAGACAGTCCAGAGAGAAATGTTTGCTTCTGTGATATAGCGCCGTTCTTAGTGTGATTTTTCCTTCTTGTTGCAATGGAGTTCTTTCCTTAGAAAGAGTGCACGGCCGCGTAGCGAAGCGGAGCTAAGTGCCTTCTGGAGCCTCTTTTCAGCCCACTCTAAGGAGGTTTACGCAACAGGATAGCAGAGAGACACACACAGGCAGCACTCACAGTTTTTCACAGTCAGGCCCCACTGGTCATGCGTAGTTTTCACTCGCTTGCTGGGCAGCTTCAGAATGCTGTATTTTTGGGGTTCACTTCCCAGGACTCTGAGGAGAGTCACTGGCTCACTGGGTAGCTTCCGAATGTAGTTTCTTTGGGGTTCGCTTCCCAGGGCTCTGAGGAGAGCTTCCAGAGTTCAGGATAGACAGAGAAGGGTAGGACAGGGCTCGCTTCCGGTGCTCAGTTTCCTCAGAAGAAGCACAGCCGGGTGGAGACTCTGCAGGTAGAGCAATCAGCACTCTGCCTGGAGACCCCCACATCCAGCCATTTCTTACTCACTCACTGGCTCGCTGTGTAGCTCCCAAATGTAGTTTCTTCGGGGTTCGCTTCCCAGGGCTCTGAGGAGAGCTTCCAGAGTTCAGGAAAGAGAGAGAGGAGTAGGACAGGGCTCCCTTCAGGTGCTCAGTTTCTGGTTCGCTGGGTAGCTTCCAAATGTAGTTTCTTTGGGGTTCGCTTCCCAGGGCTCTGAGGAGAGCTTCCAGAGTTCAGGAAAGACAGAGAAGGGTAGGACAGGGCTCCCTTCTGGTGCTCAGTTCCTCAGAAGAAGCACAGCCCGGTGGAGATTCTGCAGGTAGAGCAGTCAGCACTCTGCCTGGAAACCCCCACCTGCAGCCATTTCTCACTCACTCACTGGTTCGCTGGGTAGCTCCCGAATGTAGTTTCTTTGGAGTTAGCTTCCCAGGGCTCTCCCATCTTCATTTTCTATGCCTGATTTTCATCTACATAGTTTCCCCATTGTCACGCTTGTATTGTGGGTTTTTCTACATGTTGTGGTGGTATTCATTGGTTAGGTGTAGTGCACGGCCGCTTGCTCTGCTTTGCTTCAGGGCTGCACTCCTCTGATTCGATCCCTTATAGGTGGGCTTAAGGGGCCCAGCAGAGACAGCCTTATCCACAACTCCAGCCCGGAAAAAAACACCTCAGCAGAGGTACGCCCTCAGGTGATTAATGGCAGAGAAGATCAAAGTTCCCAGGTTGAAGGAAGCCAAGCTTAAGGGACCCAGCAGAGTCTTCATTAGTATTACTTTGGAAAGAATTTTCCTACAATTTAAATCTCTTAATCCCTCCAATATTTCAAAATCCTTATATCTATTAAACTCAGAACATTCACTTTAGTCTGGCACTAACTGTGGTATACCATGAAACTAGCCAATTTCATCTCCTGCAAATTCATTGAACAGAGTCTATTTTCCCCAACCTTTATGCATTTTATAGATTCACCGTTTTCCAATAAAAGTTTTTTAGATGCTAACTCTTTTGATTTTGTCAACCAAATACCAGCAGTACAATTCACTTCTTTGCTTTTTCTATCAGTTCAAGATCTTATTATAATGTAAACCTTTAGAGATTTGCATTCATAATTAAATTTTAAGTAATAGATCTATGATAGCATTCACATTTATAATATTATAGCACAAAATTACTACATACCAAGCCACCAAAATGACCAGGAATACTGTTCCCCCTTCCTCTAAGCCTATGTCACCTAATCTTACATTCCTTCATTCCGTGCAAATTCTTCTGTCATTATTAATTAGTGGATAGTTATGTTTTCTCTTTTTTACCTTCCATCTTTCCCACAATTCAATTTTAAGTTTCTTATAAACCAGAGATGGTCTAATTGACACTAAGTAAAACTGAGTTGTTTTTCCTTTAATTTTATTGAAAGCATTATGAGTCACAAAGTTCTTCATAGTTGGGTTTCGGATGTACAATGAATAAAAAAAAAAATCCCACCACCAGTGTCCACCTCCTCCACCAATGTTTGCTAAGTGTATTCTATACCACTCCCCTAGCCCCCAAATGTTTGGATTGTTAAAGTTTGGGTCTGGATTCCATTGTTGTTGATATTTGTTTGAATATTTAGTTCTGTCTTTTTTTTAACACCACTAATGCACCCAAAATCACTTGACCCTGGCTCCCATCCTTTCATATTTGTTTTTCTCCTCACATTTTTTTCCATCTCTAAAGTACATCATTACAGTTTCTTTACCCAAGACTGAGCAATCATTCTTTTTGAAGGGAAGCAACTACTTGAAGTTTTTTTTTGCTGTTTTAATTTTTTGCTGTTTTTCCAAATATAGTATATTATTATAATGATTCAAATTGTAAGCATTCCAGTCAGCTGAATTAGATTGTAGAAATTGTCACTTTTCAAGTTGATATACAAAACAAATTCTCATAATTTTATCTTATCTTTTAGGACTTAACCTTTGCAATTTTTCAGGTTTACATTTTGGAAACAGATTGTTAGCATAGCATAAAATAACAATGCTCATAAGTGTTCTAATTAGTAGGTCAATTTTAAATAACTATTTAACCTGGTGTATTACTTAAATTATAAACATCACATTTTATGATGAGATGAAATTAGAAACTAATTTATTATGGTAGCTCCAAATAAATCTGGTTTCTGATGAATCTTCCTTCAATTGAATGCAAAAACTCCCCTAATTTTTAAAAATACTTTTGATGATCAGAGTAAGAAGCAATCTCCCTTGCTCCTATCATTGGAAGAAGAGGGTATTTGTAGTACTACAGAGTCCTGATTCACCCCATGACTTCACACTTAGTTCAACTTGGAAATGCAATTGGTTTATTTTGTACAAATAAGCAAGAATGCTGGAAGAAACTAAATATCTTCATAAAACAAAACATTATGATACTAGAAACCCTTAGGAATTGCACTAATGCTTTTAAATGAAGGTTTTATTTGTCTCAGAGCTGCAAAAAGGAGTCACTAATGAGATGTCATTTAAATTCTAACACCTGTTTAATGGCAGTTTTTCTCTATCCCCAAAGAGTAACTGTTTATGAATGTTTGCAGTTTTCCAAGTGTATCTACAAGAATTGTTTTTTCATAAACAATGTGATGCCTTTTTCCTCATATGCTACAGTCCCATTATAACATATGAAGAAAATTGTTAGTTGTGGCATTTTTCTATTAGATACATTCTGAAGATATTGTAATTCCATACACTAAAACTTACATTTTTTTAAAATTCATCTGTAAATATTTTATGATGTACTTTGTGTTTTATATATTTATGAATATATATTACTAAAAGAAAAATAAAACTTGTAGCCATATTCTTTATATATTTAAGTAATGTGGAAGGGCATGTTGAAAAATATCTATTCCTATATAAATTGTTTTGAATACAAATATTTCAATGAACATACATGCAAATAGATTCTTAGGATCATCAAAAAAGAAATGTTTTTATTTTAAAATTTTATACTCAGATGTTAAAATAATTTGTATTGTATTTCTGCCTTTTGGGTGTAAGCAACTTTTAAATTTATGAATAGGGAGATGGGGGGCATTGGTGGTTGGAAAATTGCTCTGGTGAAGGGGGTGTAATTTTTATGACTGTAACCAATTACAAAAATGTTTGTAACCATGCTACCTAAGTAAAAATATTCAAAAATAAATACACGTATATAACCTAAAATAAATACTTGTCATTTTCTCTATAATTCCTTAATAAAGTGATCAAAATAAGAGATACTCTGTAGATAAAGTAAGAAAATTTACTGTAGAAAATATTTTTCTTTTTTTATTGCAATAATTTATTCAAGAGACAAAATTGATTAACATAATGAGGTAAACTAACATAACATAATATAGTGACATAACATAACATAACATATAATATAATTGATATAATAATAATACATGCAAGTCAAAGAAAGTTTCTGATTAAAAACACATTTTTTCCATAATGGCTTACATATCTTTCACAGTAGTATTTTAGGTACATATTAACATTGAGTCAGGGAAATACCCATCACCAACTATGTCCTCCCCCCAATTCTAGTTCCCTTTCTACAACCCCACCATCACTCCCCGGGCTGCTAGAGTAGGTGGACCCCTCTTTGTCTGGCTTACTATTAGTGATCACATATCTGTTTGGTCCTGGAACCCTCCCTTGTTTCCCCCTCTATTTAAGAGGCAGAGCTAGAAATAAGAGGGAAAAAAAAAAAAGAAGTCAAAAGTCAAATACGCTGAAAATGGGCTGAGTTCCTCTAGAGGCTTCCAACCTTAGTTTGAGAGAGGATGTGAAAAAAACAATTGAAATAGCACAACAATACAGAAAAAAATATCGAATTAAATAACCGGTAAGCACTACAGCAATAAAGACAAGCACCACACATTAGTCTTGGTTCTGAAATCAAATCATGCTCGAGTGCAAAAAGAAAGAGAAAGACAAGACAAAATAAAATAAAATAATATTGGAGACATCAACCGTAATATCTACACCAAAATAAAGACGTCAAAAAAAATCAATCAACCGATAAATAAACAAGTGGAAAAATGATTGTTTTGTGTTTTTTTTTTCTCCTTTTCTTTATCCCCCTGCATAGGCACAGTAACCATTGGGGATATTGTAGAGGGAATTCCCTTGACCTAGGAGACACAGGGTTTCTCCACCCCTGAAGTATACTGTCATGGGATTAACTCTAGACTCCTTGCATGATCATTTACTCTCCCCTTGCTGCTTTCGTGGTGTGCGGAAGACTTCTGCTTTTTTTGGATGGTAAAATCAGACCTTTGTTTCTAGAGATCTTGGTGGCTGTGCAGCTCAGGGAATGGAGTTTATGAAGTCTTTCATTGTGGTTCTGGCAGTTTTGTTTCTTCAGTGTCGTTTTAATCCATTTTCTGTAGTTGGTGTTCTTGATCTTATGTTGCTCCTAGACTGGAGCCTGGGATAAAGTCTTTCATTATGTTTCCAGAAGACCCATTCAGTTGCGGTTGTCTCAGTCAAACTTCTGGAGGTTGAGCTCTTGTTTGTTGAACAGATCGTATATCAAAAGCTAGGCTAGAGCTTTTTGTTGCTGTTGTTATTGGTGGTGGTCCCTGGATGTTTACTGTCCAGTCTTGGTTGCAACAACCAGTATATAGCAATCTTGGTTTTTGCACATATCAAGGGTGACCTGTTTTCTGATTTTGTCTTATCGATAGCTGATGAGGGAGGACAACTTGCTCTTAGATCAAGTTGTTCCCATTTCCTCTTTGTCAGGTTATCAATTTTGGACTGGCTCATGTTGGTGTCAGAGCAGCATTGTAAATGTCCTGGAGGGGATTTGGTTCCTTGAGCTATTGCGGAGAACTCTGTCGTATCTATGTCTGGGATCCAGGAGTTAATGCTGAACAGTCAGTGTCTAATTCCCTGGAGCCTAAGTTGTTTCCACACGACATACATTCAGGGTGGGAGGTGTCCCTGTGTTGTAAACAAGTATGAGTTCTTATCCTTAGTAGATAAGAGCTTGTTTTTTATACGTGCAATTTTCCCTTTGTTTAATATGTCTTTGCAGGAGGAAGTGGTGCTACCTTATATTGCTGGTGAATTTGGGGGGGGGGTGGAGAGAAAAGAAACCAGACTCCCTACAAAAACTAAGAATATATATGCTCACACATATCTAAAGGGAAAAAAAGAAGATTAAATAAAAGATGTAATTAAAGGGATAAAGTGGGGCCAGGAGAGATAGCATGGAGATCAGGCATCTGTCCTTTCTGTAGAAGGGCAGTGGCCCAGAACCTGGCATCCCAAATGGTCCCCCGTGCCCTCCAGGGATGTTCTCCAAGCATAGAGCCAGGAGCACCCTCCGAGCACTGCCATGAGTGACCCAAAAGAAGCAAAAACAAATCAAATCCAATAAAAAAAAGCTAAAACAAGGTAAAACAAACAAAAGAAACTAACAAGAATAAAAAAGAAAAGAAAAAAAAAACAAAGAAAAGAGGGAGAAAGTGATACAGGAGATCACTTTACATTTGGGGAGAAACAGGATAAGAGGTATTATTATATAGGTCTATACTTATGATGAAAGAATAGGGTTCCCCCTTGTCTTTTGAGATTTCCTTGTGAGGTGTGGGGTCCAGGCAGGGAGGTCTTGGGTAGAATTCTTGCAGTGGGGTCCTTTGGAGCTAGTTCGGTATCAAGCCACAGTCTACATTAGGGAGAGGTGATTAGGAGGGCCACACTGCATGAGTCTGTCAGGGTGTTGGTTTTATTTTCTTGCCGGGAACAAGGTGAGAGCTTGAGTGGGTGTCTCTTCCCTTGGGTAGTGGGTACTGGCTCGTTGTGGTAGGAGGTCTTTCTTGGTGCCTAGTGGATTAAGAGCTGAGGGTGAAGAGTTGGAGTGCGGTGGGGATATCGGGGGTGGGATTGAGGAGTGAAGGGATAATGGGATTTCTGGAGGAGGGAGAGGGGATAGTATATGGGAGGGGTTACATAGGGTATAGGTATTAGTTGTTTGTGGTTTAGGTTTGTCCCTTAAGGAGAATTCCTGTCTCTGTGTGCTCCTGAACACATATAAACATATAGAAGTTAGCTTAGGTGTATATTAATGTAGAGAGGTGTGGAATGCAAGAGGTGCGCTGAGTACTATGTATAGTACTTGTAAGGGAAGGAAACATTTAATAGATCAACTTTTGGATATGTATAGGTTTCGTGTCTCAAGTACTGACCATTATGTTAGTGAGGTCTATCTATATAGGTTTTTACCCTTTTCAGTTTCAGCACCCTATATAACCTCATTCCTTTCCTATAGAGGAGGTAACCATGTGGTTTTTATTTGACATAGATTGAGTTGATGATAGTGAGGAGGAGAAGGTGGAAGAAGAGGGAGACAAGAAGAGAGAATAGGAAAAACAAGACAAAACAAAAAAAACCAACAATCAAACACCAAAAGCAACAAAAATACGAAGTAATGAGAAGAGAGGCTATAAGAGCAAGGGCATGTTAGTTTGGTTGAATGGGTTCGATGCTTGGGCCTTGTGGTAAAAATCCGTAGGTCTTGGTTGTTGCTTCGGTGATCTGGCTGGTCCTGTGCTTCAGGTCCTAAATGAAGGCATAATCTAGAGATAAAGGGTATGTTAAAGAGTTTTATCTGGCCATTTTCATGCTTCAAGCAGAGTATGGTGCCTCGTGTGACTGAGCACCGAGGTACCACCATAGGATGTTCACACTTTGTATGCAGGAACCCCTATGGACAGAAAAACTGAGAGGTTAGTTTAATGGTGGTAAGGATAAGGCATTCAAATATAATGTTTTGAAGTGTTTCCATCGGACTCAGTAAGTTCCCGTCATAATCTTTACCTGTAATCCTGTATATGATCCCTAGTAGATTATTATGGGCCTTTGTAGTAAAACGATAATTACCTACCTGTTCTCTCTATGCTGCTGTTTCTGTTGTTGCTCATTTCTTTATGATATAATGTGTAGTTGGGCTTTGTGTTGTTTCTCTCCCCTTTGTTTTGGGCTATACTCACCAGTATATGGTGATAATTACTGTGTTTGAGGTTCCTATTCTGTTACACCCTGTTATTTAATCGTGGGGTATTGGATGTATATCTGGTGTATATTCTAGGTACTTCAGAATAGTGCTATTATTCTGTGTTTATCTTTCATCTTCTGGCTTGCTTCATTTAACATAATATGTTCTAGGTCCATCCACATTGCTGCAAAGTCTGTGATTGTATCATTTCTGACTGCCAGGTAGTATTCCATTGTGTATAGATACCACATCTTAATAATCCACTCATTTGTTGTTGGACATTGAGGTTGGTTCCAAGACTTGGCTATTATACTGAGTGCTGCGATAAATAGTGGGGTGCACACATACTTTGGGATGAATGGGGATAGATAACTAGGAGAGCAATTGCTGGGTCAAATGGGAGCTCAATTCTGAGCTCCTTGAGCACTCTCCAGACTGTTCTCCATAGGTGTTGGATGAGGGGGCATTCCCACTAGCAGTGGATGAGAGTGCCTTTCATACCGCATCTCTGCCAACACAGATTGTTCCCATTATTTTTGATGTGGGCCATCCTCACTGGTGTAAGGTGGTACCTCATTGTTGTCTTGATTTGGATTTCCCTAATGATGAGTGAAGGTGAGCATGTTTTCATGTGTTTGTTGGCCATCTTTTGGTCTTCCTCGGAGAAGTGTCTATTCATTTCATCTCCTCATTTTTCTATGGCTTTATTTGGTTTTGGGGGACTCAGCTTTCTGAGTGCTTTGTATGTTCTAGTTATAAGCCCCTTATCTGATGTGTTGAGTGCAAAAAATTTTTCCCATTCAGTTAGCTGTCTTCTTGTCTTGAGTTGGGTTTCCTTCACCATGCAGAAGCTTCTTCGTTTGATGTAATCCCATTTGTTTATGTTTGATGCTAAAATCCTTGCCATTGGTGTTCCATCCTCGAAGACTTTTTTAATATATAGGTCTTCGAGTGTTCTGCCTATTTTTTTCTCAATAAACTTTATAGATTCTGATCTAATTTCTAGAATCTATAAAGTTTATTGTAGAAAATATTTTTTCTGTAAAAATATATTCTTTTTGGCATGTGTATTTGATAAATTTTGACAAAACTGTTTTATTTAAAAAATAACGTCTAAGTTTCATTTGAGTGATTCAATTATAATTTCTTTTGAGAGATAGAGATCTTAAGCTATGTATATTTGTAAAAATGTAGGCAAATAAAAGATGCAGAAAACTTATCTTTTAATGAATGCCATCATTTTGCTATGTCAGATTGTTTTTAAAGTGTATAGTATACCAATTTTTATTTGTCTTACTTGTGTCAAAAAAATCAGGAACACACCTTGATAAGAGTTGAGAGTTTTTATGTGGACTAAATCTTCCTAAGAACTTTTGGATTTAAACTGAATACATTAGACTTCCTGTATACAGGAAATGGGTAAGTCATCAAATCCTCAGTGTGGACTGAGTGGTTCTATAAAAAAAATATGTTCTGCACATTGATGAAGAAAAAAATAAAATTGTTGCAGATGTGTTTGGATTTTCTATTATGCTTACAACTATTCTAAATTCTTCCTCATTATAATTATTCTTTAGATTTCCCAGTACCAAGTCATTTATTTCCTTCCCTTCTCATGATTGATGTGCCCACATGGGATTCTTGCCAATTTAAGGTGCTTTTTTGAGCAAATAGAACTGAATGTTTTTTAAATTTTTGTGCTTTATATTCTCTCTCCACACATGTAGCTAAATATATATACATACACATATAAGTACATACACAATTACATTCATATAAAACATAATGACTATAAAATATAAATAGCCTACTAATGTACACAATTTTGCTTATATGTAGGACATTAATATTTAATCTGTGTGTTCTTTAATTACCCATGCTCTTTTTACAATCAGTTGGCATACACCTTTTACTGAGCCAATGGATATTAGCAGATTTTTTGTTGTTGTGTACTCCTTACTGACTTATGAAAGCCAAATATCTATTTTGTATGGAAAGATGAATCAGCAATCCATATAATATCTATTCATCATACATATTTCACAAGGCTATATTGTGGTGACTGCAAAGTTCTTACAAAAATAATATGGAAATCCGGAACTTGATGTGGAGTGTCAGAAAGCCTCTTACTATTATTTACCTTATCAGCTTTTGCTTTCTGAAATCAATGGAAGGGCATCAAGTTCAGCTAATCCATATTTCTGAGTATGAAATTGAATTTATAGTCTGTAGTATGTTGACTACCGCTCGCATTTAAGGCATAATTGATTTTTATTGAAAAGCCAGCAGGCACATCAAAAATTTCCACAAACCACAAGGATGTTAAATTTTACCCTGTTTAGATAATAGTGTGGCTTTATTTATCCTTTAAAATGGAGCTTTTATATTTATATCAGCAAATGCTATGGAAGTGTGACTGATACCTTATGAAACCATTAATCCATGGTTCTGTAGATCTGTACTACACAGAAATATGCAACTTTGTATTTCTAAGGTAAATGTCTATGGTTAGCTTGTTTTAAGGATAAATGGAATCATAAATATAACACTGCATTATGTCATATGAAAATAGTATTTTTTCTTGAAACTACTTACACCATTATTGCTTTTTCTCCAAATATCTTTTTCATCTCATTTTATCTTCTTTTTTTCCTGTTTTATTTTTTTTATTTTATCTCCTGATTTGTAATTTATATTTTTGTATGCTGATTTATTGTCTACACACATGAAATGTGAGTTCCATGGGAAATATTATTTATATTTTAAGTTGCCAATGTTAACAGGCACAATACTTCATTAATTTTCACTCAAATAATCTTAATTGATATTCTAAGATCATTTTTAACCAGAATTTATCCACAGAATCTTGAGTATTCCTGTTTTGAGGAGACAATTGTGTAAACTTAGTGTCAAGTACATAGTGTATTTTCAAAAGCAAAATAAAAAATATACCTATTTCTTAGCAAAAGATCTTTTAACTTTACAACAATAATTATCATGATAGGAGGGTGAGACAGCATCACACTTGAAGAAGCATTTAGGGAATTGAGAGGGTGTATTAGGTCTTTAGAAAATTAAATGAAGTGGTATCAAATATTCAACAGTTATGAGTATTTCAAGGATTAGTTGATATGTGTAATTTACAGAGAGATACAGTAATTGAAAACTTACTCTGCCTTTACAGAACTTAAATATACATAGTCATATAAGTGAAAAAATCTTCCTTATTTATAATTAAAATAATCATTTTATATTATTATAAAATAGTTCCATTGCTTGATACATGTGGAATTTTAAAAATGTAAATTAAAATACATAGTATTACGAACTTGACCAAATATTGGTCACAGATGGTAGCTATATGTACTTTTTTTAGTTTAGTTTAGTCACTATGATTTACAATATCTTTTGTAGTTTTTGCTCAGTCAATAGAACAGTCTTGTGTCCATTTGCTTTGGTAGCTGATGCATTTACAAATTTACAACACTGTATATATTTTAGCACTTGATTTTTTCATGCTTTCATTATATAACAGGGCTAAAGTATTTACATTTTAAAAATATGTGCTATTTTATTATAAAATACTATTTCTATCTTATTTTTAATTAAAACATTGTATTGATGTTTTAAAATATGTGATTAGAGTGATTATAATAGCTATGATTTTTATTTTAGTATAGAAAAATAATTGCAAAATATTTTTCATAAAAAAAGAAGCACAAAGTTTTTCAGTCTAATAAGGTTGAGAATAGTTGCTTTCTGGCATCAATGCCTGAGTGAATTAGTTGGATAATTTTTAATAATAATTCAGAATAATATTTAAATTGAATAATGTACAAAGATGAAAATGTATTTATGGGGTTTTTTAACATGTAGTGTTAAGTTCTTAGAGTCTGTCTTCTTATGTGTATGGATGAAGTATTCAAAACAATTTGTCATATGCACAGAAATACAAAAGATAAAACCTAAAGAGATTATACATTAGTCTCTTAAGAGTAAAACTGATGGAGAGAAGCGGTATACCTTTCACACAGGCAGATATTTTCAAAGCTATGCGTGACAGGTACAGGGACAAATCCCGTTAATAAGGAATAGGATTTGTGCTTGGCTCTGTCACATGCCACTTTGAAAACCTACTTTCAAATTGTCTATAAATTTTCATGCCCATCTTTTACTCCTTGCCTTTTATAAGAACCTTTGATTTTCTGTTGTTGTTCACCATTTTTCCTTGATTTATATCTTGGGATCCTTGAATACTTTTTCAGAGATCAGTGTATGTACTCTGATTTTTGACAATTTTATTATTAACAGAGTATTTGATAAATATGAAAAATTTATAACTCAAGTAATATAGGAATGCGAATAATATTTATCATGTTATTAGTTTTTCTTTTTGTATATAGATACATATCTTTAAGGTACAATTTTTGCTGTAACATGTGACTATTATAATATACAGAAGAAAAACAATTGTTAAAATTTTTGTTATGAATTAAAAATAAATTAGAAATCCTAGAGTTATTTAACTCTTTGCAAATTAAGTACAAACTTTAATATTAATGACTAATATTCACTCTTGACCCTTGGACCATGATCTTGACTCCTCATTATGTGAGATTATGCAGATGGTGATAGAGAGGTAGAAGTACTTGGTAGAACATCTTCTGGTCACTAATAGTGCTGATGTAAATTCACAGTTATTTTATTAATTTGCAAAAGACGGTTTTTTTTTCTGGTAGACTATTTTTATGACATTTTATTGAAACAAAACAAATTATAGTTATTTTCTTTCAAAAATATATGACTTAATATGTGAATCTGGAAATTTTACTAATAGAATTTAATCAATTGAATTTATATATGAAAATCATTTTAAAATATGCAATTCTGAGGAAAACTGTGTGGTATGTACAAATTTTCTTAGCCTCCCTCACTAACAATAATGAAGCCTAGAGAGTATTGAAATTGTTTTCTAGATGGCTAGCAATAAATATATCACACCATTTTCTTTTTTCCTCTTAAGTATAGAGTGAGACTGTCCTTCTACAGCACTTGACAATTAGATGAAAAATCAAAAACTAAGCTGATCTGCCAAATGTTTTGTCTACTTTATTTCTAATATCTGGATAATTTTTAAACATTTAGATGATTAAGATGCTTATGTTACATCTGCAGAATTTTGGCATTATTTAGGGGAGTATATGTAAAAAAATTATTAAAAAATGTTACTGGGGCCTGAGCTATGGCGCAGCTGTAGATCATTTGCTTTGCATGCAGCTGACCTAGGTCAGACCATGGTTTGATCCCCCTGCGTCCCATATGGTCCCCCGACCCAGGAGCAATTTCTGAGTGCTTAGCCAGGAATAACCCCTGAGCGTCACTGGGTGTGGTCCCAAAACAAAACAAAACAAAACAAAAAGATATTACCATCCTAGTAAAATAAGCTGGGAAATAGACAATGTTTTTTTTTTCTTCCTTCTGTTTTTCTCTGAATATTGTAATCTGATTTTGGAGATCAACTAGATCAAATTTAAAAAAAGAAGGTTTCCTAAAGCCACTGACAAGTGTGAATGATAGATAGATTTAACTAAATATCACAAGGTACTTAGAAAAAAAGTTACTGAAAAGCATTTAGGTACCTAAAATTATTTGGACTTTATAAATAGACGATGGTTAAGGTTTCATTATCCAGTTTTGGGGGACAATGAAATGCTTGAGCCTCATACCATGTTGCTCAAGGTTTATGCCTGGTTCTGTGATCTGTGGTCAGTCCAGGAAGAATCCGAGATCTCATGTGTTGCTAGTTATCAAAGTGAGGATGGCCACACATAAGTTAAGCACAATAAACCCTATACACATATTTTAATTTTTTAATTTTAAATTACATTTTAATTTTAAATTAAATTAATTTTTAAATTTAAATTATGTGAACTCTAGTCACATATTTTAATTTTTAGAACCCTAAATACAGATCTTCTAATTCTTGATTTTGTGTAATTCCCATTAATTCATGAATATAAAATAAAATGAAAAATAGGATTTGTTGAACAAATCTAGTTTTATTTATGATACCTAAGATAATTTTATATATATTGTTTTACCACAATTACATTTTCAGCAAGAAATATAGAGATAAAATTTTGTTTGCCATTGAAATGATTTGGATAGATCCTGCTTTTGATATTTATATATATGTATATATAATATACATATATATGTATATATAGTATACATATATATACATAGATAGAGGCTAACTATATAAATATATTTATTTTTAGTAGTTGTGAGTCATTCTTGTTAAAATTTATATCTAATAGGAATAAAATCTTATATATTAATAAAACTATATAATAAAACATATGCTAAATACAGTTATATACACAGCATAAGACACATGGCTAATGCTCAATTAATGTTGTTTGACATTTTACAGATGAAAAACAGAGGCTTTAACACTTAATGGGGTCAATTAACTAGAATGTCCCTAAAGGAGGAATTAAATACATGTCTGTTTGCCAAGCCTTGTGCTATACTGTAATCATTTTGATATTACTTTATTTATAGAAACAATAATGTCCACAGCTTGTGGGTTTCATAAGATTCATCTAAAAATAGCAGTTTACAAGTTAGATCGTAATTTCTCATCTCTTTATTTTTCATACTTGAAGTGTTACCCAAATAAAAATAGATGAATGCTTAGAAATTATGATTTCAATGGTTATTATTCATGTAAAAAGTTAACAGTACAAAGCTGTACCTATATATAAATCCCCATTGCTTTTACTAGCTTTTACATATCTTTTACTAGCATTATTGCTAACAGTGAAGAGTAGTAGGATTTAGTTTCCTGATGCTTCATTTCTATATGCTTAAAGCAAATGAATCAATGCTGTCAATTTATACTGTGAACTTTATTTGTACAATAAAGTTCTGAGATGAACCAGATAGAGATCATTTTCTTAAGGAGAGACTCTCCAACAGACTGCTGAATGGGCTATAAAGTATACATATTATTCTTCAGAAATATTCGTCAGTGTAAATTTGCAACTAAGGGAGAATTTGAAATATTTGTGGAAAAGTACCATTGAAAAGTTCTCAAAAATATGGATAGATGCAGAGCAGATTCAAAAGGGCAAGAAAACACCTTGCCAAATGGGAAATAGTCTTGACATGTTGGTTAGCAGAGTGTCCGATTTTAGATGACATTGACATTACGTATCTGGTCCACTCAAGACAAATAAGGCCATACTAAAGAATAAAATATCTAGACTACTTTAATGAGATAATTCTGAGATATTTGATTATGATGCACATTATGTGGCAAAGATAAATTACTCATTTAGGTATTAGGGAAAATCATAATTGGAATACAGATATAAGGTAGCTGATAAATTAAAGTATATTATATAATAATTTATGAATTTGTAAGAACATTTATAAATAAATGACATTTGTAAATTTATAAAAAGCATTTCTAAATGTATAAATAAATGACAGAATTTATAAACTAATTTATCTGAAATTATATACTTTGATTACTAAAATGTATATAACAAAAACATAATGTCAAATAAATGAGTAATGACTAATTTAGGCAACTACAAAATAATAGTAAAATATCTTTTCAGACCCTTTCAATGTACTTTTCCAGAAAGTGGAAATTCTTTTTGTCAAATTCAAATTTCCAATTCAGTTTTCAAAGATTAATATTGTGAGGTGATTCCTGAAGTGCTCAGGGAACTGAGGTCACTTGGGGTTATTGGTTCCTCCCCCAAAGATACTCAGTTATCAGGATTGCTGGATCCATGAAGGAACTGAGGTTCCTGTGCTGCTCAGGTCTTTCATGACCAGAGGTACCTTGTGATTCTCAAGGACTACTAGATCTATACCTGACAGTGTTTGGAGGCCTTCACTTTCTGAGGGCAATAGTTTGGTGGCCTCTCGGACACCTTTGCAAATATGCTAAATCTGGATTCTGACTGTACTAACAATCCCTTCTACTATCTATCTACCAACAAGAAGAAGATTCTGCAGTCACTGCTTAATTTAGTGTTAGGTATATACCAGTAAATATCTTCATGAAATACTGAAATAAGGCATATGCTCTTTTTCATTAACTGCTCTGTAACTGGAAAGCATGAAAAATGTCTAATATATTAGAAATATCAAAATACTTATTTCTCAATTACTAATTAGTTCATTCTAAAACAGATCTGATCTAATCTACTAAATTTAAAAAGAGGGTTGTTGAACTAGGAATTGACTCATTCTATACTAATCATCTTCTACCTGTAATGCTTCCCTGGTTTTTGGTTTCAGATTATTTGAATAATAGAAAAATAATTTAGCATATTAGTATAAAACATTCATCTGGTATAACTTTAGAAACTCAGGAGATACATATAATGGGATATTTCCCTCCACTATATTATGAACCAGATATAAAAGAAAAGCAAATGAAGCATGCATCCTTTTGACCTTATATACAGTTGGTGTTTGAAAAAAGAAAGAAATGTTTATCTACTAACCAAAGAGATTTAGTGCTTCTTGTATAGTAGTTCCTAAATTCTGATTTTATCTTATATCTGGAAAAGCCATTTTATTTCACTTACCAGACTTTTTTATTTTTATTTTTTTCATAGATCAGTGAAAAAGAAGGTGTTCATTGACTGTGCCATCACCAGTGGCTGACATTGGAATAGTAGAAGTCTTGCACAGAAAGTCCATACATCTCTCAATGTAAGAATAAAATGATCTCCTCAGAAAGAAAAATTTCTAAAGAAATAAGAAAATTGTCTGAAGGAAATAAGAAAATTGTTCTAGATGATTAAGATTGTGAAAATAAAGTGAGAAAGTCAGAGGCAACTTAACTGGAGAAACAATAAATGTGGAGGAGTAATAATCCTTAAAAGCTTGCACAGGTAGCTTAAATATTATCTGCAAGACAATAGGTGCAAAAGAGGTAACTCAGTGGAGGGCTGGGAAAGTAATTCTAACATTTTAGCATACAAAACCAATACTTTATAAAATCATTCAGAATTGATTAGGAATGCTTAGGGTAAAAGTTCACAAAAAATAAAACCATAAAAAAGAAAGCAAATGAAAGGTGTGCTCTCTTTAGCCTTTGCAAATTTGCTAAACCTGAATCTTGACTGACCTGACAATTCTTTTTTTATATATCTTTATTTAAACACATTGATTACAAATATAATTGTAATTGGGTTTCAGTCATGTAAAGAACACCCTCCTTCACCAGTGCAACATTCCCAATACCAATGTCCAAATTCTCTCTCCTCCCCACCCCCCCCTCCGTCCTGTGTGTACTTGAGACAGATTTTCCACTTCCCTCATTAATTCGCATTATTATGAAGGTTCTTAATGTAGTCATTTCTCTAACTGCACTCGTCACTCTTGTGATGAGCTTCATGTCATGAGCTGGACCTCCTTCCAGCCCTCATTCTTTTCTCTGAGAATTATTGCAAAAATATTTTTTATTTTTCGAAAAACTCATAGATGAGTGAGACTGTTCTGCATCTATCTCTTTCCCTCTGGCTTATTTCACTCAGCATAATAGATTCCATGTACATTCATATATAGGAAAATGTTATGACTTCATCTTTCCTGATGGCTGAATAATATTCCATCGTGTATATGTACCACAGCTTCTTTAGCCATTCATCTGTTGAAGGGCATCTTGGTTGTTTGGCTATTGTGAATAGTGCTGCAATGAATATAGATGTTAGGAAGAGAATTTTGTACTGTATTTTTGTGTTCCTAGGGTATATCTGTAGGAATACTATAGCTGGATTGTATGGGAGCTCAATTTCCAGTTTTTAGAGGAATCTCTATATTGCTTTCTATAAAGGTTGGAATAGATGGCATTCCCATTAGCAGTGAATAAGAGTTCCTTTCTCTATACATCCCCTCCAGCACTGTTTGTTCTCATTCTTTGTGATGTGCCTCAATCTCTGTGGTGTGAGATGGTACCTCATAGTTGTTTTTATTTGCATTTCTCTGATTATTAGTGATGTGGAGCTTTTTTTTTATGTGCCTTTTGACCATTTGTATTTCTTTGACAAAGTGTTTGATCATTTCTTCTCCCCAATCTTAGATGGGATTAGATGACCTGACAATTCTTAATACTATCTACTAGCAAGATGGAGGTTCAGCAGTTATTGTTTAGCTTAGTGTTAGGTATTTAAATATCTTAGTCAAAGACTGAAATAAGGCATATGCTTTTTTTATTAACTGCTCTGAAATTTGAAAGTATAACAAGTTTCTAATTTTTTGTTCTTGTTTGTTTGTTTGTTCGTTTGTTTTGTTTTTGAGTAATACCCTGCAGCGCTCAGTGGCTACTCCTGGCACTGCACTCAGAAGTCGCTCCTGGCAGGCTCAAGGGACCATATGGGATGCTGAGATTTGAACTGGGGTCCATCCTGTGTTAGCTGCGTGCAAGGCAAATGCCTTACTGTGCTATGGCTCCGGCTCATAAGTTTTTAATTTATTAGAAATATCAAGGCAGACGCCTTACTGCTTGCACCACCACTCTGGCCCCTTGTTGTTGTTGTTTTCTTTTAATAACTGTCACTTAGTGTGTTTCTATCTTTTGGTCTTCTGTTTGTCCTCTTTTCTTGATTTTTATTTTGTTTAAGTTGTGTGATTAAATGAGAATTGGATGATAATTTGAAATGATCAATGTTATGACCTTGTCAAAATCAACAGGAATATATTTAGCAATTATATAAATAAGCAATACTACATAAGTAATTTTATTATTTTTATTGTTATTTCTAAGTACTAATTTATAAACACTTCTGAATATATCATGATCCATCACAAAGATGAACTCAAGTTTTCTGAATTTATTTTTATAATTATAACCATGATTTCACTTTTTCTTTTTTTGAAATTTAAGCTCTATATTTTCCCTCTTAATTTTATTTCCTCTTTTGGTTTTATTACCATTAAAAGTACAAATTTTAACCCTGAGAATTCTGTCTCTAGCTTCTGTCACATCATTGACTACCATTGATTATTAACACATATTTCTTCAACGTTTAAAGATACTTTCTTATTTCTGTATCTTTACATATAAGTTGTAAGAATATTTTTTGTTCATCTGACATATAGTAGCAGAAAGCTACTAAAATCAACCTTTTATCTGAAAATTTTTCTGAATCTTCTCTCATTCCTTGCTATGTATTTATTTTTGGCCATTGTATATAAATTTTTATCTTATAAATACAAATAAAATATAAAAAATATTTCAACAGATAATTTTTTATTACAAACATGATTGTATTTGGGTTTCAGTCATACAAAGAACACCCCCTTCACCAGTGCAACATTCCGACCACCAATTCCTTCAAAGTCCCTCTTCCCCATCCCATGCCTGTATTTGAGACATTCTATTTCTCTCATTCATTAACATTGTGATGGTAGTTGTTAGTGTAGTTATTTCCCTAACTGTACTTAACACTCTTTGTGGTGAGCTTCATACTGTGAGCTGGTCCTTCTAGCCCTCATCTCTGGGCATTATAACAATAATGTCTTTTATTTTTTTTAAAACCCATAGATCAGTGTGATTATTTTGTCTCTCTCTCTCCTCTGGCTTATTTCACTCAGCATAACAGTTTGCATGCAAATCCATATATAGGAAAATTTCATGACTTCATCCCTCTTGATGGCTGCATAATATTCCATTGTATATATGTACCACAGTTTTCTTTAGCCATTCATCTGTTTAAGGGTATCTTAGTTGTTTCCAAAGTCTGGCTATTGTAAAAAGTGCTGTGATGAATATAGGTGTGAGGAAGGGATTTTTGTATTGGATTTTTGTGCTGTTAGGGTATATCCCTAGGAGTGGTATTGCTGGATCAGATGGTACCTTAATTTCCAGGGAGTTTTTTTTGTGTGCTTGTGAGCACCAGAATTATAGTACAAATGTTAAGGTTCAAGCATTTTGAGAACTATCAGCTATACACATAGAGCAAAACCAAAACAATTTTAGCTCTGTTTACTTTAAAATTTTCAAAATATTCTAATGTTTGAAATGTAATGGACATTTATAAGCAATATATAAATAAAATGTATATGTGAATTAAAGAAAAGTGAATAAAAATATGCTTAGATGTTTTTCCTTTAAAAGGATTAAATGTATATTTGACCAAAAAATGAAAACATTTGACCCTGTAAGCACAAAAGTAAAAATTTATAGGTATTACAAGCAGAAAGATTAGTTGCAACAAATTTTGATAATGCAGTAATATAATGAATTCAATAAAAAGCATATTTATTATATGCATATAGAATATAACTCAATAATGCTTACTCAAATTTAAGAGAATTTCTTTTATTATATCAATCTCATTTATATATGTATTTATATATGTATATGTATTTATATATGTATTTCTCAGCAAGATCAGTTCATTATATCCATCTTTTACCTTATATATTCAACTGTAGATGCTTATCTACACAAACCAGTTACAAAATTTCCTAAATTTTTCAATTTTATATTGCCTCTGTAATGTGCATTTCTACTCATTACAGTATCATAGCAAACACACAGTGGTTTATATTTTTTCTAGAATTACAAAGGAAAAACTAAAAGCAAAGGACTATGATTGATTGTACATTTAAATAAATGCACTACAGATTGAGACAAATGGGCTAAGTATGTGTGTTTCAATCACTGTATCATCACACAATTGAATAAACACACGTGTACAATACAATGTTTAATTGAGTGCAGCAAGTACATTTATTTTAGTGATTGCACCATTGCATGTCCAAGTAAATGCATAGTTCATGTTGGAGGAGTTGAAATTCTGTACAAATATGAACGTTTCAAATCTTTTACCGACTTTGATAGGTCATAAAAGCTTATATCATTAAAAATGATTAAAAGGAAATATGCTTGCTTTCACAAACTTTACTTTCAACAAATCTAAATAAATTTGCAAATACAATGTGGAATTTTTAGTTCCTGAAGAGTGGAATGAGGTTGAGATAACAACCTTAAAGATTCAAAATATTCCCTTCTCTTAATATGTTACTCTGATCACAGTGAGAATGAAATAGGATGTTTCCTCTGTGCCTGGGCAGCTTTTCTATGACTATCTCATTTGGAAATTGCAGTTCCAACACTTTAGGCACTGAGAATTCCACTCATTTTGCTTTTGGATTGTTTGCACAGCTTCAGTCAAATTCAGTATCTCCTTGTGCATGCATGCACATCTGAGGGCCAAATCTGGGCTATTAGGTATAAAGACCTAAATGGAGCTTACTAGATTCTTTCATGCTTCCTTCATGCTCTATTTGCATAGATACTCTTTTTCAGAAGTGCTGCTATACACAGATTTCGGTGTCATTTTCATTAGTAAGTAGAGTTTTGGAAGAATGTGAACAAAATAAGCTAAATAGTAATGTGTGCTTTCTGGTGTCAGTTTTCTACCATCTGTTACATTTTCCAGATATGATAGACAGGCTGTAATGAATGTTCAGTACCAGGTTACATACCTGAAAGGAAATGTTTATGTAAAAAGTTTAAAAAATTAATCTTTCTTTATCTTAAATGTACTGACTTTATACTACTGGGAGTGATACTGAGCACAGAACCAGGTATAGGAAATCCTGAAAGCTGTCAGGTGTGGCCTCAAAGCAGGCAACAGCAACAACAACAAAGACAAACAAATAAGTGGATTGACTTTAATTTTAATTGCAGTTATTTAACAGGTACATAGAATTATGCTGCTAGTTTTGTTCTATGGAGGATTTATTTGAGAAATCATCTAATACATTTATCTTTTCATGAGTTTAAGGAGGTGATTTTAGAGGGGATCTTGCAAATGTAATTTCAATTAATAGCACTTGAGGAAAACACAATTTTAAAAAAATATTTGGAAAATATATGTTAATCAGATTAGTTAACTTGATTCAGTACTTATCAGTGCTTTGTTGCATTAATTGTTTTATGATTCTTTTTCGTTTTTTTGGGTCACACCCAGCAGCACTCAGGGGTTACTTCTGACTCTATGCTCAGAAATCACTCCTGGCAGACTCGGAGGACCATATGGGATGCCGGGATTCGAACCACTGACCTTCAAATGCCTTACATCTATGCTATCTCTCCAGCACCAATTGTTTTATGATTTTATGCACCACTACTTTACAGGCGGGGAAACAGTTTCAAATGTAAAATAACTTCATCTTTTCTTAGTTATAGTTCCATTAAATGTATTAATTAAAAGATCCTATAGTGAATTAATATATTTTATAAAGTCTAATCTTTACTAACTTTATTGTGTAGTATAACACTTTGAAAGCTAAATCTTTTAATATCACATGACACTTTAGAAAACTCTCTACACAGAACAAAAATGTAAATTATTTCACTTTGATAAATGCTAGCAAAAATTTTTAAAGAATAATATTTAAATAGACTTGCTAATCAATTAAATTGCAAAGTTAAGTAAACAAATTATTTGATGATGGTGACTTTTAAAAATAGTTATTTTTATTTTTCTTTATACAGATTCATTATTGTATTTTTCCATGATAATACACTGAAAAGTGAATAATAAATCAACTAATCAGTCATAATGCTTATAGACTCAAATTTTTTTGAGTAAATTCAACAAAGTGAATAGTTGGTATTTTCAGAGACATTTTAATTCTTTTCTTTCCAGTACTGCTTATATCTTATAGGTTACATAAAAGAATTTATATTTTGCTTATGCTATACACATAGATTTATTCAATTATAATATAAAAATAATTTTGTTGAATGTAGAGAAAGTCCAAGGATTAGAACTTTGAACCACTGGGTGAGACTTTATGACAAGGAGAGATGTCATTGTACTTGTCCTTAAATAAGTAGTTAAGGGGAGAAATTGTCTTACTTTCTAAAAAGCACACAGCAGGAAATATATAAAATAATGCACAAAAAGTTTGCCTATTTTATATCAATTATATAAAAGCAATAATGAAGAAAATAGAACTCTAATAAATAATCTGCATATATATTTTTTCTCTAACACAAAGTATTTCTTAGGTCAGTGAAATGAGTAAATAATATGAGAAACTTTGAGAGAGAACCAAATTAGGCTTCAGATTGGTTGCCCTGAGATGTTTTTTATTTTTTCCATTTTTTCCATCCTCTGCTTAGCTTTTGCTTAAGATGTTGTTGAGATGATGAAAGCTGAAAAGTAAATAGGTGCTTCAATAAATGCAAATAAATGAGTGCTTTCCGAGCAAAGAATTACAAAAAATCAGCCTTTCCTCTGAAGCTAATCCCTCGGCAGCTAAGACTGTGAATTTCTCTCCTCAACATGCACACAGATGGGTTGCCACTGAGGATGACAGATGAGTTGTGTTTGGTGGGATTAATGAGGCATTATCATGTTAATGGATGCTTAGGTGAGGTCTGAGCAAATCACAAGCCTGAGCAGAATTACCACGTTTATAAAACTCTAAGTGCTCATAGAACTCTTCTCTTCATACTGAAAATTAACTTGTAATGTTAAACATTTTTAGTCCACCAAATGATCCAGAGACTACTCCCTTCTTAAGTGCTGGGAGCATTTATGAATCCAGCATCAGGCTTTCTGTCCTTTGACATGCAAAATGCAAGCAGTCCTGTCTGATATGCCCTTCCATTGCCTTTGTGCATTCAGCTCCCTCATAATCCCGAGTCTACTTTGTTGCAATCGCTTTTGAAATCTTGACATATTGATCAAGAGTTTAGCCTTAGTAACTATTGCTGACGATATATCAACTTGCTGTGAGTGTGTCAGGTCACATTTGGTGGCAAGATGATCTTGTAACCAACTAGAAGAGCTCTTGCAACAATCCTGAGTTGATTCCTTTACCCTCATCTGGTGAGAAAGATATGCGGTGGCATCACCACTGATGAATAGAATTTCAAAGTACCAGTTCAGGTCTGTAAAAATTAGATGAAATGGAAATATCACAAATAAGATAAAATATGTCTTGTCAATACATTATAATGGTTCTCATTCTTAAAATAAGAAGAAAATCAATAAGTATTAATGTCCTACTTATATCAGCTTGAAAGTGGCTAAAATTGCTGGCTGTTTTCCTGTTTGGTTTAATTCAACAAATTTATTTTTTGAGTGATTGTATCAATATACTGAACATATCTAATGAAGCCCTTATGGATATCTTATCTATAATTGATATTATTACAAAAATGTTTTTAGAAAAGATGTTATTCATACACAATAATAAGTTTTTGTTCAATTGATCTAGAAATTTCCTTAAATTCACTTTAAAAGGACAGAGTGATAGCACAACAGTAGGGTGTTTGCCTTGCAAGCAGTTGACCCAGACGAACCTGGGTTCAATTCCAGGCATCTTATATGCTCCTCCAGGCCAGGAGAGATTTCTGTGCACACAGCCAGGAGTACCCCTCAGCATCATAGGGTTTGGCCCCTCCCAAAACAAAACAAAACAAAATAAAAAACAATTTCACTTTAAATATTTTTGCAAAGACTTTCCAGATCATTCTTTATTTTTTTAATATAAAATCTTAATTTGAGCACCGTTATTACAAGCATGACTGTAGTTGGGTTTCAGTCATGATCAGAACACCACCACCCCTTCATCAGTGTAACATTCCAACCACCAGACAATAAGCATTGATTAAGAGCAAATAGTTTCACAAGTTCTTGACTTTTATTATTTATATCACCTACCAATAGTGACACCTATAGATTGACTACATATCTTTGTTACTAGAGAGAATCTAAATCAGAAAGTAACTGTCAACAGTGTTTTCTCTAAGTTCCCAAAAGTTCCTATTTGTATGATAAAACTCTAAACTAAGTAATGAATTTTTTTTCTCACTTTCAAAGTAGTAAATTTCTATATTGGACTATCTTATGCATCCAGAGGATGGAAGGTTATTTGAAGGTAATTTTTCATTAGTTCTGTTTAGCAGGACATGGAAGAATAGAATTTCCTATTGAGAAAAATATTGAAGCTGGTCCACAAATATTTATTCATTAACTCTGGTATATTTGCCAGTCAACTTTTAAAATTTTCATTCTAAAATTAACAATATTAGGTACATATGCATAATTTCTGTTGTTTGGTCCAATTTTTTATCACCAATATCTGTTCTAAGCATAATCAAAATATAAAATCAATTCAGTAAATATTTTTGATTATTTAAATTACTAGAACTTTAACCATATGTATAAGACATATGAACTGATTGGCTTATTCTCATATCAACCTTATGTGTTAGTTACTAATATAACTGGCATAACCAGTTAATAAAAGAGGAAACAATTTAGTGAGGTCAAATAAACCTATCTACTTCCTGGATGAAGGTATGAAATAGAATTTTATCCCTAACTAACCCAGATTTCTTACACAGTAAGACTGTGATTACTGATGCTCAGCCACCAATGGTAAACAATTCCTGGCTATTATTACAAAATATAAATAAAAAGAGAGGATGAGGAATAAAATGTTTTTAATGTTCATATTGAAAAGGAAACCTGGACAAGAAATTAGGGGTATGCAAATATTAATATTTTTCAAGACTATATTAATTCTATTCAAACTTATGAAAAGAACAAAATGAATGTCTTGAATGTCTTAAAGTCTAAAAATGGTGATCATACTTATGTTGATAATAAGTTGATAATAAAATATATTCAGATTGATAGAAAATGGCCGAACTATTCCATTAGCCACCGTCTGATTATGTGTTTCCTCATAATACATCTATAGTATATTTTATTGGGATAAAAACTATTTTTTTGTTTTGGAATCCATAACCTGTACTACTAAGGGATTATTGCTCAAGATTATCCTTGGAGGTGCTCAGGGGACCATATGTGGTGCCTGGGATCTAACTGGGTCAGCTGCATGCAAGACAAATGTCCTATCTGCTGTGCCATTGCCATTAATTTTTATTTTTTATTTTTATTGCCATTAATAATTAATTTTTATGAAAAGTGACCAATTATATTTCACAAATACTGCTGAAATTCATATTGAAGAAAACTAGACTGAAAATATTACTCATTAAAATTAAAACATTAGGAAAACATATATACCACATATTTCTTAGAACAAACAGTAGGTTATACCTTAGAGGTAAGCTTTATAATAACTAAGGCTTCTATTAATTCTATAAAATGTATAGGTTACTAAAATATGAATGGAAAAAAACAACTCCTAATCCATTAAATCATCAATGATCATTAACTTTTAAAAAATTAACATCTTTATTTAAACACCTTGATTACAAATACATTTGAAGTTGGGTTTCAGTCATGTAAATAACACCCCCCTTCACCAGTGCAACATCCCCATCACCAATATCCCGAATCTTCCTCCTCCCACCCCATCCCCACCTGCACTCAGGGGTTACTCCTGGTTCTACACTCAGAAATCTCTCCTGGCAGACTCAGGGGACCATATGGGATGCCGAGATTCAAACCACCGTCCTTCTGCAGTACAAGACAAACACCTATCTCCATGCTATCTCTCTGGCCCCAGATCTGTAAAAAGTTTTCTAAAAGAAAATATGCACACAATATTTACAGAAGTTTTATTTGGGGTTGGAGTCATGATAGCACAGCTGTTTGATCTCAGCATCTCCTATGGTCCACCCAATCTGCCAGGAGTGATTTCCCAGAGCAGAGTCAAGAGTTACCCCAAAAAGTCACTGTGTGGCCCCCACCAAATTCGTAATCTTAAAGTTTACCAAGTTACAATATATTCGCTGTTTAACTAGCTCTACACTCTTCCATGAACAGTTGCCTAAAGAAAACGAGAAGGAAATCTGCAACTTAAAATCAACAACAACAACAACAACAACAACAAAACAAAATAAAACTGAGCACTAGGAAAGTGGTTTAAGGTGTGAGGCCTCATGATGATTCTGACGCATGACCCTCATCCACACCAGATATAACCTGGTCGGCCTCCAGCAAGACTGTCTAACCTGTCAGCATTGCACCACAAAAAGGGCCCTAGGGAACTGAAGAGAAAAATCTATTTCTGTAAATCAGTGTTATCACTACTGCTCTCTTGAGTTTTCTGTTCTAGCATTTGCTATAGGTCTTTCTATATATTGCTATTAGTCTTCAGATGGGGTGAAGCAGAAGGGAGCCAGGATCAGATTACTTTATATTTATTTTCTGACACTATTTAGGCAGATAGTTAATCCCTGTTTTGAAGTATCCTCCAAATTAGGTGAACAAAAACTTTGGGAATTAATTTTGAACAGCTAGACTCCTGTTCTCAGTCTACATAATGTCTGCCATTATCAATCAAATCACCAATGCCTTTAGACAAAAAAATTTAAAAAAGGGAGGGGCGGTGAGATAGCATGGAGGTAGGGTGTTTGCCTTGCATGCAGAACTATGGTGGGTTCGAATCCCAGAACTAATCCCTGAGCACTGCCGTGTGTGACCCCAAAACCAATAAATAAGAAAATAAATACATAAATAAATAAAAAGAAAAAGTTTACTCTGCAAAACTTCTGCAAAAAGGAAAAAGGCACGTGCAATGATATGTATTTGGAGTGCTGTACCCATTGTGCAATTTTGAAGCCAAATTTTATCTGAAATGAGAAAAAATCTTCCCCGGAAGTTTGTC
The DNA here is from genome assembly GCF_024139225.1 of Suncus etruscus. Taxonomy (NCBI): domain Eukaryota; kingdom Metazoa; phylum Chordata; class Mammalia; order Eulipotyphla; family Soricidae; genus Suncus; species Suncus etruscus. Next base: position 67,091,723 of record NC_064851.1, read on the forward strand.
CTTCCAAGGTGTCTGTCTGTCTGAATGTCACCATTATGAAGAGAGTGCCCTTCTTGTCTATTTTACCTTGTACGTGGCCCCTAACAAATATTTGCTTAATACATGTGCTGGCATTTCAGGGGTTAAGTCACTTCCTTTTAGCCCTTCTCAGAGCTTTTTTTCTTTGGAGTGGTGGGTTTATTTGTATAATTTAAAAAATATCTGCATCTGTTCTGGGGAGACAGAAGCTGTGACACTGGGCTCTGCTCCACACTCGAGGGCGCTGGTGAGAGGTGCCTGGGAGGGTATCTACATTAGCTGCACTCTCGGAGAGCATATTTGTAGCTTTGAGGAAAGTTCTTTCTGCCAAATCATTTGAAATGCGTTGTTTAGTTAAGTTCTCTTCCGTTTCAGTCTTTTCAGATGGATGTAATGGTGTCATTTTATCTCCACCCAGGAACTTGTGTCAATAGCTCCCTCCACGGACCATTCACTAGAGTTGCAATGTCACAGTGTCAGATTCTTGTGCACAAATTTTGTTGCTGTTATTTTTGTTATACTTCAGAGTTTAATGTTTGTCACTTCTGGGAACATCCTTTTCCATCTGTCTCTGCCCGTCAGGGAACCTTTCCAGTTGTCCAGTAGCTCCCATTCTCTGACCACACTGACTTGTTCAATCCAGACCAGCCAGACAAGACCCTTTTTACCTTTCTCTTGCTGGTGAGGCTACCTTTGTTACTACTTCAAAAATAATTTTAAAATGTGTCTCAGCTTCTCTGTTCCTGGTAAGAGAACTATTATCATTACTTTTCTTCTAAACTCTGAGGAAAAAAAAAACAACATTTTTTGTGTGTGTCTTAAATTTTTGTGTTTTTTTTTTTTTTTTTTTAACAAGTGGGATCAGAGCTGAAGGCTTTCTATTAAAAACCTGTTGCTCTTATAGGCATAAACATGTTAAGCTTGGCCAGGATTGTAAGATTTCTCAGTAACAATGTATGGACAGGCCTCTTACACTGAGCCTTTAGCAGAAGGGTCTCAAGATTTTTTTCATGTGTTGCCTGTTGAGAAAAAAACACAGGGAAATGTCAAATAGTACTTGGTGACATGTTATGCTACTTTTAATAAAAGGGTGATTTTTAATTTTTATTATTGGTACAGTTTCCCATGTGCATTAATCTTTATTCTGTTTTTACATCATACCATTTTCTTTCATTCTGTACAGTGGCCCTTTGATGGCCAAATCTTTTGTTGCATTTGTGATTTGGATGTAATGAATTGCTTATCTATTAAGTTTCTCTCATCAGATTTTTCTTAAGACGTGGGATCTTCTCTCTTTTCCTTTGTCCCAATACATGAATCAGAAAAGGACTCTCTGTGGGAGGGGAAGGAGAAAAGAAGAGCCTGAGTAGAAGAAAAAAAATGTTTCAGAAAAGATATTGCTTGTGAGGGGTTAGGACTAAGGAGAAGCATTGAAAGTCTAGCAAACTCAAGAATATTCCTCTATCCTCTACAGTTTCAACTCCTAGCATGAGGGGGGGGGTAATATTAACTTTCTTATTATCCATGGGAGAATTTTGCTACTAAAATTATATGCCTGTACTAGTTACAGTAAGTTTACATGTGCCACCATGGCATACATTGTTCTTGATTGATTTTGTCAATTCATTTGGTATTGAATCATTACAAATAAAAATAAAAAATTTTAATGAAATATTGTAAAATATTAACACAAAAAGAAATCTCCCATGATAATTCATAATGGGCTTAGAATGCCCAGTGTCAAATCAGGTATAATACAAATTTAATAGCACTTATGGCTATCATGTGTCTGCTTTATTTTTACATGTTATGGCATCCATAACATAGAAAAAATGTAGAAGTATGATTTGTCAAGGAATGACCAATGGCATATAGCTTAGACAGAGTTAGTTCCTTGTCTTATTGAGAATATAGAGTTTAACAAGACACTTGCCATCATTTTCCTAACAGGGAAAATAAACAGAACAATTCTGCATAAAAGCTCATATCAGCTTCTTTCATGCCTTTTCTTTTCAGTAGACTGCCTAAGGGTTTAAGCAATTTACTGGTCTGACCCGCATCCTTTCTCTGCAGTCTGCGGTTCTTTTGTTTAACATTAGTATGTGGGCAAACAGCATTCTGAGCAGTGCAGAGCTTATCAGCCCGCGTTCAGTCGACCGGAACCCCATTCTATGTATGTTAGCAGGGCCACATTTAATACTTCACAGTGGGAGCATCTGCAGTTTCCAAAAATGACTTGTTTATCAGATAAACTCTGTCCTTATGCTGACAGATATGGTGGATGGTGGATCTTCAATATCATACTTCTCTAACAGTAGGCTGTACAAAATATGTTATGTGAGAGATGGTGGCACCCACAGAACAGAGCCATGACAAGAATTGTTTATATAGCTTCGAACTGCTCTCAGAATTCACAGGCTGGGTGAGGGGAAATGGAGATTACTCTTAGATCTCTAGAAGAGTGACAAAGCCCCTTGTTACTTAAAGTGTTAAGAAAAGGAAAGACATTTTCCCTGATAACATAACATTTCATGATTTCATTGGTCAACACTTAGGTTAGTGCCATGGTCTGGTAAAAGCCAGGTGCCTGAGAGGGAGCAGTTATCATTCAAGTGCCCAGTGGTGGCAGAGTGTTAGAAAAGTAGAAGTAAGCTTAGGAGATTTATCTGCATTTAACAAAAATATAAAATTAACATGGCCTGTTAACTCAAAATGATATTTTCTTTGTATCTTTTATTAGATTTTCATGAAGTTATTTTAGACATATTAAGAAACTATAAAACCCTGCTTCTAAACAATACTACTTGAACTTTGAGATTTTATACTGTAGTCATGTGAAGATATGCCATTATTTTGAAAGTGTTGTTAATCTATGGTTTATCTACATTTGTACATGTGCACACATGGATAAATGCAAATTTTTCTAACCAATATCTATTGTGTTTGTCTTAATGAGTAGAGTAGAATATCAAATAATATATTCTTTTTGAGAGTATTAATCGAATATGTTTTTATTGTGCACTCTGAGGATTTATTATAAGATGTCTATATTTTATAAAGCCGATGGTAGCATGTAAAATGATGTTAAATAACACAGCTATAGACTTTCTAGTACTTTCACACCAGTATTATGTTACTCAGAAGAAGCACTGATTTAAAATGAGTAGGTTTGATCCTTTAAGCAGTTCACATTGCTTGTAGTACTGTTATAATTTAGCACATATGTTATGGTTTTGCTCCTACCTATAATTACTCTTCATATTAAAGCATTTTCCCTCTAATTATTTTACTGGTAGTAACCCCATTCACCTCTCAGCTCTCTGCTAATTAAATACCTTTAAACAAGTCTTTGTTATTAATTTTGAAGTGTTGCCATGACTATCAGATAAAATAATTATTTGAAAAACCAATTTTAAGGAATAACTTAAATTTCAATGTTTTCATATAAGGACATAGGCAGTATAATGGAGCAGAGTTGTTAGATGCATCCTTAAGGCCTGAATGGTCAAATTATAAGCAAAGTACAATGCTATGCCTAGTGAAATTTAATCGCTATAGATACAAATTAATATACCTTTCGGAAACATAATGTTAATTTTTGCGTTTCTTCCTTTTTTAACACATAGAGTTAAATGCTCTTTTATGTGTGGTTAAAAACATCCTTGCAGTGCCTTTTTTGTTAGAAAGCCTATCCAAAAGAAGCCATTAAGAAATATATTCAATATCAGACTAGAAGACATTTGTGTGCTTCTCCAACTCTCACTAATATGTGTTAGCCAACTGTTCATGCAGAAATTGTAACTGTTAATGAGGGTTAAAAGGAAATTTTAAATTAGGTGTCATCTTTTGAATAAGGTACCTCAACTGTTTTATAATCTCTCTAATATTTATTTTCTATCTTGCCTCTTGCTCTTAACACAGCCCACCACTAAAAATAATAATTACAATGTTTATCAAACAAAACACACACACCCTTCTCCAGCCCTGCATATTTCACGGGTCTATCGTTTCTGATTGCGCACTGTTTTTCCTAACACTAAATCCCGTGTGTCATACGCCTTGCATGGCTGCAGACTTTGGCCTTTTCACCTGCTGTTTTGGTTGGCTTTAGATGCAAAGAGAAGAATATGAAAAAGAGAAAGGGGAGGGAGAGAAGTTTGGAAGACTGAAGCTTAAAAAAAATGGCAAATGTTTTTAGCGCCTTCATCTAGACATGTGTCCCCTCACTCTGTGACATGGCTGCTCCAATGTTGCCATGGTGAGGATTTCTAATCATCCCTACACATGACAGGCTCCTATTTGTCTGCACTCCCTTGGGTGTAAATTTCTAGGCTTAAAAAAAAATCCATGTGAGCGTATCATCCGCCGTGCAGATGTTTCACTGCTTTAGAATATCAGGCAGCTGCTTGTGCCACCGTAGACAGCTAATTGGAGACTGCATCGTAGGAACAGAGGCGTAATTATGGCATAAATACACATCCTCTGGTGCATCATTGTATCTCTATTAACAGAAAATTTTAAACAGTGCTCAGAGTGTAATTAGTGTAGTTGATAAAGTTGTAAAACATGTAAATAAGGGAAATAGCAGGTACGTGGCCAATCCACTATCCAGCACTAGGGGATGCAGATTATTGCCTATTTAGAAATAATTAGCAAAGCTGCATTAGCAGAGCCTGTGTCCAACAGAAGCAAGGCAAACATTTATTCTGGTAACAGCTCTTTCTGTGCTAGCCATGAAAATCTACTAATATTGGTAATTTAGCCCTCATTACCAGAGGATAAAGCATGAAAAGAGCTCAGACATGAAATATGACAAGTAATATTAATTTTTATTCCAGAGGAAAGGATGCTTCCTTGGGTTGCATGCTGATTTCTCGGCAGGGTCTCAGCAGTGCGTGCAGAGGAGGCAGTGGGTAGCTGGTAGTTGAGAATTCAGGATATAGAGCTGACTCCCTGCTGGAGGTATACCCTGGGGTGGCTATGACAGTGGCTGATGAGGCATGCCACCGTTAGTGCCCAGCCAAACCTCAGGTCACAGTTCAAAACAAGCACTCAGCCATTAAACTTCAGTCCTTATGGGCCTGTGAGGGCTGATGTCCTCATTCCTGCTCTTTTTCACCCTCCCAGCCCTTTTCCTCCTTCCTCTCTGACGTTTCTTTCTTTTTTTTTTCCTCCCCTGCAATGATTTTGCAGAGCTATACAGGCAATCAGATTGATTCTTGTGCTTGCACCGCCCTTTGCAACGTGCTCCTGATAATGAGCTGCTGTTGTTGAAGTGGAGAGAGTGGGAGGGGCAGTTTCAGCTGCGCCTTAACTATGTCGTGTGCCCTGGATGAGAAATGATCCTCTGCTCATATACATTGAGGATTGTGTCACTGGAGAATAACACCCTATGACCAGGAATCTTGAATGGCAAAAATTTGGGGCTTGTTTTACAAATGCAATTCTAATGTAGGAAAATGCAAATGCATTGCTTCATTTCAGAAACTTTAAGCCATCTCCAGGCAGTAGGATGAAAAGACAGACTGTTTAAGGAGTAACCACATTTTTTTAAAAAATTAATCTTTAGATTTTTTTTTGTTTTACTCGTCAAGTGTTTAAAAAATGGCGGGAATTTATCATCAAGCTTGCAAAACCAATCATGATTCTTGGCATGTCTATTCTATGCCATTATCCTTATTTCAGTTATGCAAAAATACTCCTTTTTACCAGCTCTGGGAACATGTGTGTGAAGAGTTGATTTTCTGAATTTTAGGTTGAACTGTTTAAAAGAAGTTACCAGTTAATAATGAACTAAATTTTTATTCAGACTGATTTGCTCACATTAATACATCTAAGCATTATACATTAAAAAATGAAGGCTACTAGTTTGAAACTCTTAAAAATGAAAAGTACATTTAAATGAAATTAAATATATTCAAGAGACGGTCTACATTTGTTTTCAGATATGAAAATTATAAATTGAAATTTTGCTTCAGAGGTTGTAAAACACAAATAGTTGTCTCTTATTAAGGTCATGATTAAAATGTTTATGGTGTTTCATCTTAGAAATACCCACTTTCAATCATTTATTTCTGTAGTAGATCTTATTAAAAAAAAAGAAGGGAAAGTGGCAATTAAGAAGTATCTTTACTGTTGTAAACCAAGTACAAAGTGACAAATGTGTAAGGCCAGAGCTACTTACATAATGTTTAGCCACTTAAGCTATGTAAATTCTAATCAATATGTATAGGACATGATCACACTGTAAAATAACTGTGCATGCTTACTTTAATATGTACCACTAATATTCTAAACTAGAGTCTGAATTGTAAAGCTTTTCTTTACTTTTTTACTTCTGCTTCTGAACCAAAAGTAACAATCCTGACCAAGCTAAAGGTACTCTTCTTTAAATTTTACCATATGAGTAGAAAAAATTATAATCAGATAAACAGAAAGCTGGTTTTAAAAAATATTAGCAAAGCAAGAGAAAATACAGGGTTTAAGGCTCTGCTTGCATAAGCCAGATCATGTTTCAATACCTGGCATTATATATATTCTCTGCCCCCAACATCATCCCCTACCCATCTCAGCCAGGAGTGGGGCCACAAAATTTAAAAATAGGGCAAAAAAAATCAAGAACAGCATGGACAATTTACCTGGGCCATAGTCATTTTTTGACATTAGTTTTTTCAATGTCAAAATTGAGAATCATTTTTCTGTCTATCTTACAGGGTTATTATGAGAACCAACTGACAAAATACCTACAGAAGCACTCACACTGTAAATAAGACAGAAATGACTATTTATATGATTTATTCTATTCATATTTACGTGATTTACTCCTCAGACAAAATCATTACTAGACCAGCACCAGTCACACTTGGATATGTGTCTACATTTCAAATGAAGCATAAATAAGCTTAGATGTCATAAAATTAATCTCTGATTATATCTGTATATGTGTTCATTAATAAATGAAATTGCAGACAGTCAACCAACCAGATGTTTCTCCTGTAGGATGCCAAACTGTCACTTTAACTTTTTCTAATCGAAGAAACTTATTGTGTTTGGTGATTATATAAATACAGCATTACTCAATTTTACTGCAACCTATACAAATAACCTAGGGTAAGTCCTATATCTATACTGGGCTAAGTACAGACCTCAAATATTGTAGACATGTTTTTCATTCTGCAAAATGAAAAGCACTTTGAAAGACTGCCTACAGAAAAGTTATGTGGAAGTTGCAGAGTTTTCCTTGGGGACTCGCCAGAGGCACCTGCTGCAAGAACAGTTACTGTTAAGAGAAAAACCCGTGTAGAACAAATATCTGATTTGAATGATCACACTAGTTTTAACCCCTAGATCTCAAAGTTATGCATTAGCTTTGGGTATTTGACAGTTTCTGTTTGGAGACACTATACTGCTTCTCTCTACTAGAGCATGATGCCCAGTGCTGCCGTCACTAAGTTGGCACTGAAACAGCAACCGTTGCCAAGATCTATGCAAGGGCAGGAAGGACTGAAAGGGAACATGAAGCAAAATGATTCCTTAATTTATGGGAATTATTGTTACCTTTCTACACATACCCTTCTCTCCTCCCTTATTGTTCTCATCTCAAAAGAGAAGTAATAGGTTCCAAATCGGACCACAAAGAGGATCTTTAGCATCAAGTTAAATTGGAGCTCAAGGACTGGGGCTAATGGGAATATGGATTTGCTAAGTGCCAAAGTCTGATCTCATTTACATCCATTTTCTGGTTTTAGCCCTTTGGTATCTATTGAAATTGTACTTCATTGCAGAGGTCTTCTACAGCATACCCAGGCCATTTTATCTATCTGTATATCTAATTGTTTTAAGTTTAACTTAGAATATATATTATCATACATCTTCTTTCATGAAACAGTATAAATTAATGATAAATTCTATAAGCCAAGTATTTAGACTAGTTTTATAATTTCTCTGGTGCTTCTCTAAGCAGCTTTCTCCAATGGGGCCTGTAACTCATAATCACAGGGGTTGTTTGTGAATATATTTCTCTGGGTCAGAAATTTTGCCAGCATTGACAGGCACCCTGGACAGCTTTTCAGAAATCTACTGGCTATTATTCATCCATTAGAAAGGAAAAAATGATATTTTGCATCAGTAGTTGTGTGTGTCTCTTTTTCCTTTTAAATTACAGAAATAAAGTGCCAATTGTAAATCGTTCATGCTGGTGGACAATGTTGCATGCAGATCAGGCAGACAATCCATTGGATAGAAATGGCATGGGGGTGGGGAGGCCTTTGTGAATGAGTAGACACAAGAGGGGTCCTGAAATGGTTTTAGTCAGATCATAAGTAGCTCATTAGTGGGCAAGAAAACTAGATGCTCACACTTTAGGCTGAAAAAATGATAACCCATTTAATCAAGAGTTTTTTTTATTAAGTTGTTTCATTCTTAATCATAATAATGAATTTATCTAATTTACTTATATTTTCTATAATATCTTTCATGAATAAATAAATATTTAAAAAGATGTCTATAATGTGTGATGACCTAAATAAAAAATTTTAAACTTCTTTAAATTCTAAAAGTAGATTTAAGTGTAGCTAGGTTTTAGAGAGGGGGAGCAGAACAAAAAACAAAAGATGAATGTATTTAATTTCAGTGTTATTAATATCAGGAATAATATAAAGTTTCCTTTTTATACTTGAACTTCAGTTTTAACATAAGTGTTATGACTTCCTCTCCTAATCTAATTTAGAATAGTCACTGTTGAAAATAAAGACACAGAAAAGATTGCAATAGAATAGTAAACTTTTTCTCAAGAAGCTAATCAAACAGGCGCAGGTATTTGTAAACAGAAAAATGAGATAATATTCTAAATTTATAATAACTTCGTGACAGATTTCTTCTGAGAAATTTCTTATTAGAGAATAATAAAATACCCCTAGACTCTCCAATATAGCAGCATACACTAGGGTTGGGGTAATTCAGTTGAAGAACAAACATATGATCTCACTCAACGACAGTGTAAAGAGAAAGGGAAAACACTTTATCAAATGATAATACCTTATGACAAAACTAATGACCAAGATGGCGGAAAGTGAAGTGGGAAAAGATATATTCATCAGGTATTGAATTCAGAACCATAGAGGAAAGTCAGGCCACTTTTGTGGTTGTGAAGATACACTAATTCTGTACATCAAAACAATTACCATGAACTAATTGTAACCGTGTTACCTAAACCGAAGCAAAAAAAAAAAAAATCAAAGCCAAATTTATTACAGTTAAAAATTAGAGTCCTCAAGTTCTGAAATATAAGTGGAAAAAGATGATGAACACGGTAAGAAAAAGAAAACAGGTAACATGCTAGCATGTAGCACAGAATATCGTAATCTGAAAATCAGTCACAAATATCTTTGCAATTTTGTAGTTGACAGTGATTTAAGAAAAATATTATTTAAATAAAGAAATGATGAAATAACTGGCTTTTACTATCTAACTTATCTTTTATCTACTTATATTGCCTATCTTATGCTTTTGAAAAACCTCATAGGATCATTTTCCATATGTATTCTAACATCAAGTTACACAGTAAACTAAAAATAATAGCATTTGAATGAATTTAAAAGTGTGCAGTAGTTCACTGTGTAGCAAATCAGATTTTCTCTTAAATTTACATTTGCTATGCTTTGATTATGTCCCACTGAATTTTTTTCTCCATAATTGTTGGTCTATCTGCCTTTATCTTTCACTAAGTTAATAAAGAGATACTGAGCACTCTTCAAGGTTCTAAAAGTTTATATTGTCACAAGAATAAAAGGTTTCTGCAGTACAAGGAATAATCTAGTTAGTTAACTGTCAATTAAAACATTACATTTTTTTAGGTACAGAGCTAGTGAATGATTAATGCATAGGCAAAAGTTTGGCAAAAATTTCTATTATCTTGTAATTATTAAACATTAGTTTTGAACAACTTTAAATCTCACAAGAAATAAAACAATGAACAGACATGTCAGACAAGGACTCAGTAGTAGAGTCATTTCAATAATCCAGTGGAACACTTTGATGCCTAAAATTTTATGTATCTACTATGATATTGAGGAAAAGGGTAAGGGCATCATGATAATTATTCATGTTTCTTCTCTCTGTCTCTGTTTCTGTGTCACTATGTCTCTCTCTCTCTCTCTCTCTCTCTCTCTCTCTCTCTCTCTCTCTCTCTCTCTCTCTCTCTTTCCCTGTCTCCAAAAGTACTGGAATTTGGTGGCTTTTAAATCCAATTTCAATTCTATCTTTTTAGTTTACTGTGTAAGTTGATGTAAGAATACATATGGAAAATGGTCCTTATAATTTTTTTCCAAAAGCAATGAGATAAGCAATATAAGTAGGTAAAAGAAAGGTTAGATAGTGAAAACCAGTCATTTCATTCTTTTTTTATTTAAAAATATTTTTGAATCACTGTTAACTACAAAATTGCAAAGATATTTGTGATTGATTTTCAAATTGCAATAGTCTAATACCAGTATCTTCATTAGTGTCCACTACCATCTACCAATGTCCCTAGTTTCCCGTCTGTCCCAAGACAACTGACGTATTTCCACTACAAATTGAACTAATGTTCCTTTCTCTAACTTCACCTCTCCCTGCCTCACCCCAGGGCCAAGTTTCCCACTAATGATCAGTTTATTTGCTTTTTATTTCTATTGTTTCTGGGTATTTGATATTCTCTTATGAGAATATATTATTATATAATATATAACAGATATAATATATACTATAATATATACATATATAAAATTTATTATTTCTTTATATTTTACATATGATAGAAATCTTTCTGAATCTGTTCTACCTTATCATTTTTGATGTAATTTTTTTTTCAATATTTGTGAAGAAAAGGTATGTGTAGTATTAGGTCTGAGAAGCAAAAGAAGAATATTTTTTTCTAAATGTAGAGTACAAAATTTAATGAGGTGAACATCTAATAGAAGAAAATGTGGATTATACATAAGAATAAAAATAGATAAGGACTATGGAGTGTGGATGATAATTCTTATAATAAAAGAATTTATGAAGAGGAAAGGAAAACTTAAGAGAATATTGCTAGTGAATATATTTTAAGTCAACTTATGTTATTTATAGTATTTTTCATATATATTGTCATATACATGTTTATTTTTACCAATTTATAGATAATACCTGAAAAGTAGAAACAATTTTTATATAATTAATTTACAATATGTGTGATATTACAGAAATATAAAATAAGATTTAAATTCTTAAAATGTAGAAACATTCCCCTCTTAAGTAATTATATAAATATTATGTCTGATGTTCACAATAATATTCTACCTTAAATTAAACATAAATGACAGATGATAGCATGAATGTATACTGCTCTTGGATAAAAAGATTTGAATTTCTTCTTTTGAAATAAATAATAGTTTTCCCTACGTTTTATGGCAAAATCCGCGTATTATGCCACCAATTCTGTATTGATAATTTTAGTATAGTTATTGTATACTAATATTTTCTCTAGTACAAAATAAAAGCTTGTAAAACTATTGTAAAAGAACATTTAATAAATCAATCATACTTTCACCATAAATATTTATACATTCTTCTTTCATTATTTCAATTATAAATTTATCCCCATTATAGTTCAAAACACAAAACTGAAAAAAAACATATGTATATGTGAAGTTTAAATAGTTTTTATTAAATTGAAGGCCCTAGGCAACATATTATTTTTTGCTTAAGAGAATAAAAATTTAAACTGGAATATAATTAATGAATTTCATTATACTTGAATATATTATCTAGAGCTAGAGTTATGTCTATGAAGAATGCATAAATGCTTTTTAAACTGGTATTAGTGAATATATATGTCTGCCTTAAAGTGAAGTCATCACTGGGGTGTATAGATTTTAGAGACTGAATTTATAAATATATTTTAGTTGAAGATGTGTATTAACCACGTAGAACTTTGGAAACAGTACCTGTTTCTCACACACATGGATTCTAATAAATATAAAACAAACTTTTAAAAACGGAATCTGTTTGAAATACAGTTACAAAGGTGCTGACATGTAAATTATTGCAAACCAGTGTCTAAAAGGAAAAAAGGAAGTGAAAAAAAAGAAAGAAAGAATAAAAGAAAGAAAGAAAGAAAGAAAGAAAGAAAGGAAAAGACAAAGGAGAATAAGGAAGAGAATGAAGAAGAGAGGGAGAAGAGGAGGAAGAAGAAGAAAAGTAGAAGAAGAAAGAGGAAGAGGAGCAGAAAAAAAGAAAGAAAAAGAAGAAAGAGGAAGAGGAGGAGCAGAAGAGAAGAAAGAGGAGGAGAAATAGGAGAAAGAGGAGAAGAAGGGGCTGTAGAGCTGGTGCAAGCAGTAAGGCATCTGTTTTGCCTGTGCTAACCTGGGACGACCACAGTTCGATCCCCTGGAATCTCATAAGGTCCCCTAGCCCAGGAGGATCACATACTCAGGAGTAATCCCTGAGCGTCACCAGGTGTGGCAGAAAAACAAAAGATAAACATAAATGAGAGAGAAGTAGAAGTAGAAGAAGGAAGTAGTAGAATTACAAAGAAGTAAAAAGAAGAAAATAAGAATAAAGGAAGAGGAGAAGAAAAAGAAAAAATAAGAAAAGGAAAGAGAAGAAGAAAAAGAAAAAGAAAGAAAAGAAAGAAGAAAGAAAGAAAGAAAGAAAGAAGAGAAAGAAGAAAGAAAGAAAGAAAGAAAGAAAAGAAGAAAGAAGAAAGAAAGAAAGAAACAATGAAAGAAAAAGAAGGAAAGACAGAAGAAAGAAAGAAAAAAGAAAGAACGAATGGAAGGAAAGAAAGAAAGAAAGAAAGAAAGAGAGAAAATGAAAGAAGGAAGAAGAAAAAGAAGAAAGAAAGGAAGAAAAAAAAAAAGAAAGGAAGGAAGAAAAAAGAAAGGAAGGAAAAGAAAGAAAGAAAGAAAGAAAGAAAGAGAGAGAGAGAGAGAAAGAAAGAAAGAAAGAAAGAAAGAAAGAAAGAAAGAAAGAAAGAAAGAAGAAAGAAAGAAAAGAAAGAAAGAAAGAAGAAGAAAAAAGAAAGGAAGGAAGGAAGAAAAAAGAAAGGAAGGAAGGAAGGAAGAAAAAAAAAGAAGGAAGGAAAGAAAGAAAGAAAGAAAAGAAAGAAGAAGAAGAAAGAGAAAGAGAGAAAGAAGGAAAGAAGAAAGAGAAAGAAGGAAAGAGAAAGAAAGAAGAAAGAAAGAAAGAAAAAAAGAAAGAAAGAAAGAAAGAAAAAGGAAGGAAGGAAGAAATAAAGAAAGAAAGAAAAAAAGAAGAAAGAAAGAAAGAAAGAAAGAAAGAAAGAAGAAAAGCTTGCCAAAGAGGCAGGCAGACAGGGAGAAGGTGGCAGAGAAATGGGGGACCTTTCTTGGTGGCAGGAAATTTGAAATGTGTAATTGCCTGAAGGATGATGTACATTGTATGACTGAAGCTCAATCATGAACAACTTTGTAACCATGCAACTCATGGTGATTCAATAAAAGATTTTAATTATATAAAAAGTTGTTGATCTTTAATTTTCATTCATACAATATTCTACATTCCTCTTATCACCAATGTACACTCTTTCCACCAATGTTTTCCTACCATTGTCCCTATCCTAGACACACCTTTTTTTCTTTAGACAGTGTGACTTGCAATACTATAACTGAAAGTTAGTCATTCATATCACTTTATCTTCTTTCTATACCCATTTCTTACCCAGAAAAATGATTTCCAACTATTAATTTTGAAATGCTCTCATCTTTATTCTAACTGAACTCCTTTTGGCAAGCTTCCTACCAATGGCAGTCCTCCTAGACATCATTTCTATTGTCTTTGTGTAATATTCTTATACTGTGTTTTTCTTCTATTAATTCTGCAAATGAGTTTAGTCATCTACGTCTTTTCTTCTCTCTATGACTCATTTTACTCAGCATGATACTCTCCATGTCTTTGGCTTCATTTTTGCCCCTGGCTACACTATGTACATTGTGTAGATGCATCACATTATTTTTAAATCTAGATATTTCTTCTTGTGCAGTTGTGTTGTTTCCAGATTTTAGCTATAAATGCTGCAATAAACTTAGTAGAGCAACTAAATTTTCTTCATTACAGTTTTGTGCTTAGGGTATAAACCCAGAAGCAGTTTTACTGGGTCAAATTGAAGCTCAATGTCAAATTGTTTGAGGAATATTCATATTGTTTTCAAAAAAGGCTGAAACAGTTAACATTAGCACTGCCTCTGCACAGCATTCTTCTTCTTCTTCTTCTTCTTCTTCTTCTTCTTCTTCTTCTTCTTCTTCTTCTTCTTCTTCTTCTTCTTCTTCTTCTTTTCTTCTTCTTCTTCTTCTTCTTCTTCTTCTTCTTCCTTCATTTTTTTTTGGGTTTTGAGTCATACCTGGTTGCGCTCAAGGGTTACTCATGGCTCTGTGCTCAGAAATCGCTCCTGGTAGGCATGGGGGACCATATGGAATGCAGGGATTTGAACAGCCATCCATCCTGGAACAGCTGCTTTCTAGGCAAACACCCTTCCTCTGTGCTCTCTCTGGCCCCTGATTGTTCTTATTCTCGACATAGTGTCAGTCTCTGTGGTGTGAGATGAGTTATAACTTCTTTTTTTATTTTTATCTGCTATAATTAGTGATTTGGAGCATTTGGACCTTTTGGCCATTTGTATTTTTTTTTATTTTTATTTTTATTTTTTTTTTATTTAAACACCTTGATTACATACATGATTGTGTTTGGGTTTCAGTCATAAAAGGAATACCACCCATCACCAGTGCAACATTCCCATCACCCATGTCCCAAATCTCCCTCCTCCACCCACCCCTGCCTGTACTCTAAACAGGCTCTGCATTTCCCTCATACATTCTCAATATTAGGACAGTTCAAAATGTAGTTATTTCTCTAACTAAACTCATCACTCTTTGTGGTGAGCTTCCTGAGGTGAGCTGGAACTTCCAGCTCTTTTCTCTTTTGTGTCTGAAATTTATTATTGCAAGAATGTCTTTCATTTTTCTTAAAACCCATAGATGAGTGAGACCATTCTGCGTTTCTCTCTCTCTCTCTGACTTATTTCACTCAGCATAATAGATTCTGTGTACATCCATGTATAGGAAAATTTCATGACTTCATCTCTCCTGACAGCTGCATAATATTCCATTGTGTATATGTACCACAGTTTCTTTAGCCATTCATCTGTTGAAGGGCATCTTGGTTGTTTCCAGAGTCTTGCTATGGTAAATAGTGCTGCAATGAATATAGGTGTAAGGAAGGGATTTTTGTATTGTATTTTAGTGTTCCTCGGGTATATTCCTAGGAGTGGTATAGCTGGGTCATATGGGAGCTTGATTTCCAGTTTTTGGAGGAATCTCCATATTGCTTTCCATAAAGGTTGAACTAGATGGCATTCCCACCAGCAGTGGATAAGGGTTCCTTTCTCTCCACATCCCCGCCAGCACTGTTTGTTCTCATTCTTTGTGATGTGTGCCATTCTCTGTGGTGTGAGGTGGTATCTCATTGTTGTTTTGATTTGCATCTCCCTGATAATTAGTGATGTGGAGCATTTCTTCATGTGTCTTTTGGCCATTTGTATTTCTTCTTTGTCAAAGTGTCTGTTCATTTCTTCTCCCCATTTTTTGACGGGATTAGATGTTTTTTTCTTGTAAATTTCTGTCAGTGCCTTGTATATTTTAGAGATTAGCCCCTTATCTGATGGGTATTGGGTGAATACTTTCTCCCACTCAGTGGGTGGCTCTTGTATCCTGGGCACTATTTCCTTTGAGGTGCAGAAGCTTCTCAACTTAATATATTCCCATCTGTTAATCTCTGTTTTCACTTGCTTGGAGAGTGCACTTTCCTCCTTGAAGATGCCTGTAGTCTCAATGTCCTGGAGAGTTTTGCCTATGTGTTGTTCTATATATCTTATGGTTTGGGGTCTGATATCGAGGTCTTTAATCCATTTGGATTTTACCTTCGTACATGATGTTAGCTGGGGGTCTAAGTTTAATTTTTTGCAAGTGGCTAGCCAGTTGTGCCAACACCACTTGTTGAAGAGGCTTTCTTTGCTCCATTTAGGATTTCCTGCTCCTTTATCAAAAATTAGGTGATTGTATATCTGGGGAACATTTTCTGAGTATTCAAGCCTATTCCACTGATCTGAGGGTCTGTCCTTATTCCAATACCATGCTGTTTTGATAACTATTGCTTTGTAGTAAAGTTTAAAGTTGGGGAAAGTAATTCCTCCCATATTCTTTTTCCCAATGACTGCTTTAGCTATTCTAGGGTGTTTATTGTTCCAAACAAATTTCAAAAGTGCCTGATCCACTTCTTTGAAGAATGTCATGGGTATCTTTAGAGGGATAGCGTTGAATCTGTATAATGCCTTGGGGAGTATTGTCATTTTGATGATGTTAATCCTGCCAATCCATGAGCAGGGTATGTGTTTCCATTTCCGTGTGTCCTCTCTTATTTCTTGGAGCAGAGTTTTATAGTTTTCTTTGTATAGGTCCTTCACATTTTTAGTCAAGTTGATTCCAAGATATTTGAGTTTGTGTGGCACTATTGTGAATGGGGTTGTTTTCTTAATGTCCATTTCTTCCTTATTACTATATATGTCTACGGCCATACCACCCTGAACGTGCCCGATCTCGTCTGTATTTATTTTTTGAGAAAAGTTGCTTTCAATTTTTCCCCCACTTCATAAGAAGTTAAGATTTTTTTCTTGTTAAATTCTGGCAGTGCTTAGATATATCTTGAATAACCCCTTGTCACATGGGTATAGGATAAATAATCTCTCTTATTCGGTGCATCTTTATATCTTGGACATCATTTTCTTTGAGGTAGAGAGCTTCTTATTTTAATGTAGTTCCATGTTTATCTTGGCTTTCTCTTGCTTGGTCAGTGGTGTTTTATCCTTGAAGATGCCATAGTTCAATGTCATGGAGAGTTCTACCTATTTTTTTTCTCTATGTATCTATTAATTCAGGTCTTTTGTCAAGGATTTTGATCTATTTTAATTTGATTTTTGTTCTTGATGTTAAAAGAGGAATACCAGACTTTGTTTTTAGGATTTTCTCTGCACAATCCTGGGATTTCATGGTTTTATATTTGAAAACTCTGCAAGGTGAGATTCTCCTAAGAATGGGTGTTCTAACTTGTCAAAGTTTAGTTGATTAAAATATCTTTATTTTTCTCTGAGTTATTTGTAATTTGAATATAAATAATATTAAGAATTTTGCTCACAAATTGGTGAGGATGCTAGTACTGATTAAATTGAGACCATTTTTTTCTATAATTGAACTAAAATAAAAACAAATTTAATCACTATTTTTTTTTGTTTTTTTCGGGCCACACCCATTTGATGCTCAGGGGTTACTCCTGGCTAAGTGCTCAGAAATTGCCCCTGGCTTGGGGGGACCAAATGGGACGCCAGGGGTTTGAACTGAGGTCCTTCCTTGGCTAGCGCTTGCAAGGCAGACACCTTACCTTTAGCGCCACCTCACCAGCCCCTTAATCGCTATTTTTTACAATATTGTAAAAGATCAGGCTTCATGAATACAATGTCTCTCCCATTTGCTTTTCTTCCACCAGAGTATAATTTTTCCTTCACTATTATCTCAGGTTCCCATTGAAACTCCAAATAAAATTAAATTTAAATAAGGGAAACATATTTTCCTTACATTTGTTTAATATTTTTCTTATGATGCTGAAGCCCTAAAAATATTTAGGTTGTAGATAATATCATGTGATGCATATATTTATATATATGTATATATGCACATATACCTGAACATACATATATACACATGTATACAGGTACATCTTTGGGACTTTACCATGTGAAGGTTATTTTATTATCTTATCAAAAATTTCAACTAGCCCATGCAAAAATATGTTTTCATTGGCAAGAACTATAGTACAGCAAGCACAGGGTATTTGCCTTGAATGCAGTCAGCTTGAATTTAATCACTAGCATTCAGTATGACACCTGAACACGACCAGGGATTATCCATGAGTTCATGAACCAGAAGAAAGCCCTGAGTACAGTGAGGTGGCCCCCAAAACAAAAGTAAATAAATAGAGGAGACTGAGTGATAGTACAGTGGGAAGGGTGTTTGCCTTGAATATACCTCATCTGGGCTCTATCCCCATTATCCTCCATGGTCCTCTGAGCACAACCCAGAGTAACCTACTGACAGAGCCAAGACTATACCTTGAACACCACCAGGTTTGGTTCAAAAACCAAATAAATAAATAGAAATATATTGTAACCATATAATTTTCCATGTCTTTTAACATGATAACTTAAAGTCTATTTCTTATTTGGATAAAGGGTCATTATGTTTCTATTCTTCTTCATTCCATATTTTAGGGATAAGAGGAATACTTACTTCTTCAGGATTCATGAGTACACAACAAGCATATGAGCCTATGGGCAGCAACTTTCAGTCTCTATTTGCTTGTGCTGAGAATACCCATAATACAATTAAGGTGTATTCATTTTTACCCTAGCACAAAGATGTCTGATGTATAACAAAATGTTCCCTAAAAAGGAATGAAAATCTGTGGCTAATCTGAGAATGCAAAATCTATTTCTTCTTTTAATCAATTTTTATCATCTAGTTTATTCTTATTTCCTAAAATACTTTTTCTTTTATATGACAAATGTATAAGCACCACAAAGTGTTTTTTTTAAAATAAAGACAGTCGGATATTAATTTTCCAACTTCCAAGCTAATAATATTTACTTAACAATTAATAAAAAAAGGTTGAAAAGAGAATGCGTCCTTTAAATTAGCTGCCACTGTGCAAATTATATTAGTTCAATAAGTAATCTGATTGTGGTTTGCTCTATCATGTAGCTAATTAATATATTATGATTTGGAAAATTCTTTTTATATTAAATGTATATATAATAATTATTGCTGATTTTGCATAGCTATTTTTAACCTGCTGTGGTAGTTGTATAGCAGCTGAAAGTTAATTTTGGAAAATAAACTTTTATTTTTATTTATTCTTTGTTTCTTGGATCACACCATGATCTGCTTGAGGCCTTCTCCTGGCTATGTACTTGTAAATCATAAAACAAGGGGTGCCTGGGATTAAATGCATGCAAGGCATGTGCCCTACTTGTTGTAATGTATCTCTGGCCCAGAAAGTAAGATTTTCAAGGAGTGGATGTTTGAGTCAAACTTTTATCAAAAAAGGTAGAGCAATTGAAACACAGTAATTTTTTCCACATGAGTTATGTTTTATGTTAATTGGCATTTGTTGGTATGTTTTGATGGCCTCCTGTACTCAGGGATCACTCCCAGCAGTGTTTGAGGATGATATATTTTATACACAGGAACATATAATTATGAAGTAGAAAATTGCTTTATATAATATTTTAGTAAAGATAGTTTTATTTAATACAATTTACTTAAGGATGTGAATGGAGAGAAAGAGATAGAGAGAGAGGGAGAGAGAGGAAAGATATGTGTTCAGGGAGAGTATGGACTTCTTCAGAATAAAAATGCAGAGAAGCATACTTTTAACCAAAAATTTTTTTCAGTGACAAAGCAGTATTTTAATATTACTGAGTATTTGTTCTAAATGTCATCAAATTCAAAGAATAACATATTTTACATTTCATATTATTTAGATGTTGTTAGGAAACATATCTACCAATTCTCTATCTGGGAAGAAAGCATACTATGACAAATAGCTTGGAAAAACTGCAAAATTTTAAGTGTTTTCAAAATATCAACTGTTTGAAGAAAATACTATTATTAGCAATGCTTTTCTGAGTGTAACAACTGTCTTAAAAATATAAAACAACCAGATTATGTTCAACAGGTCAGTGAAAGAGAAAGTATGTTAATCCAGTTCAATACTTCTTCTGAACTTAACTAAGGGGACACATTTTTGTAACAAATATCACTTGCTATAAGAAAAATTGAGATTAAGCCCAATTAATTCTAATTATACTATAATTTTTGTTTAATAGAAGTCTGATATATAAAGTAATGCTAAGTAAAAGTGAAAAATTTAAATCATATTGGGATACAATGAATACTGCAAAGTCATGGACAACTGATTGGACAGAAATTGAAGTGTTATGCATAATGAGACAAGAAAATTGATTAAATATATATATGGTACTCTATATTTTAAAGACTTACACACAAAAAAGTTACACAGATTCTTTGTGTAGCCTACCTCAAAGACTTTTTCTATTAAAATTAGTTTTTATTATGGCTGTATTTTTGTTAAAAATAATAATAAAAAACCTACACTTATTTTTTAAACTTGATTTAATTCTGAAATTTTAATTCTTTAAATTCAATTCTTGCTTACTCATATGTTTTCAAATAATTTCCTTGTTTTTAAAACAATTTATTAAACTAGATTTTGAAATTTAACATTCATGTGCTCATTTGCCATAACTTTCAATGAATGGACATTTATTTTGTAAATTCTTTTAATCACTGGTTTCTTTATTTAAACTTACAGCTTTCCTTCTTATACAATTTCTTTTTATCTCCTTAAAATAATTTATATTTTAAGGCAAATATTATGACCACAGAATAATAAATTAATTATCCTCCTATAATAATTTAATAAATTATCAAATAACTCTTTCTCCTCCAATAATCCTCTCCCAGCTTTTTTTCTAGTAAATTCTAATATTATTTACAAATTGTTAGGGTATGCATCTACCTTGGAAGAAAGATTCTATGACAAATATCTTGGAAAAATTATTTGTGTACAGAAATATTTTATATTAGGCTATGGCTTTTAAGCAATTCCAGGCTCTCTTACTTTTCTGCATGAAATACCAAATACTTAACTTTGTACTTGAATTTGTAATCTGATGTTATTGGTTCTAATATATTTAATAATCTCTATTTTCTCCAATAGGTGGGGGAAGTTGTTTTCTTTTGTTTATCTCATTACCAAGAAAATTTTAAAACAAATGTTATCTCATTTTCTTTTTAGTATTGAAAGAAGTAGGACATACTTTCCTGTGGCTTTTCTATAATTCCACTGATGTTGCTGGGTTTCTTAATTATATTTTCCTAGGGTTTAAGAATTAGGAAATCAAGAGAGAGATTTTTTAAAGTTAGAAGCTTGGTTTTGTATCAAATTATAAAATTATTCCAAAGTGATATTAGTATTTTTAATTAAAAGAAAATAAATATGGGGCTGGAGCTATATAGCACAGTGGTAGGGCTTTTGCCTTGCACTCTGACAATTCAGGAAGGACCTGATTCAATCCCCAGAGTCCCATATGGTCCCTCTAGTCAGGAGCGATTTTGAACACACAGCTAGGAGTGACTGCTGAGCAACACTAGGTGTGGACCAAAAGCAAACAAAAAAATAAACAAATAAATAAATAAATGTCTGCATGATGATTCAGACAAAGTTAGAAACTAAGTATTAAAAATAGATATCTAGATAATAAATAGACTATACTTTGGAAATAAATAAGATGCATTCCACTCTTTATGCAATATTATTTAATATATATTTGACAACAGTCACAGTGTACATGGCTTATTTCTAATTCTCCTTTCAAGGATCACCCTGTCAGTGTTCAAGGTACAATATGAGGCACAAAAGATTGAACACAGGTCAGTCACATGCCAGGAAAGTGCCTACCAATTGTATTATCTCTCCAGCTCCAAACTATTCTAATTTTAAAAATCAGTTGAGATAATCTATAGATAACATTTTGAGTAATTGCTTTATCAATTTAGCTATTTATGTAATATGTTTTGTCTGGTTTTCTTCTGTGAAACATATCTAGTCTTTGAGGGCTTTGGAGATAGGATTGTTAGTTACTATTTTTCACCTACAAGGAACAATCACTTCTATGGTTTTCTCTTTATATAATAGCACTTAAAATATATGTATCAGGATCCATAATTAGTTTTAGGTAAAGAATTTAAATGTTCAAATATGAAGAGATTATTGTTGCAAGCAACACAGACTGACCTGCTACATAAAGAATATTAAAGAATGGATGACTAATAGGTGACTCATAGCAGCATGCATTGATTCATCTAAAGTTTATAATGTGTATTAGTGCCTCTGAGCTTTACAGCATGTGTTAAATGAATAGATGAAGACAGACATTTAGGTTTTTCTATGAAGAACAATTGATTCCCAAAACGTTTTTATCAAAGCTTTAAAATATAAGTTTTTCGCAAAGGCAAACATGTGTCCTCATATTAATAAGTAAAGAGAAATTTAAACAAAAATGAGATATAAGTCCATTGAATATGCATAAATATAGTTGTAATTTTTAATTATTTATTTGTAATAAGTTATGGCTTTAGACTAATTAGAAAATTACTATGTATTTACTTAAGCTTTCATTATTAAATCAATTCTCTCACAATACTGACACAATTTTAAGTTTAACATCTACCTAAGAGTTCTGATTCAAAACACAGAAATAGAAAATTTGAAAAAGTACAAATAATATATATCATTATCAAATAACTTCCAGAAATCATATCAAAACTCTTGTGCTGTTTATTACTTGTTCTTATTAATACTCTCAGGTATCAAATTATTGAAAAATTATATTCCTTGAATTATTTTAACTATTATATTTCAAATATTTAACAGAATGAGCTTAGTGAATACTATATAATTTAATTCCAAAATATTGGAAGTGTTGATGCTATAGAAGAAATATATATATTTTATTAGAACATTTTAACTCTCAAAAAAGGTTAAGCACAACTTGATGCTACATGATCCAAGTAAATTTAAAAATGTCTGATAGTATTTAGTTTATTATATATTTTGTCTCCTGCACAAGTTCCACTTCAAAGAACATCTAAGTATGTCCATCCATGTATACCCACTTAACCACTGTACTGAGGCTCAAAATGCACATTTTATTCTCTATTCTGAGACATTGTCATCTTGACCTCTGTGTACTGCTGTTAAACACAGAGGATTTACTTTGAAGCTTTCAGTTAAGAAATTGAGTTATTATCCTTTGTTTGACCTTTGTCCCTGGCATATTTATCATGATGGCTTGTAAAACTATAATGTGTGAGAAAAGTGAGAAAAGGAAGTAATATATTTGTGATTTATAAAGAATGAACGAATGGGTATAAATCAGAATTTTGAAACCCATTCATAGATGTTTCTTACATAATCCATTAATAATCTCAAAATCTTTTCCTAAAAATGAGTTTTTTGTACATTTGTTAAATAATCATTAGCAAAAGTAACTAGAAATTAATCATCGTGTGTGCTTTTTTAGGATCTACTGTAGATATTGTTTATATTTATTAGGAAGAAGAAAAGAAGGAAACATTCTTTAAAATACAAGAAATGGTTTTCAAGCTGTTTCCTTAATGAACTAGAAATAGTAACCCTGTCAAATTTAATATAAAAATAGTGTTATAAGCCTATGGCATCCATTTATTACTGGAAAACAAAAGCCTTCATCCATTTCCTTTAGAGAATGACATTTTTGTAATTTGCTGCCCATTTCATTTGTTCTAAAGGCCTTCGTGGGTGACAAATATCCCACAGAAATGGCTACTGATACTTGATAGGATAATGTGCAGCCCCTCAGGACAAGGGCAGAGGCAGCAAACTTATCATCCTTTAGTTTAGCTTAGCATGGGTCAGTAACAGCGCCAGAGGTGACAGAAGATGTTAAAGTGTGGGAAGCAAGAGCTGAAAGCGGTAGGAGGCTAGTTTTTATAGTTTATCCTTTCTTTGGCCAAGACGCAAGAGAGACAGCTTGAATTACATTGTTGATTTGGTTCACTGCACGCCATACTAACTGTTTTTGGAAAAGTGTGAAGGGGAGAAAAATCCAACACTTATGGGTCATTCTCACCAACAGCATGTGGCATTTCAACATGTCCTGTAGGAGAAAATGCATGCTTAATATTTCAGTCTCAACTTCACATTTTAAGAATACATTATCCTGCTGGAAGGTCTGTGGTGAATAATCAGTAGTACATCACTATTGTATCAACCTAAGTTTGCAGAGAAAAAAAACCCAACATTAACGGCATTGTCTTTCATGTGAGAATCTTCACAATATTGATTCCTGTTGTTAGACTTATTAGTGTAACTCCTCAAATTTTACAAATGTAAAACTTGAATTTATCATTAACATTCTTCCATTAAGGACAATTGACTTGCATGAAATCTGAATGTACCTATTTTATTCCCCTGAAAATTAAATCAGCATAGAATTCTTC
Organism: Suncus etruscus; assembly: GCF_024139225.1. Lineage (NCBI taxonomy): Eukaryota > Metazoa > Chordata > Mammalia > Eulipotyphla > Soricidae > Suncus > Suncus etruscus. Next base: position 67,115,950 of record NC_064851.1, read on the forward strand.
CTCTGAATATCGTAGAAGAATGATATGCACCAGCTGGTCTATTACTCCTGATTCTATTAAAAGATCATGTGAGAAAATTCTTCTAAACACTCTTTAGGTTTAAAAAAAAGAAGAGGCACCTAGAAAGAAAAACATACGCTCTTCATTAGGCAGGTATCGCTCGTCATGACTGTCATTGCATACAATGACAGTCACAAAAACATGATGGTTATGCTGTGATATCTCTGAAGGCACATCTGGTAAAGTAATTCCTGTTTTGCAATATTAAGAAATAACTTTTTATGTCACATGTGATTTGAATTAATTTGCTAAAAATTAAATTGTGCAATGCAAAATGTCCTAGAGGCCTCATAAAAATTAAAAATAGTGACCTTATTTCAAGCAAGATACAGGCTCTAAGTTGAGTTAAAAAAAAACAGCTTCAATAAGCATTTTAAGCCACAATGTTCCTCCGATATAAATTTAGAGCCTCTTTAAAACATTTATTTTCTTCCAGTGGTCCTCAAACTATGGCCCGCGGGCTACATATTGTATTTGTATCTGTTTTGTTTCTTCATTGCAAAATAAGATATATGCAGTGTGCATAAAAATTTGTTCATAAGTTTTGTTTTTACTATAGTCAGACCCTACAATGGTCTGAGGGACAGTGAAGTGGCCCCCTGTTTAAAAAGTTTGAGCATTCCTGAAGGATCCCCTTGTAAATTTTTTCATGCTAATATAGATTATAAATTATATCATCAACAAAACGTGATGAATATAAAACATATATTCTGTACATTTTAAGGAAAATTTTATTAGATATTTTTAATGAGTAAGATACTTGGCAATGTGATCTAAATAAAAAAAAACACTATAAAGGATGGAGCATTTTCTATGAGACTCCTTTATTCTAGGCATATCTGAAAAATTTCATAACTCTGAATTCTATAAAAATGAAGACAAACTGATGCCTACTTTAAAATAAGTATGTTAAATAGTTCACATACTTTATATCTGAAAAACTGGTAGTGTGTCCCTAATAGCACTACTGCTGGTTAAAATTTATACAGTGCTTTTTCCGTTGAGTTGGAAATTGTTCCCTTTGCAGAGAGAGGTTCATGTTTATTTCCAATGCAGAAGAACTTGTTTTAGTTTTGAAGGTAAATTGAACAAGTGATTGCTTTCATATATCATGTAATTCCTTACATGTTGATGGCTGTAACTTTTCTACTTAACACATTTTATTCCTTACCATGCCTGTCACTGGTTTAAGCAATCTGCTGGTAATTGATTTCTTCTGTAAAACAGATAACATTTGCTTAAAGCTCTCCTGATGGCTTTACAGCTTCTGCATTAGGAGAAGCACTTCCGTCACCACTGGCATTCTTATAAAATATAATTATTATATATCCATCAAAGACTAAAAAGGAAAGGGAATAGAAAAATGCAGTGCAAATATTTCTTTAATTCAGCATTACAGTAGTCATAACATTACTAGTTCTCATCAAATCACCAACTGATTCAGTGTACTGGTACAATAACCCACCTTTCCTTTGAACTTTATTATTTATTAGAACAAGTAAATAATCATAATCACTTTCAAACTAATCTTACTCATTATATTTACTAATAAAGAATAAAATTATGTTTAATCTGAGTGGTTACTATCTCAACTCCAATTCATACTTCTTATAACCAGAAAAGTAAATTTGCACTTAGTCACCTAAACAATTTGTAATGAACATAATCTGAATACAAATGGCTTTAAGTGGACAGATTCTCTTAACCAATTGACATTTTATGGTCAACTGGTTTGCTTACCTTGAGATAAATGATGTAGTGTTTATGGCTCTTTGGTAATCTAACAACTCACAAGAGTGTTAGGAAAAACCAAACTGTTCTTCACCTATTAGTGAATTTTGGATATGTCAATAAATAGAAATATATATAGAGAAAGGAAACTATATGTATGTAATGCATCGGGGAAAAATACACTCTTTTAAAGGGAATAAATACTGCTGTCTTTGGGTTTTGTTTCTGATACTGCACTCAGGAGCATATAAGGTGTCAGAGATTTTTTCAGGCCAGCTACATACAAGGCAGGCATTATACCTGCTGGACAGATCCTGAGCTGATATTTTTATTTTTCCTTTTCTACTTTTAATATTCAATGTAATAGAAATCAAATTGTTTTTCAAATCAAAATGCCAGTTTACTGAAAAATATCTATCTCAAGCTAGAATCTGTGAGAGATAAAAATCAGATAAAATAGATAAGTTTATGTGTATGAAGAGTATATCCAGATTTTAATGCATAATTATCTTAATATTTATCTAGGTCTATTATAAGGCAAACAGAAACAGCAAATATTTTGCATTTTGAGCTAAGTGTGACAGATGTTCTTTATTTTCATGTTTTAAAAGTATATTGCCAATATTTTTGAAATGTCAAAGAAAATAGTATTGGCACTGTCACTGACTAATGGAATATATTCTACTACAGTTAGAATATTTCTATTGTTTGATCTTGATAAAGTGTTTCTAATTCTAAGAATAATATGAATTATTCTTAAGCAAACTCTTCTAAGACACCCTATTTGGAAGTTACTTGACATTTGACAACTTTTAAATACCTAATTTTCTTCTAGCTAAAGACAATGTTGAGGGTAATATTTATACTGACATTTAATTTAAATCTGTTTATTGCATGTAATAATAGTGAAGAGCACTATTTTGTTGTGTGTATGTGTTGTGGGTAAAACTCTGAATCTTATGTATGCAAGGTATAAGCTATAATATTGTGCCACACCACTGATTCATATTAATATATTTGGGGGGGGGGTGATTCCCAGAGGTGCTCAGGGGTTACTCCTGGATTTGCACTCAGTAGCTTCTGGCAGGCTCTGGGGACCATATGGGATGCAGGAATCAAACGGGTCTATCTGGGCTTGGACGAATGCAAGGCAAAACACCCTATCGCTGTGCTATCACTCCGCCCCCTCATATAATATTTTATATAAAAGATGAAATGATATATAAACTTTAGAGTTTTTTTATTATTGCTACATAACAATATCAGCGAAATAGTTCAAAGGTTTGAGCTCATACTTTCATGAGTCTCAAGTGTGATACTTTAGTATATTATGGTGCTCTGAGCACTATGCCATGCAGTCTCTGTGTATTGATAATGTGACCTAAAAAACAACCAAAATGAATTATTTTAAGAATACTATGTTTACCTATTAGTTTCTTTTTCAAGTAGTTTTTGGTGCCCCCTTTTAATACTTGTGAATCTGAAGAATGTTAAATTATGCCCATATGGGCAGTAATATTTATCAGTGTAATGCTCATTACTTCAGTCCCTCCCAGACTTGATGCACAGTTTATTACATTAGCAGGTATGTAATTACAAATTAAGTGATCTGACTTAGAACTGCTAGATCTCAAAATCATAGTCTGTGAATTAATTTGTGGCTTCAGGGCCCACCAGGCTAAATTCTTTACTTCATAACAAGATAGAAATAACACTTGAACACAGACTAGGATGTGTCTACTGAGTTCAACACAGTTACTAACAAAATAAAGGTGATTTTGAAGCTAGGAGTATCTTCACAATTCATATGTATGTCAGAAACTTTGCGTATTTTATTTTCTTCTCTCTTACTTTTATCTTACATTTCCCTATCTCTTAAAATTCAATAGAAATTTATTTTTTAAATAAATTCCATGTTTTCAAGAGGCCAAAATGATATTGAATAAGTAAAGACGCTATAAATTCTTACTGCCTGAATTAAATATTTATGCATAAGTCATAGTATTAAATGTTAATATAATTAGATAAACATGGATATTTGTGGCTATTAAAATTCAATATTACCAATAACTACAGAAAATAAAAGTTTTATATTGAGAATTTTGGAAAAATGTAGCAATGTCAAATAGAAGAAAATTTGACTCTAATACTTAACCATATTGTCACACTGCTAAAATATTGATCATAATAATTATATATTGCTTAAAACAAGACTGAGTGATTACAGTTCTGGTCAAAATACTCCACTGTGACAGAATAGTTTTTCCTAGAAAGAAATAAAACTTACAAGGAAATAAGAACCTATGGGGAATAATATTCTCTAAAGAATAAATTATGTTTCAAAAGTCACTCTAAGGAGGAATTCTAAACTGTTGCAGTGAAAGAGTGCCTAATAAGAACTGGAACAAAAATGACTGCAGCAGAAGAGTTTTACTATTCATTGAAATATTAGTACTTTTTTCTAATGTCTTGCATTATATATATAAAATTTCTGTTATTCAAGACTTTTACATTACTAAAGCCCAAGAGTTTTTTTTTAATAACTTCAAGTGTTAGATAAATAGATCAACTTCTTTTATGTGGGTGTTAGGCAGGATATCTTAACAATTTGGAATGTGCAGCTATATGCAGAAAGCAAATATTTTATTTTAGGCAAGCTTGCAGTATTATTTTCATTCTTTTGAAAAATTAACATCCCAAACATTTATACAACATGATACTTAAATTCCCAACAATTTTTACAGCAGCCATCAAAAGTATAATATGGCTTAAATTTTATTAGTATACAAGGGTTCTAAAGCATCTTAACCTAGTAGCATTCTAAATATGAACTAGAGAGTTATAAGACAAGGCATTTTGTTATGTAGCTGGAAAAAAAGAAATGAGAAATAATGATTTTATATCTTTGTTTCATATATATTTTTTATTTATTGAGGATTTTATAGGACTATGTTCAAAACTGAAATTACCAAATTATAATTTCTGGTAGCTAAAAGCCACAAAAATTCTAAACTATTATTCATATTTATAACTTCTCCAGTCAAATATAATATTTTCTATGTAATATATAAGGGTATGTTAAAATTAAATATGTAAAATGAGACATTCTAATATGGTAAATTGCTTATATTCTATTTGAGATATTTCATCACTCAAAATATTAGTTTGCCTTTGTTCATATTGATATGATAAAGATTGTAAGAGATGCTGCATAGGCATAACAGCCTGAAACCAACATGACAACTTATAATGCTCAGTCAAATCCAGAATTGACTTCCAATCAACTTGCAAATTGTTACACATGAAAAAATATTCTTTTAGAACACTGAATAGTTTTGGAACTATTTGTAAAGTAAGTAATATGAAAATCACTAACACACATGCCAATCTTAATATTTAGTTAAATTGATACAAAGATTTGCCTACCTAAATACCATTTAAGTGGTATTAAATGTCAAAACAAGTATATACATGTATTTTATTAATTATTCAATAAGATGTTTCTACATAAGAAAGAACTTAATGGGGGCAGAGAGATAGCATGGAGGTAGGGTGTTTGCCTTGCACGCAGAATGATGGTGGTTCCAATTCCGGCATCCCATATAGACCCCAAGCCTGCCAGGAGCGATTTCTGAGCGTAGATCCAGGAGTAACCCCTAAACGCTGGCGGCTATGACCCAAACCCCCCAAAAAAAAAACAAAGAAAGACGGAAGGGAGGGAGGAAGGAAGGAAGGAAGGAAGGAAGGAAGGAAGGAAGGAAGGAAGGAAGGAAGGAAGGAAGGAAGGAAGGAAGGAAGGAAGGGAAGGAAGGGAAGGAAGGAAGGAAGGGAAGGAAGGAAGGAAGGAAGGAAGGAAGGAAGGAAGGGAAGGAAGAAAGGAAGATAGAAGGAAGGAAGGAAGAAAGAAAGAAAGAAGGAAGAAGAGAAGAAAGGAAGAAAGAAAAGGAAAGAAAAGGAAGGAAGAAAAGAAAAGAAAGAAGAAGAAGAGGAAGGGAGAGAGGAGATAGAGAGAGAGAGAGAGAGAAAGAAAGAAAGAAAGAAAAGAAAGAAAGAAAGAAAGAAAGAAAGAAAGAAAAAGAAAGAAAGAAAGAAAGAGAAAGAAAGAAGAAAGAGAAAGAAAGAAAGAAAGAAAGAAAGAAAGAAAGAAAGAAAGAAAGAAAGAAAGAAAGAAAGAAAGAAAGAAAGAAAGAAAGAAAGAAAAAGAACTTAATTTAATAATTCTACTATCATGAAAAAATTATTTGTATTTTTGGGGGCACCACCTGAAGGCTCTCAGGGGTTACTCCTGGCTTTATGCTCAGAGGTCGCCCCTGATTGGTATGGGGGACCATATGGGATGCCGGGCATTGAATCCAGGTCAATTCTGGGTTGACTGAGTGCATGGCAAATTCCCTACCATGTCCCATAGCTTTGGACTTTGTGAAAACAAATTTCTAGCTTTTTTTTGTTTAATAATATTTAATGGATTTGTGAATTTAAAACACTTTTTATTTGAAATCTTCCTTGATTAGCCTAAATCACATATTTTTATTATCTTACATTCTAACACTAAAATGAATAAACCTCAACAAGAACTTTGTCATTTATTATAATTTCACTTTTATAAAATGTTAACAGAAGTGATAAGTTTTGTAAGTTTAACCCTTTATCTTAATGTTTAATTGCAGTCTTTGGAGGAGGATCACAGTTCTACAACTACATGCAAATATATAGGGAAGTGAATATTTCTGTTGAAATAACTTGAGGGAAGATATGGATTAAAATAGTTTTTAACTGTTTTCATAAATTCTCAAATGATTTCTGAAAACTTGACTACATTCAATAAAGAAAACAAATATTTTTTAAAAATGTAAAACCTAAACAAGTTAAATGCATTGAATCTCATTTCCAATCAAAAATTAATTAACATGTAAAGTATGGAAAAAGATCACAATATATGCTGAAGAAAATCTTATGCCAAAATCAAACCATAAATAATATTACTAATAAAAAAGCAAAGAATATTAGAAATTATTATAACTGTGTTACATATGTTTATTCCAGAAAAAATAAGCCTAAGTAGAAATAGAAAATGTTTTATAAAATGTTCAAATTAAAACTCTAAGAATATATGCTATTATTTTTCTTACAAAAATAAACTGGAGTATATGAATAGTAATTCAGATTTTGAAGGAAAAGGAAATATTAATGTACTCAAAAAATTAAAATAAGTACCATCTGGAGAATTATGGTTAAGGAGCTAAAGGGGATAAGAAGAATTCCTTGTCTGCATGTCACCACTTTGATCCCCAGTTCTACAGAAAGTCCTCTGAGCACTAGAAGAATAAGCCCTTACACTTTTGGGTGTGGTCCAAAATAAAGAAACAAAATAGCATTCTTTGTAATATAGTGTTGGTAACTATTAGTTATAACAATAATTATATCAGTGATATAAATTAATCCTCAAGGAGGAAACAGCACTCTCCAAACAAGTTGTAATAGAGATAAACAGATGGGACTATATTAAGCTGAGAAGCTTCTGCAACTCAAAGGAAACAGTGCCCAGGATACAAGAGTTTCACCCACTGAGTGGGAGAAACTATTCACCCAATACCCATCAGACAAGGAGCTAATATCTAAAATATACAAGGTACTGACAGAACTTAATAAGAAAAAAACATCTAACCCCATCAAAAAATGGGGAGAAGAAATGAACAGACACTTCCTCAAAGAAGAAAAACAAATGGCCAAAAGGCACATGAAAAACTTTGTCACTAATCATCAGGGAGATGCAAATCAAAAGTACAATGAGGTACCTACCATCTCACACCACAGAGATTGGCACACATCACAAAGAACAAGAACATTAGTGCTGGTGGGGATGTGGAGAGAAAGGAACACTTTTTTATTGTTTTGTTTTGTGTTTTGTGTCACACCCAGCTTGGGGGACCATATGGACTGCCTGGGGATCAAAGCACTGTAAGTCCTAGATTAGCATGTGCAAGGCCAACACCTTACTGCCTACACCACTGCTCAGACCCTGATTCATCTATTTTTAGTAACTGGACAATGTTCTACTAAATTGATACAGGAATCTTTATCCAGGCATCCAAAACTGCTCACATAGTTGTGTTTATGTATCTTAATGTTATAAATAAACTAGATGAATATAGGATGCATGTATTTATTTGATTAGGATTTGAATTATATCATCAAAAAAATCCAGAAGTGGAATCATTGAAATATAGTCTATTACTTAATTTTAAAGTATTTTCATTTATTATGTATAGTATCTGCACCAATTTGCTTTTTGCCAATAGTGTTCCTTTGTCTCCATCTCTCCATTTTCATCATCACTTTTGTTTCTTTTAGATTTGATAAAAGCTACTCTAACAGGTGTGAGATTATATCTCAAATTAGATTTGATTTGCATGCCCCTAATAATAAGAGTTAATTATATCTTTTCATTGCCTATTGGCTTTCTTTATGTCTTCTTTGGCCACCACATATATTCAATCTTTGTACTGAAAGAGATTTCTTTGAAAATTAAATGCACTGGTAGAATGGTTAACGATGATAATTCTTCTAGTCCTTGAGTAAGAAATATCTCTTAATTTCTGTGACTTTTCTTTTTCATGATATTTTATAGTCTTTAATGTACAAAACTTTTACCTACTTGGTTAAAGTTATTTTTAGATATTTTATTCTATTTGATGTGATTATGTTTTAAATTTTTTTCCAAGTATTCTATTACACCATTGTATTTCATAAAATGCAAACACTTTAAATATTGGATTTGTTTGTTTGTTTTGAACCACACCAGTGGTGTTCATGGGTTACTCCTGGTTCTGCTCTCAGAAATTGTTCCTGGCAGTCTTGTGGGACCATATGGATGCTGGGGATCAAATCTGGTCTGTCCTGAGCAAGTCACTTGAAAGGCCAAAGTGCTATTGCTCCTGCCTCAACTATTGGATTTTTATACCAAAATTTACTATATGTCATTGATTAGTTTGAATAGGTGTTATCTGGAATACTTACATTTTATATGATACTATAATAAAAATAGTGACAATTTAACTCTCTGTTTTCCAAGATACTTTTGGTTTCTTTTGTTATATTTTTAATATAATTTTTAATATATAAATAGATAATGGAGGGGCAAGAGTAATATAGGCCACTTGCCTTGCACGATGCTGACCCAGAACAGACCTGAGATCTATCCCCAGTGTCCCATATGGTTCCTCGAGCCAGGAACAATTTCTGAGCACATAGCCAGGAGTAACCCCTGAGCATCAATGGGTGTGACCCAAAATCCAAAAATAAAATAAAATAAAACAGAAAGTAATTAATAGATGATGGGTTATACTGTACTCTTTGAAATATAATATCATCAGCAAATGTGTTTAATTGTAATATTGTGTACCTACTAGGTTTGTTTCTATTGACTTTGACTACTTTGACTATGACTACTATGGCTATGACTAATATTGACTATGATATTAATTATGGATTCATCACGTATGATTGTTATAAGTTAAGGTAATTTTTATGCATATGACAATTTAAAAACATAGCTAAGATTGGAGTATTCAAATGATTTTCCTACATCTATTTATATTGTCATAGATTCTAGTTCTTCATTTTATTGGTAAGGAATATCAATTTGATTGCCTATAGTTAAATTTTTTGTATTATTGTAGTAAATTACAACTAATAATAGTGTTTTATTATGTTAGTGAATTATTGATTTTGGTTTCCTAATATTTATTCCATTGAGGACTTTATTTTTATTATAGACTAGACTGTAAAATTTCTTCAAAATCAGTTCATAAGCATTTCCTGGTCTTTTATATTTTAAAAGATTGTACTCATATTTCATACTTTTTTATTAAGTATTGAAATTTTTCTTACTTAGAATGACATAATTAGTACAGATAAAAATAAGTATAGTTTTTCAGTACTATAGTGATTCATAATTTTTTCTTATTCGTTTTATGTATATGTTGGTGCTCATTGTAATATCACCTTTTCTGGTTTGTATTGTGGGGCTCACCTGAATTTGCTCAGAGATTTCTTCTGTTTTTTCTTTAACTCAAGGATCACATCTTGACTCAGGGAACCATATAGGATGCCTGGAATGCAACTCAAATTGACTACTTGCAAGACAAGTGTTCTATCCATTGTACTATTTTTCCAATCGCATAATATTGCTTCTTTCATCTCTGATTTTATTTAATAATATTTATCTCATTTTTTCCTTAATCATGTCTCTAAATTTTATAAAGTATACTAACTTTTCAGAGAAAACTAGTTCATGGTATCATGACTTTTTTCTATTTTCTTTTTTTTTCCATCTTATGTATTTTTTTCAATTTTATCTATTTTCACTCTGGTCATTTTTCTTATTCTTTGCTCTTTGGCTTTTGTGTTGTTTCTCTTTTATAATTTTTTAGACATAACATTTGATTTTATTTTGGGGGCTCAACCACTGATGTTCAGAGTTTATTTTTGGCTCTCCTAGTGGTGATCTGGGAATATATGGTGTACTGAAAATAGAATTTGTACCAGTCTTCTCATCTTACCCTCTGTTCCAAGGAATATTTTTTATTTGAGGATTTAATTATTTCTCTCAGCAGACCAGAATTACTATGAACTTATTTCTTATTTTCATTTTTGTTTTTGTTTCTTGGCCCCCACCGGTGGCACTCAGGGATTACTCCTATCTCTCTGCATAGGAATCACCCATGATGGCTAAGGGGACCATACGGTATGCAGGGAACAAAACCTGGCTCCATCTTGGGTTGACCGCTTTCAAGGCAAACGCCCTACCGCTGTGCTTTCACTCAGGTCTCACTTAATTCTTATTTCTACTTTGGCTACATCTCATCAATTTTGGCAAGTTTCATTTTCATTTTTGTTTGTCTATGATCATGTTTTTAACTCACCCTTTATTGCTTTTCTTACCCTATAATTGTTCTATCACATAATATTTAGATTTCATTTCTTTGTTACTTTTGCCCAGAATTATTTATATACCATTTATATCATTTTTATGGTAAAAGACATTTTTAAAATGTCAGATTCATATTTGAGATTTTTCTCTGCTCATTCATGAATCCATGATTGGGGATGTTCCTGGTGCAGTCAAGAAGAATGTGCATTCTTATAATTTCTGGTCAGAATATTTTGTATTTATTTATGATATCCATCTGGCATAGTTTGCAATTTAAGACCAATATTTCCATGATGATATCCTATTTTGATAGATTACCCTTTTCAATGATGTAATCATCATGTTATAGTATCTACTACTATATTACTGAAAATTTATCTCTTTGTTATCCTAATAATTGCTTTCAATACTATGCTCTTATATTGAATATGTTGAAAAATATGTTGGATTAACATTGACAAATGCATTAATGTATGTTTAGTTGGTAACCATATTTGTTCACTGAGGATATAAAACAAGGGAAAATCTTACATGAATATATTTACTTTCCTGAGTTAAAATATAAGGTATTTGCTTTGGGAAAATGAGCAATTATAATATACAAAATTAATTTTATTAAATAACATATATTGCTTTTTAATAACTGGGGTTCATATAGTATAAATGTAAGCAAACATAAAACAGTTATCATATCTTAACCATACATAGTATGTTTCTTTTTGGAAAGTGTTGAAATCAACTGTAATAATTAGATTGATGAATGGGATTTTATGAGCCTGAAAATTACTTCCAAAGTAATCCAAATAGAATTTTAAGGATTTTTTATTCTTTTTCTAGAAAATATATATAGATGTCTTTCTTTTACAGAAAAAATCATAAAGAGATTACCAAGGTATTGATGTTATGCTATATAGCTTTCTACATTTACAATTTACAGTACTCTTGTTAAAAGTTGAAAGAAAAAAATACAAGTCACAATTCTGTTTTTATCAACTGGATAATTTAAATTACATATCCTGATGACACCTTAAAATCAAATAGTATATTACTGAATTTTTTTAATACTGTGAAAAATAGAAATTCTAATGTTGGAACATGGAACATTAGCATTTCATTATTTACAAATGTATTTACAATCAAGTTTACATATCTTTGTGATGTGAAAATAATTATATACATAAGTTATATAATTTTCCTTTTCAATAAACATTTCAATCAAGCTAGAAAAAGTAACATTTAGATCCTCTTCATCAGATAAAAATTATTATGATTAAAAAGATTCCAAAATTTTTCTGGACTTGGAAATGATGGTTATGTTCAGATAGAAAAGGAGAAAAAGATATTCAACCCAAACTGTTCCCAACCAGACTTGTTTGTTTGTTTTGTTTTGTGTCCATATGTGTCAGTGCTCAAAGTTGACTCCTGGCTTAGTGTTCAGGAATAACTTCCTGAGGGGACAGAAGAACCACATGTAGTGCTAGTGACTTAATTCTATTTGTCTGGAAATAAAGGGAAGTGCCCTGCCCACTGTACTATCACTTATGCTGTTTATAATTGTTTAAAAAAGGGGGGAGAGTCTGTTATGTCAATTTTAGGTGAGAAAATAAAGACTGTATAACTGTGACAGTCTGTTAAAACTACAATTTACTGAATTAAATAGTTAGCCAGGGGCTGAACGATATAGGGTGTTTACCTTCCACAAAGCCAACTCAGGTTTGATCCCTGGCTTTCCATATGATTTGCATAGCACCATCAAGAATGAAAAAATGAGCCCTCAGAGCAGAACAAGGAGTAACCCCAGACGTTTCGTTCATCTCTCCTGACGACTGCACAATATTCCATTGTGTATATGTACCACAGTTTCTTTAGCCATTCATCTGTTGAAGGGCATCTTGGTTGTTTCCAGGGTCTTGCTGCAAACAAATAGTGCTGCAATGAATATAGGTGTAAGGAAGGGATTTTTGTATTGTATTTTTGTGTTCCTAGGGTATATTCCTGGGAGTGATATAGCTGGATCATATGGGAGCTCAATTTCCATTTTTTGGACGAATCTACATACTGTTTTCCATAAAGGTTGGACTAGATAGCATGCCCTAAGGTCAAACACCCACTCTTGATAAAAACTCTCAGCATGATGGGAATGAAAGGAACCTTTCTCAATATAGTTAAGGCCATCTACCACAAGCCAGTGGCAAATATCATCCTCAATGGAGAAAGACTAAAAGCCTTCCCTCTAAATTCTGGAACAAGCAAGACTATCCTCTCTCATCACTACCATTCAACACAGCACTGGAAGTACTTGCAATAGTGATTAGGCAAGAAAAATATATCAAGGGAATCCAGATAGGGAAGGAAAAAGTCAATCTTTCACTGTTTGAGATGACATGATACTCTACTTAGAAAACCCGAACGATTCCACCAAAAAGCTTCTAGAAACAATACCTATCATTTTTAGTGGCTTTGAACTTCCTACATAAAATCTAAGGAAATTCTCTTATTAAAAGGACAGATAATCATTGTCAACAGTTGCTCTACAACAGTATAGACAAAACAGAGACCTTTTAAAACAGTATAGACCAGTGTTCAGCAACCTGCGGCTAGCGAGCCACATGTGGCTCTTTACACTTTTAATTTGACTCTTCTGTGTGCCAACTGGCTGCTCCAGGAGTCAGGACTCAGCTCCTAGCCTCTGTCAGTGTCCGCCCTGTGTGCAGCCCCAGCGACCAGCTCCACACAGCTCCAATCGGTTCATGTGGTTTGGGGTGTGTGTGTGTGAATTTCTGTGTGGCGCCACACAGGCCCAGTCAGGTCATGTGGTATGGGGGGCGTGACTTTCTGTCTGGTGCTGTGGAGTTGAGGCAGCATCCTCTCTGCACTACAGACTGCGGAGCAACAGAAGAGAGAGCTGTGTGTGGGTCAGTTGCTGCAACGTGGTGCCTGGTGAGACTCTCCAGCCTGAACCCGCCCCATCCCCTCCCCTGTGGGACAATATTTGTATGGGGGCCCTGTGAGCCAGAGGTTCAAACATTTCTTTGTAATCTAGGAGCCAGCAAAATAAATTAGTGGCCAGGTTCTGAGGTCAATATATAACAGTACCAGTGAGGACTATTTGAGTGAACTCTGCTTAAAATATCCATGATGAGCCCCACTAATTTTATAATACTATTTACACACACATAAGATGCCATATATGCGTCAAACAACATATCCCCCCATAACAGTGCATCATCCACAGATCCCCCCCATAACAGTGCGTTATTCTCAAGTTTGCTTCCTTATTATCAGAAATCAAAGCATTTTTTTCTCGAGAAGGGTGTTCACTATCCAGAATTAACAAACAATCAGTGGATTAAAAAACTGTATATTATGGTGGATATTACTTCACTTCTAAATCAGCTTAATAATAAACTGTAGGGGAAAGAAAACACAGTTTTTTCTGTTAGAAGTTATTTCGTTTGAAAACAAATTATCTGATTTTGCTCAAGATTTTGACAGAGAAACTTTGATTCATTTTTCAAGCCTGTTGAAACATCGCCAAGAAAATAATCCTGATATTGACATTACCTATTTTAAAACAGCACTTTTAAATATGAGAGAAGCTTTTCTCAAGAGGTTTCAGGATTTCAGAAACAGCAAAGCGACGTTGGCCTTTGTTTAAAAAGAACCTCTGGATGCCAATGTAACGAAATTAAATTTTTCTCCCTTTAATATCGACATCGGCAATTTTGAAATGCAGTTGCTGAATTTAAAAAACAAAGAACTGTGGAGCTCGAAATTTGAACGTCTTAGAAATTTAGAAAGATTAGAGAAATGCAAATGTGAACTGAGTTCACAGCACAAGAAGGAAGATACGTTGATTTTTTAACATCTAGAATAGTATTCCTGACTCATATAATCAACTAAAAAAGCTAGTGTTTGATGTTCTTTCCTTGTTCGTGTCTACATATTTATGCGAACAATCATTTTCAAGCATGAGTCTTATCAAGAGTAAATTGAGAAATCGTCTCATCAATGAGAACCTGGAATCGTGCCTAAAATTAAAAACAATATACAAACCTGAATTACTCAAACTATCCAAGGAAATGCAAGGCCAATGTTCACATTAGTGTTTGTGACTTTGTCAGTCATTGTTAGGATGTAATTTTCTCTACATTGTAAGGCAAATTTTATGGAATTTAATATTATTGATAAATAATATTCTAAAGTTTTGTTTTATTATTTGTGTTATTTGTATCCTCCCAACCTATGTGGATACTTGCATGCAGAATATTCTCAATAAAAACTTATTGAAACTAAAAACAGTGTGCCATCCTATGTATTTTTGGTTTTAAAAATGTGGCTCTTGGGGCAGAGAGATAGCATGGAGGTAAGGCATTTGCCTCTCATGTAGAAGGTTGGTGGTTCAAATCCCGGAATCTCGTATGGTCTCCTGAGCCTGTCAGGAACAATTTTTTAGCATAAAGCCAGGAGTAACCGTGAAAACTGCCAGGTATGACCCAAAAACCAAAAAAAAGGGGGGAGGCAGAGAGATAGCACAGTGGTAATGCATTTGCCTTGCATGCGGAAGGTCGCTGGTTCAAACCCGGCATCCCATATGGTCCCCTGAGCCTGCCAGGGGTGACATCTAAGTATAGAGCCAGGAATAACACCTGAGCGACCCAAAAACCATAATAATATAATATATATTATATATAATATTGTTATATTATTATATTATTTATATTATATTATATATTATATAATAATAATAATAATAATAATAATAATGTGGCTCTCAAAATAAATTTCAGTCACGGTTTTGGTGAGATTTGGCTCATTTAAAAAAAAAAGGTTGCCAACCACTGATATAGACAAAACAGAGACTCCTTCAATCAGTTACCATTTTATTTACATTTTTATATATTTTTGTAAAACACCAAAGATCAATTTCAGACTGTCATATTGTATTAGTTCTAAATAATCACTCTTCAAGATGTTGTTTTATTACTCACATGATTTTTTTATCTTTCATTTAGTTCTTATATTTTCTAAAGTATAGGATTCCAGGATTCAGAACCCAAAATTTGTTTTCATAAATTGTTTTGAATTTAATCATCACTCCCAGGTAACATTTTATTTCAATCAAGAAATGTAAAGCTTTTGTCAATCATTCATTTTAGATGTTCAGGCTGCACACACAGTCTTTGTAGTCTGTTTTTGATCTAAGGTTTTATCCCAGTCAAAGTTTTTTGTACCAAGCAGCACCAAAAATGGTAAGGATAGAGAAAAAATGTATATATTAAAATAGAACAAATAAAGAAAACTGAGTTAAAAAGAAAAAGTATTCGAATAAAACAAGTGGTGGAGGAGGCTACCTGTATATTTAGGAATAGACATCTTAAGATGTATTATTATACAGGTATTGAGCTTCCATAGGCAATATAAAACTCCCAATTAGGTCTTTTGATATATTCTTGTGGGGAGTAAAAGCCAAGGTACTTTTTGTATCACAGGCCTTGGAATTGAGTTTGAGACATGCTTTGTGGCATTACGGAACCCTATACTGTCCTTGAGATGGAGGTTTTGCTGAAGTTGATTTCTGTATCATGCAACAGTCCACGATTTGGTGGGGGTGAGAGGGACTATCAAGCATGAGTCATGAACAAACATTATGAACAATTATTTGTCTTCTTTTCAAGACAAACATATTCATGCTTTCCTGATAATTTTTTATATTTTTATATATATTATTATTATTTTTAATGGATATGCAATAATTATTAAATATTAGCACTTTGGTTTATTTCCTCCCTTTATTACATACATGATTGTGTTTGGGTTTCAGTCATGTAAAGAACACCACCCATCACCAGTGCAACATTCCCATCACCAATGTCCCAAATCTCCCTCCTCCCCACCCAACCCCCGCCTGTACTCTAAACAGGCTCTCCATTTCCCTCATACATTCTCATTATTAGGACAGTTCAAAATGTAGTTATTTCTCTAACTAAACTCATCACTCTTTGTGGTGAGCTTCCTGAGGTGAGCTGTAACTTCCAGCTCTTTTCTCTTTTGTGTCTGAAAATTATTATTGCAAGAATGTCTTTTATTTTTCTTAAAACCCATAGATGAGTGAGACCATTCTGCATTTTTTTCTCTCTCTCTGACCTACTGTTTATCTTCCTTAGGGTATATGGAATGATCTTCAACTTGAGATCCTGATATGTAGTCATAAATAATTTTTGTCATGTTTTGTTTATGTGTAGTTGTAGTAACAATTTCATGTTTGCTGGTGCTGTTTTTTTTAATAACAGAAATTACTTGTGGTTATTTTGGAATATTTTCATATACTGTTAAAATTTATTTCTTACCAGAGGATGGAGAGATAGCACATAGGTAGAACATTTGTCGTGCACTTGGACAATGTGGAGCCAGGAGTAACCCCCAAGTGCCGCTAGGTGTGGCCCCCAAAAAACAAGAAAAATTAAATAAAGACCAAAAATTATTTCTTACCAAATAATTGACAATACAGCCAAAGTTAGTATAATTGAAATGTTTTAGTGGATCTTTCTAAGTCAATGTCTTATTAATTTACATTAAAATATGAGATGGGGTCTGTGATGCGCGGAAAGTGGGACCCTCTGGTTCCTCCATTGAGATACAGCCAGTGCTACCTTACAGAATCTTTCCCAGAGACTTCCTCATTCCGCTGCTGCCTTGATCTCCCCTGCAGTCCCGGACTGCCTCTCAAGTCTGTGTGTGAGCATAGAGCAGGGGTCCTCAAACTTTTTAAACAGGGGGCCAGTTCACTGTCCCTCAGACCATTGGAGGGTCTGACTATAGTAAAAACAAAACTTATGAACAAATTCTTATGCACACTGCATATATCTTATTTTGCAATGAAGAAACAAAACAGATACAAATACAATATGTGGCCCGCGGGCCATAGTTTGAGGACCACTGGCATAGAGAGTCTGGAGGGTCACTCCCATATATACTCTTCTGCCCAAATCATACCAACAATGCACTAGAAGACATTTCATTTTACGTCATATAATTCCAGGCAGATTGGGCCTAGCATTTTCTTCACCTAAAAATACAGCTCAAAATTTAGCTAACCAAACCAATTAATTAGTTTGCAATCTTTTTAAATACTTAAATAACTTCACTTGTTTAGAAATATAACCTCAAAAGCAGATATACATCTAGCCACCTTTCTGCAAACCAGGTCAATCACTTTTTTTTTGGGGGGGGGGCACATGGTGACACTCAGGGTTTACTCCTGGCTAGGCTAAACCTAAAATACCATCAATAAGAAAATGAGAAGAGGAAATGAATAGACACTTCTCTGAGGAAGACCAACAGATGGCCAACAAACACGTGCAAAAATGTCCATCATCATTTATCACTAGAGAAATCCAAATCACCAAATCAAGACAAGAATGAAATGTCAGCTTATATAAGTGAGATTGGCACATATCAAAAATATTGGAAACAATCTCTGTTGACAGGTATGTGGTGAGAAATGAACTCTCATCCACTGGTGGTGGGAATGCTGCCTGGTGCAACCCACATGGAAAACATTATGATTGGTTCTTAGTAAACTCAAAGTTGAGCTGGCATATGACCCAGAAATCCATCTTTTGGGATACTAGCAGCAGAACAGAAAAACATTCATTCAAAAGAATGCATGCACACTGCTATTCATTGGAATGTTACCCACTCATCTGTTGTCAGGCCTCTGGGTTGCTTCTAGATTTTGGCTATTGTAAATAGTGCTGTGATGAACGTAAGAGTACGGAGGTCATTTTTGTATTGCGTTTTTGTGTTCCTAGGATATAAGCATAGAAGTGGTATAGCTCAATTTCTAGTTTTTTAAGGAATATACATTATTGTTTTCATAAAGACTAGACTAGCAGCAACTGGAATTCAGTTGATGAAAGTCTCTTTCTCCCACATCCATGGCAGCACCAGAAGCTATTGTTCTTTGTGATATGTGCCAGTCTTTGTGGTGTGAGATGATGCCTCATTGTTGTTTTAATTTGCATCTCCCTGATGATTGTGATATGGAACATTTTTTTTCATGTGCCTTTTGGCCATCTGTATTTCTTTGAGGAAAGGTCTGTTCATTTCTTCTCCCCAATTGTTGATGGAGTTAGATTTTTTTTATTCCGTTCTGCCAGTACTATATATATCTTAGATATTAATTAGTCCTTTGTCAGATAGGCATTGGGTGAATAATTTCTCCCATTTAATGGGTACTCCTTATATCCTGTTTCCTTTAAAGTACAGAAGTGCGTTAAATTTCTCAGTTTAGTGTAGTCCCATTTATCTCTGTTTCTACTTTCTTGGATAGTGGTGTTTCCTCCTTAAAGATGCCTTTAGTCTCAATGTCCCCAAGTGTTTCACTTATATTTTTCTCTATGTATTTTATGGTTTTAGGTATGATATTAAGCCCTTTAATCTATTTTAATTTGACTTTTTTTGCATGGTGTTGAGTTCTGAGTTATTTCTCAAAGAGTTAAATAATGCTCAACTGTACCTGATATCATTCCAGAATCCTGAAGAACTGTGTTTTACCTCCATAATTTCTACACTGTGTCTTTTCTAATACTATTATAGCTGATTCATGAGATCCAGGTCTTTTGACTCCTCCAAAACTGTGTAATATTGTATGACTTAGTGAGACTGATTGAATCATATGCTGAAATGACTTACCACAGTAACCATTCTTGTTTGCATCTCCCTGATATCATGATGTGGGACTTTTTTTTATGTGCCTTTCAGCCATCTGTATTTCTTCTTAAAGGAAATGTCTGTTAATTTCTTCTCCCCAGTTGTTGATATTATTGGATGATTTTATTTTTATTCCATTCTGCCAATACTATATATATATATATATATATATATATATCTTAGATATTAGTCCTTTATCGGATGATTCAGGTTATGCTCAAGTATCTGAGAACAACTACCCATGATTATCAATCATCTGAAAATGTGTATCAGTGCTAGAATACAATTATCCCTTCATTTTTGTACTTTGTACTTATTTTTAAAATATTTAGCTATCAAGAAGGACTTGGGTGTCTGTTTTTGCTGCTTATAAATTTGAATACATTAGTAGCCTTTGCCACAACCCTTTGAAAATTAAATCCCATAGTATCTCTAAAATTTTGACTCTGTGGCAATTGAAGTAATTTAGCTCTGAAAATTATGTTTCAACTTCTGGTGCCCATTACTTCTGAGGAGAATACTATTACTGTGGAAGTGAAAAAGCCTATTTCTGTGATTGCCTCTCCTACCATCTTCCCTGGCTGTGAAAAGCATCTTTTTGTGATATTATCCTTTACTAGTAAAATGCTTTATTATCCTTTACTAGTAAAATGACCTTGGATGGTGTGTATGTTCTCTTGCATCTTAAGTTATTATATTCAGTGTACTTACTTCTCCAGTACTTTATTTACTTCTTCTAATTTTTGACGGTGAATATTGTTACTTTTATGAGTGTAACATGTCAAATCTTACAGTTATCTAAAAGTCACCCAGTCACTCAGGATCTAGAGATGCTAAATGCCTTGCTTTTAGAACATATCAATTAATACCTACATGTCCAACTATACATTATAATGCCTGTAATCATGCACCGGCAAGTCCCCATCCAAAGAGCTATATCTTTGCTCATTCCGGAATATGTCAACTAGTTCTTATGCTATTATAATATGTATATGGAAGTTTTGTTATCTGATTAACCTAATGCAGTCTCATATTATTCTGTATTTTTAGTTTGCTATTTCTCTAACACTGAGAATAGGAGTTGGATGCATTTTTGAGTGGGTGCCTAAAAATCTCTAAAACAAAATCTTTCACAGCATCTTCTTACTCAGTGCAATAGTAGCTCTAAATAAGTAAAGATAACTTTTCTTTATAAACCCATACTATACAGGAATGGACATTTGTTAGCTTCATCAGAGCTATCATTTAAATTTTCCTGCTCAGTAATTCAGAATATTTTTCCTGAATAGAATCTTCATTATGCATAACAAGCCTATCTTCTCAAATTAGTATATAATCATATCTGGAATTCTAAAAAATAACTCTTAATATCTCATTTAGTTATGTCAACAATTTTATTACAGATTAAAAAGGACTCTGTATGCTACAACTGGAACACTCTGGGTTTACAGTGTAACGATAAACTTGTTAAAAAGGTGCTGTCTTTCACCACTATTCAGAAAATTATTCTATGTATTATATTCTTAGTTCTAGGCAAGGCCTCCCCTCCCCATGATGTTCCATATGTTTTCTTTATTATGCCTTTTATAATACTTTTCAGAATATTGTCCTAGGTTATCCCTGATAAAATTCCAATTGAGTATGATTACTGTGCTAAGGAATTTCTGTATCTTCTATTTGTGGTTGAGTATTAGATGTACAATGTTTTTTTTTATTTTTATTTTTTTATTTGTTTAGTTGTTTATTAGCCATACCCAGAGATGATAAAGATAACTTATTCTGGCTTCATGCTCAGGGGACTATATGCAGTGCAGGGATCTAACCGAGACCTGATGTTTCAAGGCAAAAGTCATTTGCCATATTATCTATCTTTGATCAACATGTTAAACATTTTTTAAATGATCTGATTATATCTGGATGACATCAACTTAAAGCAGTGGAAGAAATTGGAGTGATTTTTGAAGAGATCTTCATGTTTGCCAACATCTTTGGAAATTTCATTTATTCTTTAACATTCCAATTTTAGTTGTTACTCTACAATGTATACTTTTCTGAACAGTAATGGAAACCTTTTTCACTTTAGTTTTTCAAAAACTGTAATCTTGCATTTTCTTATTTAATTTAGAAAGCCAACTAGTTTGACTTGTTCTTTTTCCTATCTCTGCAAGACAGGTACCTTTCCTATCTTCTTTTAGCCTGTTACAGCAGAAGAAGTGCTCACGCTTCTTCATTCAAGGAGCAACTGCTTTGACATAGCCCTTTTCTATATTCCTAGTTACTTTCCTGATTACCTTACTTTTAGTATGGCTTCAGTTTCTTACTATTAGCTCATTATCAAATTTTCTCTTTATTCAAACAAAAATCTCAAGCAACAATTTATTTTGGTCTTCCCAGAATTTATCAAAATTATAAAAATAATCCTGTCCTTGATTATTTTCTCCCACTTACTATCCAGTAATTCCCTGTGATTTCTTCATCACTTTATAAAAATTAATTTCTTAAAATAAACAGAAAATTTATTGCAGTAACAAAAAATTTTAGCAATCGTTTGCCAGCTTTGAGTTTTGGTATTTGAAAATTTCATGCATCTGCCATTCTATAATTGAGAATTATTTCTTTTTTTTTTGTAATGGTTTTTATTTATTTTTTTTCAAACAGAAAAAGCCATTTTAATCACACATATACATTCATAGGACTTTAAACAAAATGTAATATAAAATATAAAAAAAAAACAAAACCCCACAACAAAAAAAAAATTGCATTTACTTGTAAACTGCTTAACAGCTGGTGGGTTGGCTGACAGGGCTGCCCAAGAAAAGCAAAAGCAGATATAATGAGGTACATTTTCAATGAATAACCACCACAGATCATGTGAACTGCTCTAGCAGCCCAGTCACCTGTTCCCCAATCTCGCCTCCTTAGAGACAAACCACGGCAGTCCTCCCATGAATTGAGGGCTCCAGCTATATCGATAAGCACCTCAAAGAACAGACAAAACAAACAAATCAACAACAACAACAACAAAAAACTAAAACAAACAAACAAAAATCACGCCATGGTCTTGAATTAAGAAACATGGTATAGCACATAACGAAAGAGAAGAAAGGAAGAAAGAAAAAAAAATAAATATAATTGGGGACAACACTTTCAACAATCGCACCCAAACAGAAAAATCGACCAAAATAGATAAATAAATAAAAAATAATAATAACAATAATAAATAAAGGTAATATATATATATTTATATAAAAAATAACCAAGATTTTGTGCTTTTTGTATTTGTTTTTTCCCTCCTGCCCTGGCACAGTAAATATTGGGGTCATTCGAAAAGGAATTCACTTGGCCTAAGAGATATGGAGTTTCTCTGTCCTTGGAGCATACTGTCATGGGATCAACTCTAGACTTTGCTCATGATCAGGATCCTTTACTTTCCCGATGGTGTTTTTTTTTTTTTTTTTTTTTCTTTTTTGGTGTGTGGAAGACTTCTGCTCTGTGTTTAGAGGTCTCAGTATCTGCACAGATCCTGAGGTGGGACTTATGATGAAGTCAGTCTTTGTGATTCTAGAGGTTCTGTTACCTCAGTGTCATTTTAATCCATCTTCTGTGGTTGGTGATCTTGGTCTTTGCACTGAACCTAGGGTGGCACCTAGGATAGCGTCTTTCTTTGTGCTTCCAAAAGCCCCATTCTGTTACAATTGTCTCTGCCGGACCTTTGGGACTGGGGATCATGATTATTGTGCAGGTCATAGTTCAAGCCCTAAACTAGGGCTTTTTTATTGGTCCCAAGATGTATACAGTCTGGTCGTGGTTCTTGCAGCCAGTCATCTGCAAATCCCGATTTTTAAGCACCAATCCCACCACTAGTTCCTACTTATTACCATCAAAGTTTTTAGGTTCTTCCGCTTATTCTCATCCTTAAGCTGTTTTAATAGGCATCTTATGTAAATCCAGTTGTTTTGGCCCTCATTATTTCAGTGTTGTTGACTCTGTGATCTGGATATTTAGTTCTATCATTCCTTTTCACCAATTTTTTACCTGAATCTCTTTGAACCCTGTGCCTGATTGCTTCTCATCTTTCTATTTTCTTCTCACCTCCACAATATTTTATTCCTTCCCTAAACCTATACTTGCAGTCAAGGGTTATCTAGGTACCTACCCATTAATTTATTTTTTTCATCATCCAGTTATACTAAATGCAATGTATAAGTGATATCATTCTGTGTTTACTTTCTCTGACTTTAACATATCTTTCATTTTCATTCATCGTGCATGAAATTGTACAATTTCATCTTTCCACACACTATATAGTATTTCACTGTATATATATGTACATAGATATACATATATTTGTATATATATATATAAGTATATAAGATACATATCACATCTGTAAGATTCACTCATCTGATCTTGGTCATAATGTTTGATGCCAAATCTTTTTTCGTCCCCCAATTCACAATACAGACCAGGCAAAGGGCCTATGTTGAGGTGTATATGGGGTACATTTATTGTACCTCCTCTTTCTATACAGTCAGTGTAAAGAACACAGCCTGTGGTAAGAATTGGGAGACCTTATATTTTCTTTTCTTTTTTAATTTATATTATATTATATATATATATATTATAAATATATATTATATATATATATTATATATTATATATATATATATATATAAAAGGAAACATTCCCATGACCAATATCCCAAGTGTTTTTCCACCCTATCCCACACTGGCCTGTGCTCTAGACAGGCTTTCTACTTCCCTTATTTAGTCAATATTGCAAGTGGACCTGCAAATACCCCCCATTCTTCAACGACGTCTTCAGCACCTTGTACTTCGAGAGCTGCAATGTACCCGCCTCGTCTACGCCCCGTGGAGCCTGCAACCATTGGCTGTGTGTGTCCTGTCCCTGGACCCCCACTAGGCAGAGGGCTGGATTCCACTTTTATTCTGGGGTCGAGGGGGATGAGGGGTGAAGGCTGACGCTGCTCCATCTGTGTCCTCCTACACTGTCCGTCCACCCATTCGTGTTCCTAGAGCCCTTTGGGACACACCTGGGCAGCTTGGCTGAAGCCAAAAGGATTCTGGGGGTGAAACTGGACATCCACTCATGCCCCACCATGGTCATGGGGGTCCTTCCAAGTAGAAATGAACTAAGAAATGAATAGACACTTTGACAAAAAAAGAAATATAAATGGCTAAAAGGCACATGAAAACATGCTCCACATCACTATTCATCAGGGAGATGCAAATCAAAAAAAACTATGAGGTACCATCTCACGCCACAGAGATTGGCACACATCAGGAAAAATGTGAACAAGCAGTGCTGGCAGGGATGTGGAGAGAAAGGAACTCTTATTCACTGCTGGTGGGAATGCCCTCTGGTTCAACCTTTGTGGAAAGCAATATGGAGATTTCTCCAAAAGCTGGAAGTTGAGCTCCCATATGATCCAGCTATACCACACCTAGGGATATATCTTAGTAACACAAAAATACAATACAAAAATCCCTTTCTCACATCTATATTCATAGCAGCATTATTTACAAGAGCCAGACTCTAGAAACAGCCTAGATGCCCCTCAATATATGAATGGTTAAAGAAACTATGGTACATATACACAATGGAATATTATGTAGCCATCAGAAGAGATGAAGTCATGAAATTTTCCTATACATGGATGTATATGGAATCTATTATGCTGAGTGAAAGAAGTCAGAGGGAGAGAGATAAACACAGAATGGTCTCCCTCATCTATGGGTTTTGAGAAAAATGAAAAACATTTGTGTAATGATTCTCAGAGACAAAATAGAGGAGGACTGAAGGGTCCAGCTTCCTACATAAAGCTCACCACAGGAATTGTTTAGTGCAGTCACAGAAATAATTACAATGAGACTATAAATAAAATTTGACTGAATGAGAGATGATACCAAATCTTATCTTTGTACTGGTGTTGAAAGAATAATGGTGTTCATATCCGTTTTCCTTTTATTAAATTATTTATTTAAGTACTGTGGTTAAAAAATGTTCACAGTTGAGTTTCAGTCATGGAATTACCACCATTCACCAATCTAACTTTCCTGCCACCAAAGGTCCCCACTTCCCTCCTCCCACACCCTTTGCCTGTCTTTGTGTCAGCATTTTGTTTCTATCTCTATCATTGTCATGGTGCATTTTAGTGCAGTTATTGCTCTAACTATACTAATTGCTCTTTCTTGTGGAAAACTTCATATCATGGATGGTCCTTATGGCCATCTCTATTGCCTCTGGGTATTAACCAGTTGTTATAGACATTGATAATAATTTTTATTAGTTCGGGTATTTTTATTATACTGTTATATTTTTTTCTTAAGTAACACAGATGAGTGAGACTATTCTGTGTCTTTCTCCCTCTGACTCGTTTTGCTCAGCATGATAATTTTTATGTTTGCTATTGGGAACTCTGGGCTTATCAGGAGTGGGTGGGCATGGGAACAGCAGTGGGGTTCTCTAGGAAGATAGGCACCAAAATTGTAGAATGAGACAAGACTGCACACTCAAAAAGGAGTTTGAATCTAATTTGTTTATTCAGTGAAAGAACAGAAGTTTATACTTTTACTTTAGCAAGTCATTTTGTATTAGCAAAGAAGAATGGGTGGTCAATAGTTTATATAATAGGAAACCATATTGCTTCTTTGACATATAGATAATCATCAAAATATTCTATAGAATTAATTGATATTTTCCTTACTACAATGATTTCAATACTTACTCATCTTTACCAGCGACATCAGTTATTTTTGGCCTAAGTTTCAACAATGCCGTAAGTTCTCCAAAAGCTCATAAATCTGCTGAAGTAGATTTGTGTGCTTGAATGCCCAGTTCCTCTTTTCCAAGGGGTCTGTGTGTGGCTATTTACTGCATGCCTAAATTGGGTTTTATCTTGATGTAGTGATTATCCTTCAGAGCCGGATGGCTCTGGTTCTGCAGTATATTTCACATGTTTATCTACATACAACATTCCTAAACTAATTAGCGAGGACTAGGGTGATGAGACCTCAGTACATCTGCTTGGTAACTTAGAATACAGTTTTCATATACAGAAAGCTAAGAGGTCTTTTGAGGGACTCAGTGAGGTCCTTAGGGTGCTAGTGAAACTATGTCTCAAAAGAGATGGTCAAATTTATGTTGCAAACTCTATCAGTTTCCCCATTGCTCTGAGTGGCTCATGGCAATTGTGGGCACAGGCAACCAAGGTCTCTTGAACCTGGTATTTTCCTTAGCCATAGCCTCT
Organism: Suncus etruscus; assembly: GCF_024139225.1. Taxonomy (NCBI): domain Eukaryota; kingdom Metazoa; phylum Chordata; class Mammalia; order Eulipotyphla; family Soricidae; genus Suncus; species Suncus etruscus. The sequence continues at coordinate 67,142,659 of NC_064851.1, forward strand.
AGGCTGGGTTTCCTTACACATAAGTCATGGCACATGTTTTTCAATGTATAGGCAAAATTTATGATTTCATTTTTCCTAACAGCTTATTAGTATAGATATATTATATCTATTAGTATAGTATATTATATAGATGTACTACTGGTTCTTTTCATATTTTCTCTGTCAAATTTATTGTTTCCAGAGTCTGGCTATTGTAAATCAAGCTGCAATGAACATAGGAAAGAAGTATACATTTTTGTCTTGTGTTCTTATATCTTAGGGTATAGTCCTAGTAGTATTATTGCAGGATAAAATTGAAGCTCAATTTCTAGTTTTATGAGGAATATCTATAATTTTTTTTCCAGAAAATCTGGACTAGAAAACATTCCCACAAGCAGTGACTGATACTTCCTTTTCCTGCACACTCATCTATACCTGTAATGGCTGTTTTTTCAAATAATATTTTATTTAAACACCTTGACTACAAATATGATTGTGGTTGGGTTTCAGTCACGTAAATAACACCCCCATCACCATTGCAACATTGCCATCACCAATGTTCCAAATATCCCTCCTCCTCACCCCACCCGCTTGTAATCTAGACAGGCTTTCTATTTCTCTCATATATTCTCTTTGTTAGAATAGTTCTCAATGTAGTTATTTATCTAACTAAACTTATCACTCTTTGTGGTGAGCTTTATTCATGTCGTGAGCTGGAACTTCCAGCCCTCCTCTCTTTTGTCTCTGAAAATTATTTCAAGTGTGTCTTTCAGTTTTTAAAAACCCATAGATGAATTAGACCATTCTCTCTCTCTCTCTCTCTCTCTCTCAGACTTATTTCACTCAGCATAATAGATTCCATGTACATCCATGTATAGGAAAATTTCATGACTTTATCTCTTCTGACTTTCACAAGTCAGCCCCTAAAGAGGTTGACTGATGGAGGGATGTAGGATGAGGTCTTTTCCCTCCAGCTCGGAGCACACATCTGCCACCTTGTTGAGCTGGCGGTTCTGAGGTGAAGCTGCAGGTAAACAGCTCGCAGACAGTCAGGCTTGTGGAAATATTACCTTTATTCGGTGGACAAGACTGAAGTCCAAAGCCTCAGCATCAGTTCTAGCCAAAAGCCCCTCGCCTTCGACAGACCCTTATTTTTATCCCCCAGAATCAGATACCACCCAATGGTGGAAGCAGAATCAGGTACCACCCTAGGGTGGGGGCAGAATGCCAGGTCACGCCCTAGGGTAGGGCACAATCACTGATCAGGATAGGGTAAGTAACATAATAATCCCATAAAATGTTTACATACACAACAATTTCCATGTTTGCTTTTAGTAAACAAACAATATTGTCTACAATTATTAAAGAAAAAACTAGACAATAATAAAAGAGTGGCTGTTTGCATAAGCACATCACAGGAAAATGTAAAGAAAAACTTCTAACCTAAACACAGGGTGTCTAAAACCAGAAACATGTATCAAGGAATCAACTACAAGCTCCTGAGAAGATAAATCTAAAACGTACATAGATCCTTCGAAGAGACACCGAAAGGTTGTGTAGCAGGCGAGAAGATGCACATTTTCTTTATTGTTGTTGTTGGTGGTGGTTTTTTGGTATTAGGTTTTTGGGTCAAACCTGGCAGCACTCAGAGGTTACTCCTGGCTCCATGCTCAGAAATCGCTCCTGGTAGATACCGGAATTAGAACCAATGACCTTCTGCATGAAAGGCAAACGCCTTATCTTCATGCTATCTCTCCAGACCCATTTTCATTCAAGTCCAGGTAGAGCAAAAAGCCCATCTTTGAGGGCATTGAATTAGGCCCTTATTTTGGAGGAAGAAGTATATACTCCCTGCACAGTGGGGGGCCACTGCAATGATGATCAATAGGCTTCTGAACTTAATCCAAGTTCTTAATCCAGGCTGAAGTCCATATGATGTCCGAAATTGATTTACCAATATGGTTGATTATTTATAGATGGGAGCTTAAGTCACAACCAAAACAAAATGTTTAAGGCAAAGACACTCCCTGTGTAAATAAACAACTTGAGGACCCATCCAAAATAAATGGAACCTCCTATAAACCTAGTATTTTGCCTATGATGGGCCCACGCAAAAAAACATGAGAACAAACAAAAATATCATTTAGGAAATTATAGACAACAATATCTAACCCACTAACCTAAAGTCAAGAAAGCAAAACCCTAATGCAATACATCAATTCCTAAGATTAAAAACTAAAATATAAAAACATTAATTACAATAGTTAAAAGAAGTGTAGTACCAAATATAAATTCAAAGGATTACAATTATAAGAAAAATACAAGAGGTGAAATTTCTACAGAATCCAATACCAATCTGTGAAGATGAGGGGTCTGGAACTCCAAAAAGACTGGCAAAAGACACTTGATGGGTCTGGAAAAGTGGGTTGAAGCCTGGTACAGAAGATAACATCAAGCTGAATGAAGAAGGAAGGCCAGTACAGTCATCCATATGTTGGGGCATCCCCAAGCGTTACATCATTACCATCATGAGTTGGTTGGGCTTCTACATTTTCTTTGGAATCGGTGCAATCTTGGGTAGCCATTGTAGAAATGGTCAATGATAGCACTGTGTATGTGGATGAAAAACCAGAAATTTAGATAGCACAGTTTAACTGGGAATCAGAGATGTGGGTCTTATCAATGGATCTTTTCTCTGGGGTCATATTGTGATACAAATTCCAGGTGGCTTCATTTCCAACAAGTTTGCAGCAAACATGGTACAAAACTCCAACAGTCATGGATTTCTTCCTCAAGCCGAGATCAGGAGGCTTGTAGTTGTGGGTGAAGGAGATGAGTTGAACATGTGAAGGGAACCCTAAAAATTAAATTTTAAGGACTAGGAAGAGAGAAGGAAGGATAAGGAAGGAAGGATAAGGATAAATTAGGGAAGATAAAGTTAGGAAAAATGGTTCCTTTCTCTCCACATTCCCTTTTTCACTGCTGGTGGGAATGCCGTCTAGTACAACCTTTATGGAAAGTGATATGGAGATTCATTCACAAACTGGAAATTGAGCTTCCATACGATCCAGCTATACCACTCCTAGGAATATACCCAAGGAACACAAAAATACAATACAAAAATCCCTTCCTTACTCCTATATTCATTGCAGCGCTATTTACAATAGCCAGACTCTGGAAACAACCAAGATGCCCTTCAACAGATGAGTGACTAAAGAAACTGTGGTACATACACACAATGGAATACTATGCAGCCGTCAGGAGAGATGAAGTCATGAAATTTTCCTATACATGGATGTACATGGAATCTATTATGCTGAGTGAAGTAAGTCAGAGGGTGAAAGAAAGATGCAGAATGGTTTCACTCATCTATGGGCTTTAAGAAAAATGAAAGACATTTTTAACAGTATCTCAGAGACAAGAGAGATGAGGGCTGGTAGGTGCAGCTCATGACATGAAGCTCATCACATAGAGTGATGAGTGCAGTTGGAGAGATGACTACACTGAAAACTATCAACACAAAGTGAATGAATGAGAGAAGTAGAAAGCCTGTCTCGAGTACAGGTGTAGGGGGGTGGGGAGGGGGGAGATCCTGGAAATTGGTGGTAGGAATGTTGCATTGGTGAAGGGGGGGTGTTCTTTACATGACTGTAATCATACAACTATAATTATCACTGTGAAGAAAGTCCACCTAAAAATTATCATTATGTCAGTGTCTTAAAACCTAAATTGAGAGAAATAAAGCAATGATGTTAAAATAAAAAGAGTGAAAGTCATTAAATGAGTATATCTAGAAAGAAAAAACAACATTAATATGATGAGAAATTTTTCAGGTGAACATTGACTAAATTAAATTGTAAGATTTCATGATTAACTGAGACCTAGAGCAATAATGAAATTAAGACATAAATCCACCATACAAGGAAACACATTGGGGGTCCAAGATTTTTAATCCTATTCATTGATCATGCTTGTGAAAAGAATCATAGAGCATTAATAGCAACTGATAAGGAAGTGAAATGATTATCTGGTGTTCATTGTAGATCTTTAAGAAGTATAAAACAGGATGTATGCTGCTGTGGATTTCACCAATATATTAGGGACTTTTTTGATCTTATTGTCATCGAAATAGATCCAGTGTTGTTTTGCAACAATTTTAGAGTATGAAGTACAGTGTCCATAGTGAACTTTACCATAATGGTTTGACACTAATGATAAGTTGTATTTCTTAATCTTGCTTTTATTCTTTGAAGTGAATTCTACTAACTTGTGGTCTTCTAAAGGAAAATCCACATACGTGTGCAATTTTTTTATTTGTTTGCCATGAAAAGCAAAACGTTTCAAGTGTATTACAAGTACTGGTGGCAGTTTTCATAAATACGTTTTCTTTGAAAAAAGCTCTTCTAGTTTTGCAGCTGTTGCACTGAACTTTGTTGTCATCCCTTAACTCTTCTTTAAAAGATTCAGAGAGGCATTCCTGTAATGTACATTTATCTATAGATGTAACAGCCAGAGACAAATGAACAAATATCTCATAAACCTCAGACTTTTGGTGGCATGTGAGACATTGTAGTATAGATTTGAATTGTCCTTGAAAGAGATCATAATAATATATTTGTGAGCCTTTTGGTATTCTGGACTAAATTGTTCATAATTTTCATTTTCCATAAGAGGTGTAGTTTTGTCTGTCATTAGATTTACAGTAAGAAAGTCCTGATGTAGCCCCTCTATTAGAAATATCAGTAGTTCATGTGGATCCTGTTGATTGTATCCAGCAAACTGGTCATTAAATAAACCAGTTGTTACTTTGAAGCTTTCAGGGTTAATATATCTATGAAATACGTTTCCCATGGTTGTGATGAGTCGACCAAATTCTTCAGTTAATTTACTTTCATGCCCCATTGGATTTTTCTTGTTAATATCCTTTTATAATGATCTTGATGTAAATACTGAGTCAAATCTGAAATATTATACAAGCATTGCAAAATTGAGTTCATGTAGCAAGAGTTTCTTATATTTTGTAGCCCAGTTAAGACAGGTTCCCCTCTTTTCTTTTGCATCTCTGAGTGTGTTTATCACTACCATCAGTCTCACTCAATGTATGGTGTGTGACAGCTAAATCCTTGTTCCCTGACCCAGAGACCTCAGCAATATTACTGTTGTTAATGTCTTGAGTATTCTGTTTTTCTATGAAGGGGAGTTTATAGTATGAACCTGATCATTTGTGCTAGCCCAATTTCTAACAAGGCGTAATGGAACCCAAAATTTTTTGGTAGGGTTGTCATTTGTAGAAACATAGGCATAACCCCTTCCTCTCAGGAGAAGATAAACAGCTATTCATTTTTCATTCTCCTTGATCCAAATAGGTTTATGGGTTGTTTCTTGTCTCTGAATATCTTCTTTAAAATGTCTTTCCCCCTGCAGTGTAACTTTCCCCTTGGGGTAAGTTTAAGTAATTTAGTGTGATAAGAGTCAAAGATAGCAAATCCGTTGGTGGTAAACCTCTTTTTCTATTTTTTTGTAATTGAGTTTTTAAGATTCTATGCTTCCTTTCTACAATGGCTTGTCCCCTACAATTGTAAAGAATTCCTTTCAGATGTCATATCTGCCATTCTTTATAAAAAAATTTCAAAAGTTTTGCTGGCCTATTAGCAGTTTTTATAGAATATAGAATACCCATCACAGAAAAACATTGTAAAAGAAATGCCCACATAAACCGAGAATATGTGTCTACCACAACATGAAGATAAGGTTTTCTTGGAAATAAATCTGTTTGAGTTATATCCATTTGCCAAAGTTCGTTAGACTGTAAGCCTCTTAGGTTTGCTCCTGTTATGTGAGTCTTTTTTGTTAACAGTGCACATATGTTGCAGTTTTCTACAATTTCTCTAGCTTGCCTCCATGGAGTTTGGTAATTCACATGTAACTTGCGAGCATTTGTGTGTAGGGCTGAATGTTGCTCTACAGGTGATTTAAATATAGGCATCGCTAGCAAGTCAGCAATTTTATTTTCTTGAGCCATCTGTCCTGGAAGACCTGAGTAGGCTCTAATATGCATGATGAAGATGGGCTCATTTCGTTTTTGAAGAAGCTGCTGTAATCGTTTAAGTAAGTTCTGTATGATCGGGTTATTAGCATAAAGGGAAGCAGTGGCTATGACATAAATTTACCACATACAAAGAATCAGAAATTATATTCATGGCTTCAAATATATTTTTGAATAGGTAAATTAATGTTGCTAATTTAACTTTCTGTGCAGATTTATATTTGGTATCTATGGTCATATTAATGCTGTCTCCAGTTATTCCTCCTTTTCCATTTTGGGATCCATCAATGTAAAAAACCTTGGCATTGGGAATAGGGGAATTCCGAACAATTGAAAAATAACAAACTGAGTTTTCTTTAAAAAGTCCCAAGTTTTTCTGCTGGATAATGGGAGAATATTTCTTCTGTGAAATCTGAGAGGGCTCTTTGCAGAGATTCATTAAGAGGCAATATTGACTCAATTTCCTTTTTTGGTATTGGCAAAACTATTATATCGCTGAAATGAATACTACTTGGTTATGTTGTATCATCTTCTTGGTGAGGTGTTGGATCCTATTTAGCAGGATTTTTTTTGAGGTTCTTTGCATCTATGTTCATCAGGCATTGGTCTGTAGTTTTCTTTTTGCTTTTTCCTTTTTTCTTTCTTCCTTTTTCCTTTTTGTTTCCATAGCACTCTGTCTGCTTTTGGAATCAGGGTGATGTTAGATTTGTAAAAACTATTTGGCAGTGTTTCTGTTTCTTCAGTTTCTGGATGAAGCTGAAAACAATTGAAAGTAGGTGCCTAGGAATCCAACGATATTTATATTTTTTCTGCTGTGTTTATAAAGTCATCTATGTCTGTCTGTTTACATCCATTGAGGATTTTTTTCAGCTTATGATCATTTGTTTTTATGCACTTTTGAAATCTCTTCTGTTGTATGGAATTGCTATGCATCACATCTTCTAGGTCACTGATTCTGTCCTCAGTTACTTTTACTCAGTTGGAGAGGCTTTCTTTCTTATTAATATCTTTATTTAGACACCTTGATTACATATATTATTGTAGTTCGATTTCATCATTAAAAACACCTCCCTGCATCCGCTGCAAACATTCCCACCACCAATGTTCCAAATCTCCCTTGTTCCCACTCCACCCCAACTGTACTCTAGACAGGCTTTCCACATCTCTCATTCATTCACATTGCTATGATAGTCCTCAGTATTATTTCTAAATGCACTCACCACTCTTTGTGGTGAGCTTCATGTCATGAGCTGGAACTTCTAGCCCTCCTCTCTTTGTCTCTGAGGATTTTTGAAAAAATGTCTTTTATTTTTCTTAAAACCTATAGATGAGTGAGACTATGCTGGGCTATCTCTCTACCTCTAACTTATTTCACTCAGCATAATAGATTCCATGTATACCCATGTATAGGAAAATTTCATGACCTCATCTCCCCTGACAGCTGCATAATATTCCAATGTGTGTATGTACCACTGTTTCTTTAGCCATTCATCTTTTGAAGGGCATCATGGTTGTTTTCAGAATCTGGCTATTATAAATAGGCAATACTTATTGTAAATAAGCAATGAATATAGGTGTAAGGAAGAAATTTTTGTATTGTATTTTTGTGTTCCTAGGGTAAACCCCTAGGACTGGTATAGCTGGATCATATGGGAGCTCAATTTCCAGGTTTGGAGAAATCTCCATATCATTTTCCATAAGGTGAACTAGATGGCATTTCCACCTGAGAGCAGTGAATAAGAGTTTCTTTCTCTCCACATCCCAGCCAGCACTGCTTGTTCTCATTCTTTGTGATGTGTGCCAATCTCTGTGAGATTGTACCTCATACTTGTTTTTTTAATTTGATATATTTAAACAGCTTGATTACAAATATGATTGTAGTTGGGTTTCAGTCATGCAAAAACACCCCTCCTTCACCAGTGCAACATTCCCATCACCACTGTCCAGATTTCCCTCCTCTCCACCCACCCCAACCTGTACTCTATCTAGACAGGCTTCTATTTCCATCTTTTCATTTACATTGTTATGATAGTTCTCAATGTAGTTATTTCTCTAACACTCATCATTTTTTGTGTGAGCTTCATGTAGTGAGCTGAATCCCCCCACCTTCCCCTTTTTTGTCTCTGAGAATTACTGCAAAATGTCTCTTATTTTTCTTAAAACCCATAGATGAGTGAGACTATTCTGTATATATCATTCTCCCTCTGACTTATTTCACTCAGCATAATAAATTCCATGTGCATCCATGTATAGGAAAATTTCATGACTTCATCTCGTGACAGCTGCATAATATTCCATTGTGTATATTTACCATGGTTTCTTTAGCCATTCATCTGTTGAAGGATATCTTGGTTGTTGCCAGTGTCTGGCTATTGTAAATAGCCCTGCAACAAATATAGGTGTGAGGAAGAAATTTTTGTATTGTATTTTTATGTTCATAGGGTATAACCCTAGGAATGATATAGCTGGATCATATGGGAGCTCAACTTTAAGTTTTTGGAGGAATCTCCATATCACTTTCCATAAAGGTTGGATTAGATGGCATTCCCTGCAGCAGTAAATGAGTTCCTTTCTCTCCACATTCCTTCAGCACTGCTTATTGCCATTCTTTGTGATGTGCTTTGATCTCCGTGGTATGAGATGGTCCATCATAGTTTTAATTTGCTTCTCCATGATAATTAGTGATATAGAACATTTTTTCATGTGCCTTTTGGCCATTTGTATTTCTTCTTTGTCAAAGTGTCTGTTCATTTTTTCTCCCCATTTATTGATGGGACTAGATGTTTTTCTTGTATATTTATGTCAATGTCTTGTATATTTTGGATATTAGCCCCTTATCTGATGGGTATTGGGTAAATAGTTTCTCCGACTCAGTGAGTGGATCTTGAAACCTGGGCACTATTTACTTTGAAGTGCAGAAGCTTCTCAGCTTAATATAGTCCCATCTGTTTATCTCTGCTTCCACTTGTTTGGAGAGTGCTATATTCTCCTTAAAGATGCCTTTAGACACAATGTCATGGAATGATTTATCTATGCGTTGTTCTATATACCTTATGGTTTCAATTCTGATATTAAGGTTTTTAATCTATTTTGAGTTTACCTTTGTACATGATTTTAGATGGGGGTCTAAGTTAACCTTTTTGCAATTGGCTAACCAGTTGTGCCAACACCACCTGTTGAAGAGGCTTTCCTTTCTCCATTTAGGATTTCTTGATCCTTTATCAAAAATTAGGTGATTGCATGTCTGGGAAACATTCTCTGAATACTCAAGCCTATACTACTGATTTGAGGGTCTGACTTTATTTTAATGCCATGCTGGTCACTATTGCTTGTAATATCATTTAAAGTTGGGGAAAGTAATGCCTCTCATATTTCTTTTCCCAAGGAGTGCTTTAGCTATTCCAGGGTGTTTATTGTTCCACATGAATTTTAGAAGTGTTTCATCCACTTCTTTCAAGAATGTCATGAGTATCTTTAGAGGAATCATATTAAATCTGTAAAATGGTTTGGGGACTATTGCCATTTTTATGATGTTAATCCTGACAATCCATGAGCAGTGTATGTATTTTTATTTCCTAGTGTCCTCTTTTATTTCTTGAAGCAGTGTTTTACATTTTTTATGTAGGTCCTTCATGTCTTTAGTGAAGTTGACTCCAAGAAATTTGAGTTTGTGTGACATTAATGTGAATGGGGTTGTTTTCTTAAGTTCCATTTTCCTTATCATTATTGGTGTATAAAAAGGCCATTGATTTTTATGCATTAATTTTGTAGCCTGCCACCTTGATATATGAATCTATTGTTTGTAGAAGCTTTTTGGTAGAGTCTTTAGGGGTTTTTAAATAGAGTATCATGTCATCTGCAAATAGTGAGAGCTTGATTTCTTTCTTTCCTGTCTGGATGTCCTTGATATCTTTTTCTTGCCTAAACCCTTTAGCACGTACTTTCAGTACTACGTAGCAGTGGTGAGAGAGGACAGCCCTGTCTTGTACCAGAATTTAGAGGAAAGGCTTTTAGTTTTTCTCCATTGAGGATGATATTTACCATAGGCTTGTGGTAGATAGCCTTACTATATTGAGAAAGGGTCCTTTTATTCCTATCCTCCTGAGAGTTTTTATCAAGAATGGGTATTGGACCATATCAAATGCTTTATCTGCGTCTATTGATATGCTGTGATTTTTATTTTTTTTGTTGTTTATTTATGTATGTTGATAGTTTTATGGATGTTCAACCATCCTTGCATTCCTATGATGAAACTTACTTGATCGAAATGAATGATCTTCTTGATGAGGCATTGGATCCAATTTGTTAGGATATTGTTGAGGATCTTTGCTCTGAGTTCATCAGGGATAAATAGATTTTTATTTACTTACCAAGTATTCAACCCTGTTTTTCAGTTTGAATTTTTCTCATTTCTACTTTCATATCCTCGTGATTTTAATTGTGGTTTATTCAGTTCATTTTATGGTTTATTTGAGTTCTTTGGCTATTCTTCATATTACTTTTCCTAATTCCTATCAGAGAGTTTAAATGGGTGGTTGGTACTTTTTAGGCATCAGAGCTAACATCTTTATTCTCTAAGCATGGAAACCTGAATTGTTTTTCCCATTGTCACTGTTGCAGTGTGGAGTTATCTACATGCCCTGCTTGGGTTTATTGATTAAAAAGGTGTGTGGCCACCACCAGCTAAGATTGTTCTCATTACTTTTATTTGTGCTATGTAAGATTGTATTCTATTATGGCTTTGATTTTGATTTCCTAGTAATATATAATGATGAGTATTTTTCATTTGCAAGTTGGCCATCCATTGGTCTTCATCAGAAAAAGGTTTGTTCATTTTTATACCCATTTATACCCATATAAAGGAGTGCTTTATAATATGTTTTTGTTCATCTCTGTTAGTATTTTATGAAGCCTGAATATAATCTGATATGCTGAGCCAAAATATTTTCTTCCAATCAGTTAACTGACTTTTGGATTTAGCTCTTGTTTCTTCTGTCATGCAAAATATTTTTAATTTGTTGTAGATCATCTTGTTTAGTTTTGAAATTGTAGCCTTTGACAGTGGCATCATACTTGTGAAGGCTCCTTTAAGGTCTAGGCATTAGAGCATTCTGCCTATATTTCCTCAATATAATCTGTGGATCATGCCTGATATTCAGGTTTTTGATACACTTTGAGTATGATATATATTCAGTTTTATTTTTACACATGGTTGTCCAATAATATATAAGGTTTATATTTGGATATTCTATTCTGACACGTTGATTAGAGCATATATCTTTATTTCATTATCATGCTGTTATGGTCTTGAATGATTTATACAATAGTGTCAAGTTAGGTATGAGATATCTCCCAAACTTTTTTTTTCACTATGAATTTTGATCTTTGGGGTCTTTTATGATTCCAGAAAAATTTGTCTTTGACTTTAATATATCCATGAAAAATGTCTAAATTTGGAAAGAGAATTCATTGCATCTATAAATTAGATTAGATATTATGTTCATTTTGATACTATTTTACTAGCATGAAAAGTTTCTTTATTTCCTAAGTTATTCTTGAATTTCTTTCTTAAGTACTTGAAATATTAATAGTATAATCATCTATTTTTTCATTTGAAATCTAGGTAGTTGATATTTTTGAACACATTTTTGAGTGAGATAGAAATGTGATATCTTTCTCCTATGAATTATTTTTTGTATAAAGGAATGTAACCACTTTTTGACTTTGTAGCCAGAAACGTTGCCATATTGGTTTCTTGATTGTAGGAGATTTTTATGATCTATTTAGGGTCTTCAATTATATCATCAATTTTCTGCAAAAATTGATAATTGTCTTCTTTTCCATTTTGCATTTATTTCAGTTTACTTTTCTTAACTGATGGATGTGCCTAGACTTCTAAAACAATTATTGAATGAAAGTGAAGGCTGCGGTCATCCTCTCTTTTTAACTCAACTCAACAGGAGTTTTTCACTTTTTTAACATTAAAAAAATATAGACTGTGGGATATTTTTTTTATAAACTCTGGGATTTTCTATTTTTTGGAAGATTTATTGCACATTTACTTTAGTAAGTACTATTTTTTATCATGTTGGATACATGTTGGATCTTGTCAAATGCTTTTTTCTTCATATATATTTCATTTCTTTTTATGATATGATCTTTATTTAATATGATTTTTATATTTCTCTTTATTAATGTAGTGCATTATTAACTGATTTGAAAATATTAGTATGTCCTTGCATCATAGATATGAATAACATTTGATCACGGTGTATGATTTTTGATGTACTGCTGATTCATTTTGTTAAAATTTTTATAGGTTTTTGTATTGATGCTCTTCAAGGGGATTTTTTGAAATTTTTTAAAATTTTTTTGTAGTATCCATCAGTTCTTTTTAAAGTAGCATCTATCAGCTTTGTGTAATAATGTAATATAATATTAGTTTCATAACAAATGCTAAGAACAATTCCTGTCTCTTCAAGGATGTAGTCTTCTATGAAGGTTCATAAATCTCACCATGTGAGTCAGGACTTTTATTATTGAATAATTCTGAAATACTTTTTTAATTTTCATCCTTGTGATTGACCTGTTCATCTTTATATTTCCTCCTCAAACAGTTTTGGAAGAATACATATTTTTAGGAACCTATGTATTTCTTCTAAGTAGTCTATCTTAACAGAGCATAGTTACTCATTTTAAGTGCTCAAAATGTCTTGCATTTCTGGGGTCTGTTGTAATTTCTCAGCTTTCACTTCTGATAGAGATTACTTGAGCACTGCATCTTTCATTGTCTTCATGAATTGAGTTAATAGCTTATCTATCTTTTTTTATTTTATATTTTAAAGAACTAGCTCCTGGTTTTATTGATTCTTTGTATTTATTTCTATGTTTCTATCTAATTGATTTCTGTGTTTAATTTGAATATAATCATGAAGTTTTCAAATGTTAACTAAGAAATAGGATTGTCATATTCCATCTGCCCCCAAATAATAAAAATAGAAATGTAAATAGTAATATATGTAAATAGTAATAGTATAGTGCAAATGCACTTCTGTCCATGCTGTTTTGGTTTTAGAGACTAAAAATCTGTGAAGTAGGCCAAAATGTAAGGTAACATGCATAGAACAGAAAAATGGGAATTTTCAGGCGTATAGGCATGTGCCTGCTCAAGTTTTAAGTCAGAAAGGGCATGAATACATTATCTTTTATGCTTGCTTTAGTAGATATACTAAAATGTAAAATTTCTTTGTTTTCCCCTTGTTTGAACAAGTCTATTAATCACTGTGTACATTGTGTGCTTCCTAAGTACAGGCCAACAGTCAATATCCTGGTCAAAAAATAATCAGGAAAAGAAATAAATAAAATCTCCATTATGACCAAAGATTTTTGAGATCACTTGAAGGAGATTATGAAACAATATATATGGATAATATATTGATAATAATTTTTTATTTTATAATTTTAATTGTAACTAGTAATTAGGGTTATTATTGACATGCACTATTTAAAATTTTAATTTTAATTTAATCTACCATTCACCAAAAAATTGCTGTATCTCATTCATTGTCCTAGGCATATATCCTTTTATACATTATGGCATAAAGTTGGATCTATGACTATTTCTATAAATTTTTTTTAAAAATAGTAAAGTAGGAGATAAATTTTATTATTAGCATTCCAATCTTGATACAGAAGTCTCCTTTATCTTATAAAAAGTGAATGCTATTGTGCTTGGCTCTCCAGCATGCCCAAGGCCCTAGCTTTTCAAAGGACTGTGAACTTCCTTTCAGTAGTATAGGGCACAAGAGTATAGTTTGGAAATGGTAAACAAATTCTTATCAAGTGTGCACTAATACAGATTTTGAGCAGAAAAATAAGTCAGCTGGCATTGTAGAATGTGAATATCGTTGAGCATGGATGATGTCAAATTTTGAATACCTTACTTGATTTTTAAATGAAACGAGAATGAAACAATTTTATTTCAGAATATTGAAGTTTCTCATATAAAGAGAAATAAGATTTTCACCAGAGGTTAATGGAGAACAACACTGTAAGAGTTTGGATTTATTTAAAATTTATTATATGTTTATATAATAACTGGTCTCTTTAATTTCTTCATTGGTTCAACAAGTACAGTTGTAGCAAATACCACCGAAATGTACTTATTTTGAAAATTAATATTAGATAATTTGTCTTTAGAATTAATATCTATTTTTGTTAGTCTAAAATTTTGAACTTGCTTAAAGTGAATAGTTTTCTAAAAATATTTTAGAAGTAATAAGTGAAAAATTGCAGTGAATTTACTAGATCACGTCAGTAAATATTTTAGTATCTTTTTTATCAGAAAAGCATTTTATTAAAGTAGCATTATCATTAGTATAGTAGCATTTAATTTATTTTTGTTTTTTAATTTTTTAATAAAATCATTTAATACAGAGGAAACGTTGTTAGTAGTTGATTTTCGGTTATAAAATGTTCCAACATCTTGGGGCGGAGTGTTGGCTCAAGTGGTAAGGTGTCTGTCTGCCTTGCCCACATAGCCTAGGATGGACCACCATTGGATTCTCCAGCGTCTCATATGGTCGCCCAAGCCAGGAGAAATTTCTTTTTTTCTTTTCTTTTCTTTCTTTTTTTTTTTAATATTGGGTGTGGTCACACTCGGCAGCGCTCAAGGTTACTCCTGGCTCTATGCTCAGAATCGCTCCTGGAAGGCTCAGGGGACCGTATGGGATGCTGGGATTCAAACCACTGTCCTTCTGCATGCTAGGAAAACACCCTACCTGCATGCTATCTCTCCAGCCTCCAGGAGAGATTTCTGAGCGCATAGCAAGGAGTAGCCCCTCAGCGTCACCGGTGTGGTCCAAAACAAAAACAAAAAAAAATGTTTCCAATATCCATCCCTTCACCATGTTCATTTATCACCAAAAATTCCCCAGTTACACTTCACCCACCCCCACCCATACTCCCATGCACAGCTTGCCACTCTGTAAGAAAATTTTCTTCTTCTTCTTCTTCTCTTCTTCTCTTCTCTTCTTCTTCTTCTTCTCTCTTCTTCTTCTTCTTCTTCTTCTTCTTCTTCTTCTTCTTCTTCTTCTTCTTCTTCTTCTTCTTCTTTCTTCTTCTTCTTCTTCTTCCCTCCTCCTCCTCTCCCCTCCTCCTCCTCCTCCCTCCTTCTTCTTCTTCTTCTTCTTTCTTCTCTCTCTCTCTTCTCTCTCTCTCTCTCTCTCTCCCTCCCTTATTACCTTTTAGGGACTGTGGTTTGCAATATTGTTACTAAAAGGATATCAAGTATTCACTTTATTTACTTTTGATTCCCAGTTCTTGTACAGAATGGTCTTTCCCGACTATTATTGTCAAAGTGTTCTCTTCTCTCTCTGCATTCTTCATTTCTATTTCTTGCATATTTCCCATACTTAGGATTTTTACAAATTGAAAATGAGAACAGTCATTTTATATCTGTCCCTCTCCTGCTCACTCATTTCATTCAACATAATAGTTCTCCATGTCTATCAATCTGTAAATATTTCATGACTTTATTTTTCTGACAATTGCTTAGTATTCTATCCTGTAAATATACCATGGTTTCTTTATCCACTCATTTGCTCCTAGGTACTTGAGTTGTTTGCAACTATTGTGAACAGTGCTGCAATTAAATTGAAAATACAGATGCCTTTTTGTTCATTGTATTTTTGGACCACTAGGTTATTCCCAGGAAAGATATTCCTAGGTTGAATGAAAACTCAATTTCTTGGTGTGTTATTTTTTGTTGTTATTTGTTTGTTTGGTGGGTTTTTGTTTTTGTTTTTTGTTTCTGTTTTTGGTTTTTGGGCCACATTCGGTAGTGCTCAAGATTTACTCCTGGCTCTACTCTCAGAAAATCTCTTCTGGCAGGCACGGGTGGGCCATATGGGATGCTGGGATTCGAACTACCATTTTCCTGGGTCTGCTTTGTGCAAGGCAAACACCCCCACCGCGTGTGCTATCTCTCCAGCCCCTTTTAGGTGTTGTTGGTGGTTTTGATGATGTTGTTTATTTTATGGACCACACCCAGTGCTCAAGGGTTACTCCAGCTCTTTACTCAGAAATTGCTCCTGGCATGCTAAGGAGACCATATAGGATGCCAGGACTGAAACCTGGTTGGTCACAGGTTGGACGAGTACACGGCAAATAGCCTACCCACTGTATATGTCCAGCCCCTTCTTTTTCTCTTTCTTTCTTCTTTCTTTCTTTTTTTCTTTCTTTCTTTCTTTCTTTCTTCTTTTTTTCTTTCTTTCTTTCTTTCTTTCTTTTCTTTCTTTCTTTCTTTTTTCTTTCTTCTTTCTTTCTTTCTTTTTTTTCTTTCTTTCTTTTCTTTCTTTCTTTCTTCTTCTCTTTCTTTCTCTTTCTTTTCTTTCTTTTCTTCTTCTTCTTTCTTCTCTTCTTCCTTCCTTCCTTCCTTCCTCCTTCCTTCCTTCCTTCCTTCCTTCCTTCCTTCCTTCCTTCCTTCCTTCCTTCCTTCCTTCCTTCCTTCCTTCCTTCCTTCCTTCCTTCCTTCTTCCTTCCTTTCTTTCTTTCTTTCTTTTTTCTTTCTTTCTTTTCTTTTTTCTTCTTTTCTTTCTTTCTTCTTTCTTTCTTCCTTTCTTCCTTCCTTCTGTCTTCTTTCTTTCTTTTCTTTCTTTCTTTCTTTCTTTCTTTCTTTCTTTCTTTCTTTCTTTCTCTTTCTTTCTTTCTTTCTTTCTTTCTTTCTTTCTTTCTTTCTTTCTTCTTTCTTTCTTTCTTTCTTTCTTTCTTTCTTTCTTTCTTTTCTTTTCTTTCTTTCTTTCTTTCTTTCTTTTTCTTTCTTTTTTTTTGAGGAATCTCTATATTGTTTTCCAGAAAAGCTGGATCAGTCAACATTTTCATTGGCAAAGAATGAGAGTCCTTTTATCCATTTCTAGTGTCAGCACTGTTGTTTCTCTTATTAATATGGGCCAGTCTCTGTGATATGAGGTCTTATCACATTTTTGTTTGATTTGCATCTCCCCAATAATTACTGATGTGGACAATATTTTCATGTGCCTGTTGGTAATTTTGTTCTTTGAGAAAATTTCTGTTCATATCTTTTAATTCTTAATGGTGTTGGATGCTTTTTCTTCTCAAGCTCTACCAATACCTTATATATCTTAGCTACTAAGCCATTATCACTATGGGCATTGGAAGAATAATTTCCAGCATTTAGTAGATGGTCTTTATATACTGGCCATCATTTACTTTGAGGTACAGAAGCTTTTTAATTTAATGTAGTCTCAGTTGTTCATCTTTGATTCCACTTGCATTGTCAGTGGTGTTTCATCCTTTAAGTTGCTTTAGCTCAATATCATGAATAGGTCTAGTATTTTTCTCTATGAAGTTAACAATATTTTGTCCTTTATCAATGTATTTAAATAATGTTTATTTGACTTTTTGTTCTACAAAGAGATCTGCCTGCATTTTCTTGCATATATATAAAACTCATCTGTTTTCCTATATAGCATCACTTGTGAAAGGGTTTTCCTTGCTTCAATTCATATTTTTGCTCTTTTATCAAAAATTAATTTATCATATACCCAGTGATCTATATTTGCATATTCAAATCCATTTCATTTACCTGAGGGTCTCTATTCCAGTAAAATTCTGTTTTAATAACTACCATTTTATAGTAGTATTTGAAGTTGAAGGAAGTGATGCCACCAATTATCTTTTCCCCAAGTATAATTTTAGCTAGTTGTGGAGGTTCACATGAATTTCAGGAATGGTTGCTCTATTTCTTTTAAACTTTCAAAGGTACTTTTAATAGAAACTTTATTTAAGGTGTACAATACTTTGGAGAGTATTGTCGTTTTTATGATGTTAATCCTCCCAATTTATGAGAGCATATGTGTTTCCATGATTGTGTATCCTCTTTTATTTCTTAAAGTAGTGTTTTGTAAGTTTTCTTTATATATATCTTTAACCTTTTTAGTTAAGTTGATTAAAAGATACTTGATTTTATGAGGCACAATTGTGAATGTAATTTTTGTTTGTTTTTGAAACATTCCTGGTGGTGTTTAGGAGTTATTCCTGACTTTCCACTTAGAAATCACTTCTGACAGGCTCATGAGACTAAAGGACGCTGGCAAACACCAGATTGTCTGCATACAAGGTAAACACTCAACCCGTTGTGCTATTGCTCCAGCCTGGATTTTTAAAAATCTCTTTTTTTAATTTAATATTTGTATACAGGAAGCTATGGAGTTGTTTGTATTATATTTGTAGCCTGCTACTTTTTATATATCTATTGTTCCTTGAAGAAAAACTTGAAGGTTTTTATAGATTCCTTATGATTTTCTAAGTATATTGTCATAGCATCTACAAATTGTGAGAACTTGACTTTTACTTTTTCTTTTTCTTTTTTTTTAATATATATTTTATTTAAGCAACTTGATTACATACATGATTGTGTTTGGGTTTCAGTCATGTAAAGAACACCACCCATCACCAGTGCAACATTCCCATCACCAATGTTCCAAATCTCCCTCCTCCCCACCCAACCCTCGCCTGTACTCTAGACAGGCTTTCTATTTCCCTCATACATTCTCATTATTAGGATAGTTCAAAATATAGTTATTTCTCTAACTAAACTCATCCCTGTTTGTGGTGAGCTTCATGAGGTGAGCTGTAACTTCCAGCCCTTCTCTCTTTTGTGTCTGAAAATTATTATTGCAAGAATGTCTTTCATTTTTTCTTAAAACCCATAGATGAGTGAGACCATTCTGCGTTTCTCTCTCTCTCTCTCTCTCTCTCTCTCTCTCTCTCTCTCTCTCTCTCTCTGACTTATTTCACTCAGCATAATAGATTCCATGTACATCCATTTATAGGAAAATTTTATGACTTCATCTCTCCTGACAGCTGCATTTCCTTTCCTATCTTGATGCCATTGAAATATTTTTCTTGCTTAATTGTGATGGAAAGTATTTATAGCATTATAATATAATAATATAATATTTATTATATAATATATAATAAATATAACATAAATAAAAAGTATTATAAAATAAATAAAACAAAATGTTTTATAAAATAAAACTGTTGAAAGTGACAACATTGTGTCTTGCCTAATTTTAGAGGGAATGCTTTTAATTTTTCCATTAAGTCTAATATTTTCTGTGGGCATTTGGTAAATAGCTTTCACTATATTAAGGAAAATTCCTTTCTATTCCTATTTGTTGAGTTTTTTCATGAATTGATACTATATTTTATAAAATGCTTTGTATACATATATTGATATGATTATATTTTTTAAATTTATCTTTCATTTATACAATGCTCTATGTTGACTGACTTGTATACATTAAACCATCCTTGTATCACTAAAATAAATTCTACTTGGTCATTCATAGTGTATGATATATTTGTTCCATTGTTACTTTGAACCAGCTGGAACTTCCTAAGCATTTTCACTCTGAGCTTCATTTCAGAAAGGTTATATGGGAATTATTGATTAGTTCTGAAGGAACACAATCTTCAATCACATGGTATGGAGGGTTTTTGCAGAGCTATACTGTGGTTCTTTTGTAGTCTCAAAGTGTTATTATTTTGTCACTGTCAGTCTTCCCCACTGTCAGGTCTTATTGGATTTTAAGTGGGTAATAGTTTGTAATCCAGATGTTAAGTGGTCACCCACTTGGAAGGCCATGGACACGGTCATAGTCTGACTTGTACAGATAGACTCTGAGTTCTCTAGTTTGAGTAGGTTCTGTAAGTCTACCTAGGGGCTGTGTGCCTCTGGTCTCAGTTTCCTACCCATCCTAAATCCTAGCTCCTAATGATAGCCTCTGACCTTTGGCCTATTAATCTATTCATTCTAGGATGTCCGGGATTTGTATCATCAGGTCCCAGCTGTGATCTGCATCCCTGAGCATTGCCTCTGAGCTCTAAATAAAACCTTTGGGTTGTTGTTGTTTTTTTTATTTCACTGTTCTCATTCTGAAATTTTTCTGTAGAGAGAAGATATGACCAGAAAAGCCTGGGTAAAGTCTAGCACTGATTTTATTTTCTTACCAGAGCAATATCCACAGTCACATATCTCCCCAACTATCCACAGTTGCTGGAAGTGGGTAGAGAGCTAAATAGCTTTAAAACTCAATATTTACCAGGAGCGCTCCCTGAGCCAAGTCCAGAGAAATCAATGAACACAGAGGAGTTGGCCCAAAACAAAACAAAACAATAAAAATTATATTATAAAAAGCAGCATTTTATCATTAGTAATATTTTATTGTGCATACATATTTTATACTGTAAATTAATCCCACTCTATTTAAATGTTGAGATATTTTCTAGACAAAAATGTTGGTATTTATTTATTCAGGTATTATGTTGAATTAAATTAATATATATTATATATAATAAATTATATATTGTTATCTATAATATAGGATAATAAATATATATTTAATATATATTGTGTATATTATACATAAATCTTTAGGCCTTCAGGTACACTCAGAGGACACCAAGACCTTGCATGGTGACACTTGGAGTACCCATGTGGTACTGGAATTCAAACTTAGAACCACTCTGTAAAAATGATACTCTCAAGACCTTAGATATAGTCTCCAGTCCCTGAATACAGATATTTCTATGAGTTTAAGTTTTTATTTCTCTTGGATAAGAATCTACGAGGTTTTTTGAAACCCATTAATAATTTAATTAAGATGAGATTTCAAATCCTTACATAAAAATCATCTGGGATCTGTGGCACTTTGCATGAAGAACTTACAGAAGACTAATTTCACCCTCAAAGAGTTAAGGGGATAACATCACTAAGGCAGAAATACTAGTGGAAATAGAGGGGTTCTTGTCCTGAAATTTTTTGGAAATTGTATAATTTCAGGCTCTGAAATAGCCAGTTGGTTATGAAACATACATCTCTATGAGATACAAATTCTCTGATGGTGAAACCTATGCACTACCAGAGGAGAGTGAACACTGGAGAAATAGAAAAGCTATGGGAAAATTTAGGTGGTAAGAATATGAAAGGAATGCTTTTCACTGTACAAATACCCATATAAAAATTTAATGAATACAGAGAGCTCCACCCTAGAAAAATAAAAAATAATTGTCCCCAAAAACCAAAGGCCATTTTCTGTTTATTCCCTCTGTGTAGAAACCTGTGTTATCTAAGTCATCTCTCTCTCCCTCTCTTCCTTTTTCCCTCCTCCTCTTTCCCTCTGTCTTTCTCTTTTTCCTCACATCTCTTTTTAACTTCTTTTTTAAACAAGTTTTGCTTGACTAAAAAAGTAAAAAAGACCCTTGGAGTTAAAGTTCTATATATTGTAGTAAATGTAAGTTTAACTTTCTGAAAAACTTCATTTTTTTCTCTCTAAAGTGTATCAACCATCTTTTATTTTTACTGGCAATGAGATTTTGAATTCATCCACTTCCTCACTGACACTTGTTACCATAAATCTTTTTTTTATTTTTAGACATTCAAGAATATATTTAATGACATCACATACCGAAGCATGCAAGGACAAGGACAGATTTCAAAAACTTCAGCTATTTCAAGTAAATAAATCACAAGCAAAAGAATATGTACTCTATGATTCCATTTATATGAAATGTAAAGTAGATCGCTCTTGCTCAGTGCCAAGAATGGGTTTAAGAATTGCCTGCAAAACAGCATAATTCAAAGAAACTTTGTAGAATCACAGGAATTATTTTGTATTTTATTGTTATTGTAACATTAATTTCTTTGTGATAATTAATCAAAAGATCTGAATTTGGTGCACTTAATTATTTGTAAAATATATACCCCAAAATTAGACATTGTGAAACATCAACTTGCTTTTGATTACTAACAATAACCCAAACTATTTGCTACTAAGAATATGAAACATTTTAATAACATGAAACAAGGCACAAAAAAGTCCACAAAATCAAGCACTGGTTCCAGGTAAATGTGTCTTTAAAGGTTGTAAGAATATTGTGTATTCTTTTAGATATAATAAGTCGTTATACCTAAAGATAAATTTCTGATCAACGTGGCCAAGGGGTCAAGTTCTGATATATTGAATTGAATAAAATTGGAATATTTTTTATAATTATTAAGAATATACTTCTGGGGCCGGGTAGGTGGCGCTGGAGGTAAGGTGTCTGCCTTGCAAGCACTAGCCAAGGAAGGACCACGGTTCGATCCCCCGGCGTCCCATATGGTCCCCCCAAGCCAGGGGCGATTTCTGAGCACATAGCCAGGAGTAACCCCTGAGCGTCAAACGGGTGTGGCCCCCCCCAAAAAAAAGAATATACTTCTATTTATAAATATTGATATAGAATAGAATGCATTCATCAAAAGGCAATTACTGTTCTTATTTTGGAATATTTCCTCACATTTAATTCAATTTTTACATGTCTCAGATAATATGGTAAGTGCTATTTTAAGTGCATTTCCAATTCAGTATTAATTCATTAATAATTTACTAAGTCATTATATATTCCACAAACATTTTAATAACTGCAAAGTATCTCATCATATGTTTGTACCATAATTAATGGTAACTATGACATGTAATTTTTTTCTAAACAGAGCCACATTGCTCTGCCCTTTGAAAGTTCTACAAAATGCTTTTGAATAACTCAATGGGTGATAAAAATATATGAAGAACATCTTTTTGTGCTAATCTATATTTTGTAAGCATTTAAATTTAAATTTGTAATATATTTTAAACTATATTCCTAATATTATAATGTCTGTGACAATCACTTAAATATTAAAAACACTTGATTTATTTATGCAGAAACTTTTATTTTGGTAGAACTCATGGCAATAATATCATATGTGGATTTTCAAAAATTAAACAAAGGAGTCCAGAGTGGTAGCAACAGTGGTAGTGTATTTGCCTTGCATGTGGCTGACCCAGGACAGATGTAGCTTGGTTCCTGGTATCCCATCTGATCCCCAGAGCCAGAAGCAATTTCTGAGTGCAGTCAGGTGTAACCCCCGAGTGCTGCCAGGTGTGGCAAAAAAAAAAAACCCAAAACAAATAAAAAATAAACAAAGGTATTTAAAAATTAATCAAATATGTTTAATAGAATGATATTTAATTCTTAATCTTAATGCTGTCTGAGTATGATTATTAGTTAAGGTTTACCTGTCCTCTCTTATTAAAAGTAGTTCTGTGATACCTCCATCTCTAAAACATCTTGGTTTAAAATTGTATCTCATCCTAATCCATTTAAAGTCAATTTTTAAATTCAAGACTTGTGTTTCTTCATTGATTTGCCCATGCTTGTTTCATGAATTTTGTTATTTTTGTAAATATGTTTAAGTTTACTGTAACTCACATTTACACTAATGTAACTAACAATTATGTAAACACAGAATATTGTATAATATATCATTTAACATATAGTGATACATAATGTAACTAAGATTTACATTACTCTAACTACATTTGCTATAACAATAATTGTTACTCTCACATTTACTGGGGTAACTAAAAACACAATGTTCTTTGTTGTGATGCTGGGAGAGTTGATGATGTCTTTGGTAGGTACTTTCTTCTACATTAATTTGTTAATTCTAGTAGTGAAGCTTTAGGTGTAACACTGTAGACACCGTGTTTTGTATTATTTTTGTATTTCTTAAAGTCAAATTTTCCCCCCACTGACTTACCATTGGTTTTCAAATTTATAGAATTTCAGGGTATTAACTTAATTTTTTTTAAGTTTTTTTTCTAGTGGTATCCATTTTGTCACTAAGTTCCAGTGCCTTCATAGGGACCCTAGTGACCTACCTTATAAACATTTTTACTCCTTTATTTCTTCATTCACCTACGCTTATCCACCCTTGAAACCCCCATGGTTTTCTCCTAGTCTAGAAATTAGTTTTAGCATTTCTTCATTTGTCATTTTCTCTAGGAATCAATATTCTACAGTAAATAAAAATTATCTGCTAAAAGTCTTTCACTTTCATACTTCATGTTAGCATAATCTTTCAAGTTTTATTTTCAAAAAGAAAATATATTCGGTATTTCTAAATAAGCTAGCTTAAAGAGATTCCGATGATTCAAGGCTAGAGATTTGCAATACGAGTCTTTATTCTGGCCATTTTTATCTTTATTTCAACATATACGGTATATGGGGCATCTTCTAATTCAGGTAAGTGAAATGGAGCTGAAAAGATTGCATTGCCTCTATCGCCATTAGGATATTAATTTGTAGGAGGTTCTTGATCCCTTATGATCTTTTTAAGGAAATCTGTTTCCAGTCTTTTCAAATGTTGAGCAGTTAAAATGAAAATAGTATTATTTTATTATTAAATGGTATTTTTCTTGATGAATTTTCCTTTTCAAATATAAGAGAACTATTATATATGCACCTTGTTTACATTTACTCAGGACTTAATTCATTTCTCTGTAAAAAAACAACTAAACTCATGTTTTCTTGACAATTTAACTTTTATAAGTGTGAGGTTTCTCTCTCTCTCTCTCTCTCTCTCTCTCTCTCTCTCTCTCTCTCTCTCTCTCTCTCTCTCTGTGATATTGGGGATAAATCCAGGACTTCAGATGCAAGGTAAGCACACTACCTTTGAGTAATATCTAGGTTCTCAATTAGGTCATCTCAAGAACAAAATCTATACAACAAATATATAAACTAAATGGATTTCACAAAAGAGAATCTGAAAAAAGAAAGTAAAAAATCATTGACTGAAGCAATTCAAGTGATATTCTGGTTAAGTCAATATTTCCTATGAATTCCAGTTTAGACAGAAATTATTATTCTCTCTCTCTTGGAATAAGATCTACTAGCTTTCTTTTATAAAAATGTAGAATTTTGATTATAAAGGGAAATGTTAGAAAAAATGATCTCAATATTTCCTTTGGGATAAATATTTACACAAAGTTACAAAAACCTAAATGCTTTTATAATAAAGCTCAGATATTTGACAAAGTCATATTTGCTGGCATATGCTAGTGCACAAAGCTGTGATACCATGGAACCCAGTTTAAAGCTTTTTAGACTAATCAATAGTGCTCTTCAATTTTCAAAATGCTTTTCTCTCCATTACAAATGATGTGAGAGATAATATAGTAAAAAACTTATGGCAAAATTCCCTTGGCGGATGCCCATTTCCCTGACTCCATTGCTATGCATTTCATGAGGGTGTATCGGGGCATCAGGCTGAGTCAGGGTCAAGGGCTTTGGGAAAACAGGTGCCACTCAGACCATTTCACCTGACAGTCACAATCAAAGAGGTCACTGACCCAGTGGAAGAAAAATGGGCCCACTAGCAGTGACAAGCTGCATGTGTGATATCCTTTGCCCTCCCTTTCACATTCACATCCTTTACTTAATGTTAATTAATTTTATTTTTCAATATGTTGGGGAAATGTCTGTTTCTTACGGATTACAGGACTCAAGTTTAGTGCAATTGGTGAAATTTTAAAATTCCAAGTTAGAATGTAAATTAATATAATGGAATTTTAAGTTGATTTAATGTGAAATTCTGGATTTTCAAAACATTTAAATATACAGTATCTATTAATTTTTATATGGTTTTTGTTTTAGTTTTTCCACAAAAATTAAATGTAGATATATCACATGACTCAGTGATCACAGTTCTTGGCATCTAACTGGAGAACACCAAAATTCATAGAAAAATATATGTGCATATCTATTTTTTGTAGTGCTAAGTATAATAGCCCAGATAGAAAAAAATCAAAATCTCAATAATAAATAAATGGATAAAGAAGTCATTTTATACACACACACATATATGTATATATATATACACACACATACAGAATGGAATACTATGCAGGTGTAATTAAAGATAAAAATGTTCCATTTTGTTACAACTTGCCTGGAATCAGATGATTTTGTGTTAAGTGAAATAAAGCAGAGAGAGAACAAAGAATTTCAAAATAATTTTCCTCATCTGTGGTATACAGAGAACAAAACAAGAGAATAAGTCTTTGATTACAGAACTGACATTAGAGAACTGACATTAACAAGCAGAGGAGAGAGTGTATGAAAAGCATTAAGGATGGAGTAGACTAACATGGGGTCAGTGTTGAGAGCTTCTGGGAAATTTGGAGGTGATGAAAGTGCAGTAAAGTTGTATGTTAAGGCTATAAAAGGTTCAAAGTTGAAGTGTTAATACTCTCTCTTTGCATCAGCTCATCCCAGTCTGAACCACCAGAAACACATATGGTCTGCCATATGTGCACTGCAGAGTTCACTCCTGAGTACAGAGCTAGAGAAGGCCCTGAGAACTATTGTGAGGTTCTCCCCCTCCTCTCCCCAATATAAACTTAAAATTATTGTAAACATATTATTTAAATAAAAAATAGCAATACAGGGGCCGGAGCAATAGCACAGAAGATAGGATGTTTGCCTTGCTTGTGACTGATTTCATTTCTATCTTCAACATGTGTCTGTCATGAGTAATTTCTGAGTGTAAAGCCAGAAGTAACCACTGAATATGGCTTAATGTGGTCCAAAATCCAACAAACAAACAATAATAATAATACATTAAAAAAATCTCAGTTGGAAAAGTGAGTACCCTTATGATCAAGCTGTAACTCTTAGAGATATACCTTATGAACACACACACACACACACACACACACACACACACACACAAACACAATACAAAAATGTCCCTGCATGTCTATATTTATCGCAGTGCTATTTACAATAGCCAGAAACTGGAAATAACCCAGATGCCTGACAACATAAGAATCGCTAAAGAAACCATGGTACATATACACAGTGGAATATTATGAAGCCATCAGAAAAAAAGTGTCATAAAATTTTCCTATATATAGATGGACATGGAAACTATTATTCTGTGAGAGCTGGAAGGACTGGCCCATGATATGAAGCTTACCACAAAGAGTGGTGAGTTCAGTTAGAAAAATAACTATAGTAACATGTATCATGACAATGTTTATAACTGAGAGAAGTAGAATGTCTGTCTCGAGTACAGGCAGAGGTTGGTGGAGTAGAGAGATAAGGGCATCGGATGTGGGAACATTACACTCGTGAAGGAGGTGTTATTTTTATAACAGAAACACAAAAATAACATGTTAATAATCATGGTGCTTAAATAAATATATTATAAAAGTTCTTAGTGTATTTTACTTTTCAGTTCATCTTTCTTACATAATCAATAATGAGTAATAGTTTGAACAGTATCAGGAACCACATCAACACTGACATCTGTATGTAGTGAGTCAGGAAAATATTTAAAATTTTATATATCACAGATTTTACCATTTTTGTTTCAATTGTGATTTTCTTAAAAAAACTAAAATTCTAGTATTAGAATTATTTATTTCTAAACTGCTTCTTTTTTTAAATCATTGATATTTATTTTATATCTTTAATTTAAGAGAAATTTTAAAGAAGTACAATACCTACTTTGAATTAATGTAAACTTTTTTTTTTTTTTTTTTGGTTTTTGGGTCACACTCGGCAGCGCACAGAGGTTACTCCTGGCTCCAGACTCAGAAATTGCTCCTGGGAGGCTCAGGGGACCATATGGGATGCTGGGATTTGAACCAATGACCTTCCGCATAAAAAGCAAATGCCTTACCTCCATGCTATCTCTCCAGCCCGAATTAATGTAAACTATCTTAAATTTAGTAAAATCTATGTTTTTTGGAATCTTTTTGATACTTTTTTATTGAGACCATTGTGAATGCAATTTTCTCATAGTTGTATTTTCAGGCATATAGTAACATTGAATTTGGGCAATTCCCACCACCAGAGTTGACCTCCCTCCACCAGAGTTCCCAATATGTATTCAACACTGGCCCTAGTCCTCCAGTGTAACATCCATTTTGTGTTAGGTTGTTATAATTTGGGTCTATTGATTCTATTGTCATTTACTTTGGCTTCAGTATTTAGTTCTGGTCATTTTTTATAATTGCTTTTATTTTGGAATATACTTACCTTTATAAACATGTTTAACTCACTGTACTTAAAGAAAGGGAATCCGGTTGTCATTTTATTTATTTATTTATTTATTTATTTATTTATTTGTTTGTTTGTTTGTTTGTTGCTTTTTGGGCCACACCTGGTGAAACTCAGGGCTTATTCCTGACTATGCACTCAGAAATCACTCCTGGTTTAGAGGACCATCTGGGATGCCTGGGATCAAATCACAGTTCATCCTAGGCTAGCACTTGCAAGGCTTGTGCCACCACTCCAGCCCCTGGTTGTCATTTAAAATTTTATTATAAATAAAAAGAACAAAAATATATGAAATGTATGATTTTGCATGATCTACTTGTTTCTGCTACTAATATTTTCCAATTTCTAACTTAACCATTTTAACAAAAGGGCTCCTGGACATTGTCGCTGTAGGCTAACAATCTCATGGCTCAGGCAGCAGTGCATGGGGGTCATTTAGTGTTGGCTTAGGAACAGGGTCAGGCACACATTGGTGCCTCATACAGGCCGATTTGTAATTAGTATCTTCTCCTGTCCACAGGTGGCCGAGTTGTCAAGAGACCTACTTCAAGATTTCTTTTCATTATTTTAAAACAAGGATTCATGATTTCATAACAGCCAGAAGACTGCCACTTCAAATACTGAAGATTTAATTTCAACATAAAATTTTGGAAAAAACAGGGCCAGAGCAATAGCACAGTGGTAGGTCGTTTGCCTAGCATACTGCTAAATCAGGACAGACCTCGGTTCAATTTCCAGTATCCCATATGGTCCCCCAAGCCAGGAGCGATTTCTGAATGCAGAGCCAGGAGTGACCCCTTAGCGTCATTGAGTGTAGCTCAAAAAACAAACAAAAAAATTGGGAGTAAAAACAAATATGTAACTTGTACCCATACTTTTGATTATTTCTTTTACTATTTATATTTTAAAAACTAAGAGTTCTTATAAAAGTCATGTACTTTTTCTTTTTTAAAGAGTAAAAAATAATT
This sequence comes from Suncus etruscus, assembly GCF_024139225.1. Classification (NCBI taxonomy): domain Eukaryota; kingdom Metazoa; phylum Chordata; class Mammalia; order Eulipotyphla; family Soricidae; genus Suncus; species Suncus etruscus. The sequence continues at coordinate 67,171,609 of NC_064851.1, forward strand.
CCAAATACCTAAGAGTTATTTTGATATATTTGTTTCTTGGCTTCTTATTTCCCTTTGGCATGTTCTGTTAATGATTTATTTTCTCTAAAAATGAATACTGCATAAATGAAAGTCAACTATAACATTATTTTGATAATATGATCACAATATATAAACTGCATTTATTATTGTTATCGGTTATATCATTTGCAGAAATAATGTCAAGATGGCAACAATATACAAAAGTAACACGAGTTGAAATGGATAATTAATTGAAGAAATTCAGCAAAATAGGAAACTAAGATAAAAATATGAATATTTAAAAAACATAACAGAAAAATTAAAAATATAAATAATTAATATTAATTAACAATTTATTTAATTAAAATATATAGAATAGATACTATAGCCAAAAAAACAAATCATTCGGGGCCTGTGAGGTGGCACTAGAGGTAAGGTATCTGCCTTGCAAGCGCTAGCCAAGGAAGGACCGCAGTTCAATTCCCCTGGGGTCCCACATGGTCTCCGCAAGCCAGGGGCAACTTCTGAGCTCTTAGCCAGGAGTAACCCCTGAGCATCAAACAGGTGTGGCCCAAACAAACAAACAAAAAAACCAAAACATTCATATAATTTGTTATTAAAAGCTTTCTTCTTACAGTTTTTCTTATATTAAAATAATTAAACTTAAGAAAATACATGAAATATTAAAGACAAAATGCTAATTAAGATTTAATAATATCATTGAGTATACTATTTTTATATGTAACTAATTTTACAAATGGAAAATATTTTATATTGTGCCACAAAGATTTGTATTCACTGTTTATTCCAGACTCTGCATTCTTGGGTCACACCTGTTGAGCTTGGGAGGCTATATTTGGTACCTGTGACCACATAGTCAAAACCTTGGTTGACTGAACAATTGAAATGCCTTACCGCTCTATTAGCTCTCCCTCAAAGAAACAATTCTCTTAATATTTTTGAAGACAAATTTTTGTTCCTTTGTATGATAATATTAGTTTTCATAACTGCATGCTTTTTAGGTCACAATTTCAAATTCCTTCAAATATGTTGCATGACACAACTACCACCAAAGTTCTAATATCCAATTAGCATGTAATTTTGATCTCTTTTTTCACCCTCCTTTTTTCCTCTTTCCCTCTGTTATATATATGTTTGGGTCCATAGATCTGTGTATTTGTTCCCATGATTTGTTTTTTATATCTTACATAATAATGATAACATCTGATATTTAACATTCTCACTATATTTATTTTACTGAGCATAACTCCTTCTAGTGTGTTATTGAATACTACCATCTATGTTATAGAAAATGGCAAGATTTAGTTTTTATAGGATTATTTTGATCACACCTTACAGTACTTTGGGATTACTGCTGGCATTGCTCTTAATGGTCAGTCTTGGAGGGTGTGAGGAACCACGTGTGGTACTTGAAATCCATCACAGGTCAGCAGCATGCAAGTCAAGCACCCACCTGTTATTATATTGCTCTGGACCAAATTGAGCAGTGTTGTGTAATATATATATATATATATATGTGTGTGTGTGTGTGTTGTATGTATATATATGTTTGAAATTTTTATATAAAAGTTTAAATATAAAAAAGTTTAAATATATATGCAGTAATTGAATGATACTTTGTATTCATGCATATATTATATGTTAGATCCTGAAGCTATAACTAGCCTCAATAAGCCAGTAGCAGCTTGTAAATTTACTAGTTTACATATCTCTTCCCCCTCCCTTCTTAAGAAGATGCTCCCCTTTGCTTTCTCGGGCCAATTCTGAGAAAATGAAATGTCAGCTTGTACTATGGAATGATCAAGGCTTTCTTGTTATGAAGACCAGTCTTTTTTTTTTTGAGCCCCAAAGATATCAGATAAGATAAGGGGAGAAGGGCAGGAGTTAGGACATCTCTGAGACATGAGACATCTGTAAGAAATTGACACAGGGATTGAAAATAAAAGTGAACCAGTCATATATACTGTGGAAGTTAAACTGTTTGTTTTGACCAATGAAATACTTAGCCTGTTAAAGACTGTTAACTCTAATAAACTTCTTGTTAGTTTCACCTGGGTTCCTTGTCATAGTGCACTGATTGGATGAGACTTGGGCCCAGCTAGCCAAATAAACTCCCTTTTTCATTTTCTGGTTCTTTGATTCTCACAGCCTATTGGATAGTTTAGTGAGATCCTAACATTCTGGGACTTGTCCAAGATCGATTCCCTCAGCCTGGGGTCCAACCACCCTGATCTAGGCAGGGGCGGTTCTCAAGAACTAGGGGCCTCGCTAATCGGGGCAGTATTCAAGAACAAAGGGGCCTGACTTAGATGACACCAAACTAGAGCAGGATGTATGCTAGGTTTATGTGCTGGGAAGGAGTTCTCTGCTGAGTGCTCAGGAAGATGTTTCTGGCACTCCTCTCGGATCCATCTGAACGATGGACTCTGGTAAGCTCAAGAGGGAAGGAAGGGAAGAGACCTTGAATTATGTACGTTATTCTTGTGTCTGAATTCAATGGCATATAATTCAGTGTTTGTTTACTCTGTTGCATTTTGTGTTTCACTTATACATATGTGTTGTTTGTGACATTGTGTATAGACCGTTTCATGTTTATAATCTGATTCAAAATATGGGGCAGAATCATTCCATGCCTCTGACTCTCCTCTTGGACTATTCCCCGCAGTTAAAACCAAGGGGCAGAATGAGAGCTTGGTGGTAAAGAACTGTAAGTTTCAGACTTACTTACTGCTCTTCAGAATGGCCCACATTCCAATTTGGATGGCCTCAGTAGGCACCTTTAATTTATCAACCATAAGAAAGGTAAAAGACATTATCACTCAACCTGGGACCCAGGGCCATCCTGACCAACTCCCTGGCAGCTATTAGTGGAGAATCTACCAGACTGGGAAAGAGGATGAGGCTTCACTGAGGCCCCAGTTTCTGGCAGCTGAAGTTACAACAAAAAAATCTTGGATAAAGGAAAGCGAGAAGTCTTGCTTGAGTCTAACCCATATCCATCCTTTGCAGATCTTTAGACAGAGAAACTGCCTCAATATAATATGGGAGGGGACTTGGAACCAGGACCACCTACCCAACCCCTTATTCACCTTATTCTCCCTCACTCTATTCCTATTCATCCATCCCCTTTGTCCCCACAGGACTCACAAATAACTGCCAGAGGATATAAGGAACCATCAGCACCTCCTATAGATTTCTTCTGGAATCTGTACCCTGGAGAGTGCAGAGAGGAACCAGAAACTTTCTCTTCTACTGTCCTTCCTGTTAGGGCAGTGTGGCATTCAGCACTGTGATGGACTCATATTTATTAGTATGGCCTTTCTTATACAGTGATTTATATAATTAGATAATGCTTTTAGAAATCGTGAAACTGCCCATTAATTGGTGAAGGTTTGCTGAGCTTTCCAGGTCATGAAACCAGGGGAAGTGACATATCAACACACAGGTGCATGGGTGAGAAGGAGGATGCCAGGATGGTGTTGGGAAGTGGATTTCACAAAAGTAACGTGAAGCAAGTAGGGTAAAGGTATCTGTTAGTTTTCATTGACATGTTTTCAGGTGGGCAGAGTGCTTTCTCATGAAGAGAAAAACTACTTTCACTGTGGCCAAGAAGTTATTAGAGAAAATAGTTCCTCAATATGGAGTCCCTGAGGCCATTGGCTCTGTCAGTGGTCGTGCCTTTGTCAGTAAAATTGTACAGGGACTAGTTAAAGCATTGGTGACTGATTGGAAACTTAATTTTGAATATAACCCCTAGAGTTCAGGAAAGGTAGAAAGAATGAATCACACCTTAAAAGAGATCTTGACAAAATTGTCAAAAGAAATTGGTGGAGACTGGGTGACTCACCTACCTTATGCTGTGTTCTGGGTTAGAAACTCCCCATGTATTCTAAATTTAACCCCATTTGAAATCCACTATGAAACTCCCCTCAGATTATATCTCAGACAGAAGAAAGTAATACTGTGGGGAAGGCCAAAGGGAACTGATCCAGGTGTGGTAGGCTTTGCAGCAGGTCTATGGAGAAATCTGGCCTATGATTTGTGTTGGCCATGAGGGAGAAAAGGAGAGTTTGGACCCTGAACATGCCATAGTCTATGTGGACTAGAAGATATCAGAGAAGTCTTGAACTAAGATGCAAGGGAACTTATGTTGTACTTCTTGTAGCCCCCACTGCTTTAAAGGTTGATAGAGTCTGGCTGTGGATTTATCACTTGCATGCTCAGAAAATAAGCACCTGGGTAGCTCAACAGGAAAATCAGGACTGGACAGCTGAGGCTGACCTTCACAACCAAATAAAGCTTAAGAAAATAAAGAAAAAAGAAAAAGACATGGGCATAATGAGGGCCATGTAGATCATGCCATTTTTCCTCTTAACCTAGTATGTCATGTCTAACACCAAACTACATAAACCTGTGAGACTGTCCTGGAGACTTTATGATGAAATGACACATGGGGCATTGTATGAAACCAGTAAGATAGCACCTCCCATATACATGGTGGCCAGATCTAACATTTGGACTTTAGAGACTTGTCATGGGGAGAGATGGTTTCTGTCAAGGAAATAATGATTTTGGCTACAACTACAATATAGATAAATGGGTTTTATGTGTGCCTAGGATGTGGGGGGGTAACAGTGTTATTATTGTTGTACATACAAGCAGAGTGTCACCTCAAATAATGGGAATTCAAATTGGAAAAGTGGTACAAGTTATGTAACTGTACATCCAGGGGGTGATTATGTGCATTTTTCTTTTATTAACCATGCCCCCACTAGCAAAGACTATACTTTGAAAAAATGGGATTGGGATATGGTTTGGGTTCAGTTCACAGAGCAAGGGAAAAAGGACAACATACAATGGCTCTCTGGATTGACTTGGGAAATAAGCATGTGGATTTCTTTGAGTCCAGGTGCTGTTCTACAAATAAGACTCAAGATAACTCAAGTTCCAGTAAAGGCATGGACCGAAATAAGATTTAATACCATTAAGGCCCTCTAAACTACAGCTAACCCCACAATTAACCAATTCTGGCTAACTGGTATGCTTGTTGATTTTATGTTTGGTTAATTTATACATTGATGGGAGTATTTTGTTTAAGTCTCCAAATATTATCCTTTTACTTTATCTTTCTTCAGTTTTATTAATAGTTGATTTATATATTTTGATATGCTTTCATTTATTGCATAGATGTTAATAAATCTCATGTTCTTTTCTAATTTAATCTTTGATTATTGTATATTTCTGCTCCTATTTATTATAGTTTTCTAACTTTAAAAGTATTTTATTTGCTATTAATGTGACTTTCCTTATCTATTTTAGGTTACCATTTATTTGTATGAAGTTTTCCAAATTTTTTTAAGGATTTGATAACTTGGCTTATTTTATATGGCAATGTGTTCCAAATGTAACTACATAAGTTTAGACAAATAACTTTCTAATATAAAATTTGACATTATATTTATTTGTTGGCATAATTCATTTTAAACTTTAAAAATGATGATTAAAAAGACCACTACTTATAAAAGATGATTGGAACGCCAGTGGTCACAGAAGAATAATAGGGCCAGAGGGCTATCTGCACTCCTTTGGCTCCCTATCCAGGTTTACAAACTCTTGTGTCAATTAGATATGTATCTTTAGTGATACTCATAATTCTATAGAGAAAATCATAGGTATAAAAGGAAAACTGGAAGAGAAGAAGAGCAAATGATCAGACTCCAAGAGTACTTTCATTCTGATTCTCATTGCCTCTTTCCTTGTTGTTTTTGGGCCACACCCAGTGACGCTCAGGGGTTACTCCTGGCTCTGCACTCAGAAATCGCTCCTGGCTTGGGAGACCATATGGGACACCAGGGAATCAAACCACAGGTCCGTTCTAGTTCAGCTGCGTGAAAGGCAAAAGCCCTACTGCTTTCACCATTGCTCTGGCCCCATTCTATTGCCTTTTAAAGGTAAGGTTGCATGCCTATCTCTAACAAAGCACAGATATAACAAAAGTGACTACCATTAATTTTGTGATCAGTAAACTTGAAATTAAGCAATAGTTTACTTTAAACCAATAGTTATAATAGAGTTGAACATGGATTGTCCTTCCTTCCTTCCTTCCTTCCTTCCTTCCTTCCTTCCTTCCTTCCTTCCTTCCTTCCTTCCTTCCTTCCTTCCTTCCTTCCTTCCTTCCTTCCTTCCTTCCTTCCTTCCTTCCTTCCTCTCCTTTTCCTTCTTTCCTGAGTTTTAGGCCACACACAGCAATGCTCAGTTTACTCCTTACTCTGTACACTTATTCTTGGTGGACAGAGTGGTCCATATGTGCAATAGGAATTAAACCATGGTCTGATGCTTACAAAGCAAGTACCTTATATGCTGTACTACTGTTCTGGTCCAAAAGCATTTTTTTTTGGTTATTAGGTCACACTCGGCAGCGCTCAGGGGTTACTCCTTGCTCTATGCTCAGAAATCGCTTTTGGCAGGCTCTGGCGACCATATGGGATGCCAGGATACAAACCACCGTCCTTCTGCATGCAAGGCAAATGCTTTACCTCCATGCTATCTCTCTGGTCTCCCAAAAGCATTTTTAACAGTTTCAGAAAAAATTAATTTATTTAAAAATTTTTAGTTATAATTTAGTTATAATTTAATTTGAGTTTCCTGCTAATCAAAATTCAATTTAATTAAATTGGAAAACTATTTTTGCTGATTATGTTTTACCTTTTATTTAAACCATTGTGATTTACAAAATTATTCTTAGTTGGGTTTTAGATAATTAATTGTTAGGGAGAGTTCTAAACAAGGAGACTCCATTAGGCACACAGACCTTGCTCAGAGGCCTTCCTGACTTGCAGGGACATGTGCATACATCTTTGCCTAGCTTACTTTTAGTGATCATACATCTGTTTGGTCCTGGTACTCTCCCTTGTTTCTCTCTATTTGGGGGTGGAGCTAGATAATTCGAGTTATGTGGTTTTGTTGAAGGAAAGAAAAGCAATAGAATGGGGTAAAAAATAGAAAATAAATCAAATAAGCTAAAAATGGGCGGAGACCTTCTGGAGGCTTTCAACCTCAGTTTGAGAGAGGACATGAAAAAGGTAATTGAAACACCACAACAATACAGAAAGAAACATCAAATTAAATATCCAGTGAGCACTACAGCAATAAAGACAAGCACCACACAATAGTCTCTGTTCTGAAATCAAACCATGCTGGAGGGCAAAAAGAAAGAGAAAGATAAAATAAAATAAAATAAAATTAGAGACATCAACTTCAATATCTACACTAAAATAAAGATGTCAAAAAACAGATCAATCAATAAATATATATGTGGAAAAATGATTATTTTGTGCTCCCCCCCTTCCCTGCATAGGCACAGTAACTATTGGGGATATTATAGAGGGAATTCCCTTGGCCTAGGAGATACAGGGTTTCTCCACCCCTGAAGTATACTGTCATGGGATTAACTAGTCTCCTTGCATGATCATTTACTGTCCCCTCGGTGCTTTTGTGGTGTATGGAAGACTTCTACTTTGTCATGGATGGTAAAATTGGACCTCTGTATCTAGAGCTTGGTGTCTGTACAGCTCAATGAATGGAGCTTATGATGAAGTCTTTCTTTGTGGTTCTAGCAGTTCTGCTTCTTCAGTGTCGTTTTAATCCATCTTCTGTAGTTGGTGGTCTTGGTCATTATGTTGCTCCTAGGATGGAGCCTGGGATAGAGTCTTTCGTGATGTTTCCGGAAGACCAGTTCAATTGCAATTGTCTCAGTCAGACCTCTGGAATTGGAGATCTTGTTTGTTGAACATATCATAGACCAAAAGCTAGACTCGAGCTTTTTGCTGTTGGTGGTGGTGGTGCTCCTGGGACGCATACTGTCCAGTACTGGTTGTAACAACCAGTCATCTGTATATAGTGATCTTGGCTTTTGCACAGATCAAAGGGTGACGTGTCTTCTGATTTTATCTTATCGTTGGCTGGTGAGGAAGGACAATTTGCTCTTAGATCAAGTTGTTCCAATTTCCTCGTTGTCAGTTTATCAATTTAGAATTGGTGCATGTTGATGTCAGAGCAGCATTATGGATGCCCTGTCATTGGGATTTGGTTCCTGGGGCTGTTGTGGAGGACTCTGTTGTTTCTATGTCTGGGATCCAGGAGTTAAGGCTGGATAGTCAGTGGCTAATTCCCTGGGGTCTAGTTGGTTCCACATGACATACTTCAGTGTGGGAGATGCCCCTGTGTTGTAAAAAAGTAGGAGTTCTTATCCCTAGTAGATAAGAGCTTGTTTTTACACGTAAAATTTCCCTTTTTTTAAATATTCCTTTGCAGGAAGAAGTGGTGCTACATTATATTGTTGGTGGATTTGGGGGTGAAGAGAGAAGAAAACAGACACAGGAAAGAAACTAAAAATATATATGCTCATACATATCTAAAGAAAAAAGTTTCTTTAAAAAAAAGATTAAATAAAAGACATAATTAAAGGAATAAAGTGGGGCCGGGAGAGATAGCATGGAGGCAAGGCATCTGTCCTTCCTGCAGGATGGTGGCTCAAATTCCGGCATCCCTGTGCCCCCCCAGTCCCCCGTGCCCACCAGGGGAGACCCCCGAGCATAGAGCCAGGAGCACCCGCCAGATGTGACCCAAAAGAAGCAAAAACAAATCAACTCAAAAAACAAAACCTAAAAAAAGGCAAATAAAAAAAAACGAACAAGAAAAAAAAAAGAAAAAGAGAGAAAGTGATACAGGAGATTACATTTGGGGAAAAACAGGATAAGAGGTAGTGTTATATAGATCTATACTTATGATGAAAGTATAGGCTTCCCCATTGTCTTTTGAGATTTCCTTGTGGGGTGTGGACTCCAGGCAGGGAGGTCTTGGGTAGAGTTCTTGCAGTGGGGGTTCTTTTGAAGCTAGGTTCGGTATCAAGCCACAGTCCACATTAGGGAGAAGTGATTAGGAAGGCCACACTGCATGAGTCAGTTGGGGTGTTGGTTGTATTTTCTTGCCAGATGGAGATGTGAGGCTGAGGGGGTGTCTCTTCACTTGGGTACTGGGTACTGGTTCATTGGGGTAGGAGGTCGGTCTTGATGCCTAATGAATTAAGAACTGAGGGTGAAGAGTTATAATATGGTGGGGATATCGGGGATGGGTTTGAGGGGTAAAGGGATAGTCGGATTTCTGAAGGGGGGAGAGGGAATAGTACATGGGAGGGGCTATATAGGGTATAGGTATGGGTTTTTTTGTGGTTTAGGGACAAACTCTTTTTAAACCATTGAATTTCTACATACAGTTATTCTAAATACTGCATATAATGGTATAAATAAATATTCTTTAGTATCCTTCTTCTGGCTTACTTCATTTAATATAATATCCCCAGTTCCTTCCATGTTGCAGACAATCAAATGTCCCAACATTTTATGTTGAATTTAATTAATCTAGGATGTTTGCTTTAACTTTTAGAATAAGGTATTTAACTTTACCAAAGTAATTACAATGAATGTTGGATATGTATCATTGGGTTTATTTTTTTAAACCCTTAGAACATCATAAAGCAGGATAGTTAACTCCTTTCAGCCAAAGGAAGTTCTTAGATATACTTTATTCATTGAATTATTTCTCTTTTCTCTTCTCAATCTGGAATCCTTTTTTATGCACATATATTTTCTCTCCATACTGTCTCTTACAGCTTGTACGTTATATAAATTGTTTTTATAGTTTCTCCTGTCATTGGCATTTTCAATGGTTTTCTCTACTTTTCTTTGGATTATGGTTTCAAAGGGTAATTTATATTATATTTGGATAACTTGGATAATTTATCCTAAAAAAATTTTATAACTTTTACTAACTCTATACTATAGAAATTATGAAGAAGTTTTGTTGTTATTGTTGTTGTTGTAGTATAGTCTATAGAGTGTGGCTTGCTTGCTATCAATTAGATGTGGGCTAGTGGTGTCTGGGTCATTGACTGCCAAGAGAACATTTTTTTAATAATTTGTTGTTGTTGTTGTTGTTGTTTTAGCTGCACCCGGAGATGCTCAGGGGTTACTCCTGGTTATGTGCTCAAAATCGCCCCTGGCTTTGAGGGACCATATAGGATGCCAGGGATTGAACTGAGGTCTGCCCTAGTCAGCTGCATGCAAAGCAAAAGCCCTACTGCTGTGCTACCTACAAACCACGAGGGGAACTTTCCTTTTTCTTTTCTATGGGTAGGGACAAAAGGGACTGTAGGGAGGTTGGGAAGGAAGCAGGTTCTTGAGGGGAATGGGGGAGCTAAAAAGGAGAAATATTTGATACATTCATCTTGAGCCCCATCTATCTATTTTCTAGGGATAGATAGAATTCTTTTCTGGGAGAGCTCAGGGACCTTATGGGACACTAGAGAGTCACTGAGTCACTGAGTGCAAGTCTTATCTGCTGTGCTATTGCTCTTACCTGTTGTATTATTGTCATTAATCAGTTTTATTTTTCATAAATCATTGGTTTGCTTTACCATATACTTCATAAAAGTGAAGCCCCAAATATAACTAAGTGCATAATGAATATTCAGAAATTTTTATTTAAATGTCTAATAATTCAATGTTATACTAAATTCTTTCTTTTATTTACCTTACATATGTAATAATATTACATAGTAGATGGAGAGTTGTATCTTATTTTAATTACCATTTACTTGACTTAAAATATAATTGAATATTTTGATTAACTTATTAATGTCTTATTTTTCTATTCATAGCTCAATAGCTTTACAAATTTAATTTTTCCTTTTATTACATTTTTGGTTTTTGGGCCACACCCAGTGATGCTCAGGGGTTACTCCTGGCTATGTCCTCAGAAATCGCTCCTGGCTTGGGGGACCATATAGGACACTGGGCGATCCAACTGTGGTCTATCCTGGATCAGCTGTGTGAAAGGCAAATGCCCTACTGCTGAGCTATCACTCCAGCTCTACAAATTTGTTTTTATTCTATGCTTCTGAATATATATATATATATGGTTTTTGGGTCGCACCCAGCAGCACTCAGGAGTTACTCCTGATGCTGTGCTCAGAAATTACTCCTGGCAGGCTTGGGGGACCATATGGGATGCCGGGATTCTAATCATCATGGGTCCTGGTTCAGCCACTTGCAGGGCAAATGCCCTACCGCTGTGCTATCTCTCCAGCCCCGCTTGTGAATATTTTAAAAATTAACAAAGCTACCATTTTGAATCATTCTTTGTAAAAATTTAATAAAACTCAACATTGTTGCATTTCAGTCAGTAGCGATTCATTTACCATCATGGTTTGCATTTGAATCTGTGTTTATTTAGAGAACTAAAATCTAAACTTGCAGAATTTTCTTCCTATTTTATTCTTTCTTAAAACTTAGTCCCTAGGTGCCGGAGTGATAGCATGGAGATAGGGAGTTTGCCTTGCATACAGGACAGAAGGTTTGAATCACAGCATCCCATATGGTCCCCCAAGTCTGCCAGGAGCGATTTCTGAGTATAGAGCTAGGTGTAACCCCTGAGCGCTGCCATGTCTGACCCCAAAACAAAACAAAACAAAACAAAACTTAGTCCTTGTGGAATACTTTTAGGTGCTGATATTTTGCATGGTGTTTCTCAATACATCTATCGTAACTACTATTTCTTTGAGAAAATTTTAAGTAATTTTTATAAAATTTATTTATAAATAGGAGTTACAAAATACATAGGAAACTATGTGTAATATATATGGTAGTGTACATGCTTTGTTTGTGTGAGGCCTGGTTTTAATGCAAACTGTATTCACAGCATTGTTGGGAGTAGTTTCAAGCCTGTGTTTCTGTGTGTGTCCCTATAACAAAAACAACTTATATTTTTTATTAAATTTATAGGGACTAGCAAGATAGAACTGATCAAGCACTTGCCTTGCAAGTGGCTAATCTGGGTTCAAACTAAAGCATCCTATACAGTCCCCTGAACACTGCCAATAGTGACCCTTGAGTGCAGAGCAAGGAGCACCACTTGTGTGACACCAAAACTAAACAAAAATACTATTGCAAACATCACGATTACTTTCAGTAAATATATATTAAAATGTTAAACATCTGTAGAATTTAATATAAAAATTTAATGCTATAATATACCAATATACAATTTTTACATTGCATATTACAATTATAGTATATAATACCTCTTACTATATTAGAGTTCTAAAGAAGATTAATTATATACAATATTATATACTATACTTAGTACAGCATGTAATTTGTATTATGCATAATATAATAATATAAGAACATTTAGTAATAAGATCAAATATTTACTAGACTATCATATTTTGACAAGAAGTTGCTTAATATTTTCTCATTTTGTTGATTTTGAAATTCTATTTTGCATACATTAAATAAAATGTTTTGGTTAAATAATATGAAATTTTAATTTAACTTACAAAACTGCTTAGTTTTAATTTATACATGCCAAGTTTATAAATCTGACTTTTGAAAATTTATTTTTGGTAAAGTTGTATTATTAATCCAAAGTTCTATTTCATTTTAGTAAGGAGGGGAGTTAAATATTGGTCTATAACTAGAAATATCACTAAAGAACACATTTTAAGTTCTTGAGAGTTATGTATAAAATAATGAAATGAGAGCTTCCAGGAGGACGATGGCAAAGAAGGTGGGAAACATAGGTATCACTTTAACTTACTAGTACATTTATATGCACTGTGAATGTGTAATAAAAATGTTCTTAGAACTTTTTTCTTTATTTTTTAAAATATAATTGCTTAATTTAACATGATGCTTACAAATTAGTCCAAAGTTTCAGTCATTGAATATACAACACCCTTCACCAATGCACATTTACTGCCACCTATGTGCCTCATTTACTTACCATTCTCCACCCTCACCTATCTCTGGGGTAGGTATTTTGCCTTTCTCACTCTCTCTCTCTCTCTCTCTCTCTCTCTCTCTCTCTCTCTCTCTCTCTCTCTTTCTCTTTTGACACTGTAGTTTTTACTACTATTAAAGACGGTGTCCCAAGTATGCTACATTACCCACTTTCAGGACCTAATTCCTCTCCAGAGTGATCAGTTCCAATTATCATTGTCATAGTCATATTAGACCCTTTTCTACTATGAATGCACTCATTGTTCTTTGTGACAAGCTTTTTACCATAGACTGATCCTCCTGATCCTCATGTCTATTATCTTTAGATATTGTTACTCTAATGTCTTTCTTTATTCTTACATCCCATATGAGTGAGTTTATTCTATGTCTATCCCTCATTTCTGATTCATTTCACTCAGCATAATAATTTCTATACCTATCAATATATAAACGAATTTCATGACAACATTTTCCTTAATTTCACTGTGTAGGTGTACCACTGTTTCTTTAGCCACCTATATGTTCTCAGGCACTTGGGCTGTTTTCAGATTCTGGGTATTGTAAATAGAGTTGTAATGAACTTAGGAGTGCAAAAGTCACTTTTGTATCATGTTGTTGTGTTCCTAAGGCATATCCCTAGGAGTGGTATTGCTGGATTATATGGGAGCTCAGTTTCTAGTTTTGTTTTTTAGAAATATCCATATTATTTGTTTTTAAATGACTATATTATTTGACATTCTCATGAGAAGTAAATAAGAGTTCCTTTCTCAACACATCCACACCAGAATTGGTTGATTTTGTTCTTTGTGACGTGAGTCCATCTCTGTGACATGAGATGATACCTCATTGTTGTTTTATTTGCATCTCCCTGATGATTAGTGATGTGGATAACTTTTTTGTGCCTTTTGGCCTTCTGTATTTCTTTGAGTAAATATCTGTTCATTTCTTCTCCACATTTTTGATGGGATTAGATTTTTTTTTTTGCTCTTAGAACTCTTAAATAATAATTTTCAAATTTGTCATGAAAGAACAGATATTTTCTAAAGTAGTCAGGAAAATAATGTAAAAATATGTAACAAAACCTAGAATGTTAGAAGTTATAAATATAGAGCAAAATTAATGATGAATAGGAATAATCCCTTTCCAAACATTTCTCCCTTTTTTTTTTAAAGAAAACCTAAACAGAGGTTAAAATCAACACCAAACCAAATTAAAGAGAATTGAAAGTAATGTAAGGAGAAAGAAAATGAAAAAGTATAACAAGAAATAATACTTATAATAATATCTAATGAAATATGTTGTGATCTTATATTTAACAATATATTTAATAGGTGTATATATACCTTTGTAGAAACAATGCTTTTGTTTCTGCTCTTTCATGTTTGAAGAGAGATAAGATGATGTAGTCATAAAAGAAATAAATTGAAAAAGAAAATCTATAATATTTTATTTTAGCTACCCATAGATATTTCTACCACTTCAAATGGGAATATATTTATTTTGGATATTCTGGAGAATTTTGCTTTGTACATAATTTAACCATATTTTGCCAAAATATAAAATCAAACAAATGTAAGTTGCATAGATAGTTCTCCAATAATTATTAAATAAATAACACTGGAAAATATAAAAAAGTATTTGAATATTTGGGAATTTCATAAATATTGGATAGAGTTAGGAATGTGAAAATGATGGAATTACTTAAAAAAGGAAAATTAACACTGTATGACAGAATTTTAAATATATGATAAAAGTTCTCAGAGAAAAATGTGCTATTAATATCTCAATGAAAATAAAAATCAAAAGCTATTCAGTAGCCATTTTTGAAATTCATGAAATAATAGAAGTACAAAAAAAAATGACAGATATGAGTCAGATGTAAAAATAAGATAAAGTGTAGAAAGCATGACAATTAAATCAAAATCATTTGCTTGGTAGCAATAATCAATGGAAAGTACATTGGAAATATTAAAATATAGACAAATAAAAATTAAATGGTGAAATAGAATGTATATATTATATATGGAAAGTTTTGAGAAAAAATCGTAGAAATATGTGACAAAAAATTGCAAATTTTCCTGCAGATAAAATACTTCCCAAAATTAATAATACTGGAGAGACTTAAAAGATAATTAAAATTTGCCTTTTGTGCTGAGAAGACAGCTCTAGGGTCTACAATGTATGTTGTTGATTTTGGAGCCTCAAGTTCATTCCCTTGCACTGTTTGGTTTCCTCAGCCCTGATTACTTCTGGGATCTCCTAGTCCCCTGAGCACTTTTCTTGAAGCAGCCTCTGGAATATTTTATTGATAAGAAGAGTATCAGCTATTTTTATTTATGCTGACATTTTTTGCATTTCAAAACAAACACAATTTCTTTAAGAGACAAATAAATAAAATAGAAGGTAACTCAGACCTATCATAGCATAGAATTATACAATGCATGTACCTGTTAAAAATACATTTCACAATATAAAATATACTTAATCATGAACATGATGATGCTTTAAATAAAATTATTTTCCCTTTATAAAAATTATAAACAAAAAGTTGTAAAATGATACAGGAAAGCTACTAAGAACATCAAAGTGTAGAGTGATAAGAGTAAAGAGGTTAAGATACATGGCTTACATGTGGCAGAACCAGATATCACAGGACATAACTGATTTAGCCCTGAAAGGACCTGAACTCTACTGGGGTAACCTGGGTAAATGCTGTCCTTACTGAGCCCAAGTGACTCTGAATTCTTGGTACCCTTCATTAAATATTTATAAGTTTTATCACTTGTCCTTTTTCTAATATGGAAATACAAATTAAAAACAACTGGCAATGCAGAAGGAATTTATTTTAATTTCATTTTCCAATTAAGAAGCTGGAAAAAACCTCCAGCATTTCTGGGTTTGACAATGCCCCCCCCCACACACACACACAATAGAGAAGAAAAAAAGAGGGTAGGACATTTCTTTACATGTACTAGAAAAACAACAAAAATAAAGAAAGCGGTTAATGTCGAATCAGCAAAGTTTCAGTGCAGTTCTTTTAAACTGCTGATGGAAATATAAAATTGTTACAGTTAATTATAATGTAATAGTTATGTGGCATCTATGGAATCTATATGGCAATTATAATTTTATAACATCCAAAAAAATTAAAATATACATTCATATTTGAGACTTATAAACCTTAAAATCAGTAAAAACCTCAAAATAATTCCCAAGTTATGATGTATTCAATAAGATGCTGCCACCCAAAGTAATCATCAAGACATAAAAAGTCATTAATGTCTTTTTAAAATTAATAATGTTCCTAAGAAATTATATACCTATGCCAGATAAGAAGATAAATTCTGAATCGTTTGTTTATATATAATTCAGGACAAGCAATTTTAGTTTATAGAAGTCGAAATCAGAACAATACCTGTATCTAGATGGCATAGTTATAGAACTTTCTCAAAAAATGAATATGTCCTATACTTTGATTTAATTTTTCTTACATGAATATATTCATTCATTAATTGGTTATTTGTAAAGAACTGCTTTAAAATACTTATTTGTAAAAATATGACTCTTATTAACAATAAAAATGATCAATACACTGGTCTGTGTGATAGTACTTGTGAAAGGTGTTTGCCTACATTCCATTCCCAGTATCCTATATGGTCCTTCTAAGCCTGCCAGATGAGATCCCTGAGCTCAGAGCCAAGAATGAGCCCTATGTGCTGCTAGATCTGATTCCAAAGCTAAAAAAAAAATCAACAAAATAAGAGGAGTATACTAACTACCCATCAAGAGATAATAAATAAATCTTGTTTTAATAAACTTCAGTATATTACTGTATAGTGAAATAATGTATTTTGCTGAAAAGAATGATTGCAGCTATGTATAACAATATGACTTTCATAGATATGATGTTGATTAAAATTAAGCTGTTGCAGAAATGTGCATGCTGATCATTAATATTTGAATCCATTGAAAATTTAATGTCTAGCATGTATATACAAACTTCATTAAATAAATAAAAAGCATAAAATAACAAATATAAAATTTAAGTAAGTGGATACCTTTGAATTAGATAAAAAGAGTTATGTACATAAAGAAACACTTCAAAATTTTGAAATATTTATTGGCTTGCTGACTAGTATATGGCTATATTTTTTACTTTTATGGGTAAAATAAAATAATAAAATCAGAAAGAATAGTCAACAAAGCATAGTTATTCTATGACTATTGTTTTTTGTTTTTTGGGCCATACCCAGTGACACTCAGGGGTTACTACTTGGCTATGTGCTCAGAAATTGTTCCTGGCTTAGGGGACCATATGGGATGCTGGGGGATCAAACCATGGTCTGTCCTAGGTTACCTCATGCAAGGCAAACATCCTACCACTTGTGCCAGTGCTCTGGCCCTATGACTAAATTTTATTCAAACCTAAAAAGACTAATCCCATTGTGATCAAATTGCTACAAAAACAGCTCAACATGCAGAGCTGAACAAAACATGTGTATGATTTGTTTGCAGGAGAAACAGGGTTAGGTCTCTGGCACCATCTAGTCTCTAAGTATCTCTGGGAGTGACTATAAACACAAAATCAGGTATAACTTCTAAACACTGTTAAGTCTGACTCAAATTTTTATTATTTATTTATTTATTTATTTATTTATTTATATTTTTTGGTTTTTGGGTCACACCTGGCAGTGCTCAGGGGTTACTCCTGACTCCACGCTCAGAAATCACTCCTGGCAGGCTCGGGGACCATATGGGATGCCGGGATTTGAACCACCGACCTTCTGCATGAAAGGCAAAAAACCTTCATGCTATCTCTCTGGCCAAAGGCTCAAATTTTTAAATAATGGTACCAGAACAATATCACAGAGGGTAGGGTGTTTGCCTTGCAAATGATTGACTGAGTTCTGTCTTTGGCTACCTATATGGCCAACATGAGCCTGCCAGAAGTAATTTCTGAGAGCAGACAGCTGTAGCTCATAAACAAAACAATTTAAAATAAGTAATAATAATCATAAATAAAACCATATAATTGATAATAAATATTAATAATAAGTATATTAATGATAAATAGAAATAATAAGGCTAAAAAGCATAAACAGCAACAGAAACTCTACTCAAAACCTAACAGAGTATAAACTAAAGAAGTAAGCTTAATCTTTTTATTAGTCTTGAATTAATATTTTAGAAATGCTAGTCTTCAGGAGCCTGAGGTATAACACAGTAGAGCCTTTGCCTTGCATTCAGCTGATAGAACTGACTAGAACTGCATCCCATATGGCTCCCTAGCCAGGAGCTATTTCTGAGCACAGAACCAATATTAACATCTGAGCATCATCTTGTGTGGCCAACTCTCCCCCAAAAAACAAAGAGAATGTTATTCTTCAAACAAATTATAAAAATGATTATCAAATTTATTGACATCCCAATTAGAACCCAAGCAAAGTATGATAATTATATAAGACTATTAAACCTTATGTGAAAATAAATTAATGAGTCATTAATAATAAATGATAACTTATAAACCAATTTAAATGACTCTATATGGTGTTAACTTAATATACTATTTGATTAATAATGCACTATTGCATATTCAAATAATAAATTAAATTATAAAAAACTACTGCAAAATAAATATTAGATATATTTTATTTATTTGTATTTATTATTTTTTCTTCTACTTAAACACCATAGTTACAAAGTTCATTATTATTGAGTTTATGTCTTACAATGTATACCACCCTTCACTTATGAATCCTTCACACCACCAATGTTCCAAATTTCCCTCCCTCTTCCCTCCTGCCTCTGGAAAAGACTTTTTAATCCTCTTTCCTTTCATTCTTTTTTCTTGTAGGCTCTGTGGTTTGCAAGAATTTTACTGAATGCACATATCATTATATCTTCCAGCGGCACCCAGTTATTGTCTTACTAGACTCAGTCTAGGGTGATAAGTTACAACTATTATTGTCATAGTGGTTCCTTCTCTACTCTATCTGCATAGCTCCATTGTTTCTGGCAAACGTTATACCATAGATGGGTTCTCGTGGCCCTCATCTTCATTATATATGGATATTATAACCATACTCTTATTTTCTTATATACCCAAAATGAATGAAATTATTCTATGTCTATATCTTTCCCTCTGACTCATTTTACTCAGCATAATACTGTCCATACCCATCAATATATAAGCAAATTTCATGACAACATTTTCCTAAGAGCTGCATAGTATTCCACTGTATAGATGTCACACTGTTATCCACTTATCTCTTCTCAGGCACTTGCTCTGTTTCCAGATTCTGGTTAGTTGAGCTGTAACGTACATAGGAGTGCAAAGGGCATTTTTTGGTCTTGCATATTTTTGTTCCCAGGCTATATCTTGAGAAGTGGTTTTGCTGGATCATATGGGAGCTCAATTTCTAGTTTGTTTGTTTTTTTAAGTATATCCATATTGGGGGCCAGAGAGGTGGCATGGAGCGATAAGGTGTCTGCCTTGCCAGTGCTAGACTAAGACCGAGGTTCTATCCCCCGGTGTCCCATATGGACCCCCAAGCCAGGAGCGATTTCTGAGCACATAGTCAGGAGAAACCCCTGAGCGTCACCGGGTGTGGCCTCCAGAAAACAAAACAAAAAAAATTAAAAAGAATATCCATATTGTTTATCTTAAAGGCTAGACTATTTGACATTCGCATGAGAACTAAATGAGAGTTTCTTTTTCCCCATATCTGAACTAGCACAGTCTCTGGGGGATGAGATAATATCCCTTTTCTGTTTTGACTTGCATTTCCCTTAGGACTAGTAATGTGGAGTATTTTTTTTAACGTGCCTTTTGACCATCTGTATTTCTTTGAGACAATGTCTGTTCATTTCTTCTCTTTGTTTTTGGATGGGGCTAGATGTTCTTTTATTGATAGTTTCACCAGTGCCTTGTGTACCTCAGGTATTAACCCTTTTTCTGATGGGTATTAATTGAATATATTCTCCCATTCCGTGGATAGTATCCAGGATAGTATCCTGGTCACCATTACTTTAGGTGCAGAAGATTCTCAGTTTAATGCAGTCCCATTTTTTCTTTTATCTTTGCTTCCAATTGCTTCTTATAGTGGTGTTTCTTATTTGAAGATGTCTTTAGCTTCAATATCATGCAGTATTGTTGCTATATTTTACGCTATTTACCTTATGGTTTCATATCAATATCAATGTCTTTAACCCATTTTGAATTTATCTTTGTGCATGTCATTCATTAACTAGACTCTATTTAATAGAGGCATGAATACACATTTTATATGTAGCTTTCTAGTTTTCCCAACACCACTTGTTAAAGTGGTGTTCCTTGCCCCTTTTTGTATTTATTGCCCCACTTTGTATTTATTTTCCTTGCCCCATTTTCAAAGATTTATTGATGATGTACCTGTCCATTTCAGAATATTTAAGTCTATTCCATTAAATAGTGAGTCTCTTTAATCCAGTACTATGCTGTTTTTTTTTTACGTGTTCATGCTGTTTATTATGAGGAAAATACAAGTCAAAACAAAAAGAAACCATAGCACACCAGTGAAAATAGCATAAATAAAAATGATTACAAACAAAACAATTAGTGACAATATTATCTGGTTCAGACTCCATGGGGAAACTGTATGGAAATTCTTTTTTTTTTTTTTTACAAGTACAACAATTTTAACCAATGGGAGCATAAACACATTTTGATGGCGGGAAGGATAAAGAGGAACCTGGCAGGATGGGGGGGGGGAAGCAAATTCTTAAACAAATAGCTAATTGATATTTACGCAAATACAATTATTTGTTTAGCCTATTTTCCATTTAGATCTATCTTTTGTGCAAGCAATAAGGATCATAATTTAAACTTTACAAAAACATATCTATAACTACATGCTTGAGAGCAGTTACAAAAACAGGTTCCATGGAAAGCTTAAGGCATCTGGTTAAGCCAGATTCTTTGTGCTGAGCTAAATTTATTTGCAGAGTTTTCTGTTGGTTCGGGGCTATGCAAACTTTTGTGGCTTGAATCAGGCAGGTGGTGGAAAATTCATTCAGAGTTCCTTTGATATGTGGGGTGCTCGATCTCCCACATCTCCCCCTGTTTAGTATACAATATGGAAGGGACAGACGTGCCTCGGTGGACTGGCCACACTGGGTGAAGAGGTGTGGGGCTTCCAGTCACCGCATCTGCTACCCTTGATTCAGTCATTTCCAAAGCTTGGCAAGGCATGAGCGCACAGATTGAGGTCTATGCGCCAGCTCCTCGATAACTTCAAACTTAAGTGGCGGAGAGTTGGCAGGAGGGGAGATGTCAGGTGTCAGCTGGTCTTCTGAGGTGCATAGTTGTTGGTACAGAACCTTTGAGTCCTTTCTGGTTGCTTCATCCACTTGATTCTTTCCGAAGGTGGTGAGTTTGCGAAAAGCCCAAGGACCAAAGGAAACAAGCAACATAAAGCCAATGAAGGGCCCCAAAAAGGCTGGGAGCACTGTTGTTATCCATGGAGTGGTAGAAAACCAATTTTTGTACCAGCTCTCACTCTGCTCTATATCTTTTTATCTATTTACTAAATTATCCTCTATGTGTTGAATGCTATCTCTAGCTAAGCCGAATTTATTTTAAAAAGCAACATTTTACTCTAAGGATGACACAAATTCCCCCCTCCCTCAAAAAAAAGTTAATTTTGAACCACGGCGGTTATTCTGCACTCTTTGCTAGGAAATCAACAATAGTGTAAACTTCTTTAAGTTTGTAAACATTTTTAGCAACAGTTATAAGGCATTAGCAGATTCTAGAGTATGAACCAATAAATAAATATTTGTGCTTACACCAATAACACCTAGGCCTTTTAATAAGGCTAGGGTGATGGCAGTGTTTGATTTTTGTACTGCAGCGGGGAGAGACACAAGATTATATTTAAGAGGTAATAAGGCAATTTTTGATCTAACAGTCAATTTAGGCATTAAAACAACCAAAACACAGTGGTACTAGGACTAAAGAAACAAATGTAAAACAATGGGGGAGATAAACTAGTGAAACAGGCAAAAAACGTTAAATTGGGGGCAATCATGAACTGAAAGGAGAAATCAACGACAAGAATTTGATTACAATTTTAGGGGGAATCATATTGGGTACCAAAAGGCAAAGTTCAAGTTCCACCACCTGTTCCAAGGTGATGCCGAAGTGAGGCTTGGGGCTGGATTGCAGAGTGAAGGGGTCAGAGACAGGCAGGGGGTCGCCAAAGCAGAAGGGCGATTGAGATGAATAGCAGATAGGCATGGTAAGTGATGGTGGAGGCGTTGACTATCTGAAGGATGAGGTTCGAGGTGGAAACTGGACCAACAGGTTTGATGGTTAATCTAGGCATTAACAAAGCTAATAGTCATGATAAGCAAGAAACATTTTAGTAACAATATGGGGAGAATGTCCAGTGGAGCTGGGGGCTTCAATGAAGATGGAAGTGTTATTAACCACAATGGTTTGATTGCAAATGTTTGATAGTTGGACAGGGGGGGGCGCATATATGGTCCGAGTAAGCAAGGTCCCACACCCATGACCTGTGTCAAAGGTATGCCTTGATGAGTCTCAGCTCCCCAGTGGAGGTCAGCAGGGTTGTTGGTAGCAGTGGGCATGCTGAAGGTTTATAGAAGGACTGCCAGGCAGAGTATCATCCCGCATTCCCCTTAGGCAGAGTCAGTCAGAAACAGGTCCGGCAGGAATGGTGGGCTAGCAGGAGGGGTGACAGGCTGATTTGAAGTGAATGAGGACAGGACTGCGGGAAGCTGCAGGAAGTCTGTAAGAAAACAGCTTGGCAGGAGGTAAAATGGTTATTTTTGAATGCCACGGGAATGCCTCCTGACTTCTGTAAGACTTCAGCATTCAAAAAAAAATTTTATAATTAACAATCGCCAATTGTTTAAAAACTTTTAAACTGAACTTAAATGATTTTTCTTAAACTTGTTAGTTATTACTTTTTTTTTTTATGTAAGATTTCCCCTTTACTTAGTGTGCCTTTGCCGGGGGAAGTGGTGCTACATTATAATGTCTGTATATTTGTGGGTGGATTGATGGGATAACCGAAACAGGTCACATACCCAAAAACAAGGGGGGAAAAAAAAAGGGGGAATTAAAAAAGTATGTGCTCACCAATATATATGTAGGACAATCATTTAAAAAAGATAAAGAAATAAATTAAAAACAAAACAAAACATAACAAAAACAAAAAACAAAACAAAACAAAAATAAATAAATAAAAATAAAATAAGTTAGCGAAGTTTTTAAGGAACCAAAGTGGTGCAGAGGACTACCTTACATTTGGGGGAGAGCAGGTAAGAGGTGGTGTATTACAGGTTTTATGCCTATGTTGGAAGTACAGTTTTTCCCATTGTCTTTTGGGTTTTTCTTGTGGTGTGTGGGTTCCCAGGCATCTTCCTAACACATCCCCTGACCTTCTTCAGATTATTAAAATTTGCGGCAGGGAGGTCTTGGAAGAGTTCTTGCATTGGGGATACTTTTGGAGCTAGGCCCAATTTCAATGAACAGTCCGCGTTAGGGAGAGTTAGTAGGGAGGGCCTCGCAGCATGAGTCCACAGGGGAGTTGGCTGTCTTTTCTTTCAGGAGACGAGGTGAGGGTTTATCTGGGTGTCCCTTCGCCTGGGTGCAGGGTACTGGATCATTGAGTAGGAGGTCGATCTTGATGCCTAATAGAATAAGGACTGAGGGTGAAAAATTTTAATATGGTGGAAGATCTGGATAGGATTGAGGGGTAAAGGGATAGTTGGATTTCCGGAGGGGAGAAAGGGGAAGGTATATGGGAAGGGTATGAAGGAAAAGAAAAGAGAAAATAACTTAGAGAGAAAAGGGGAAGAAAAAGGGAAAAAAGTATTAAGCAGAATAGAGAAAAAAAAAAGAAAAGAAAAGTAGTAGGAAGAGAGGAGAGAATAGCAAGGGAATGCTGGTTTAATTAAAAGTATTCGAAGAATTGAGCCTATGGTTTAAGTCTGTAAGTCTCAGGTACTGCTTCGATGATCTGAATGATCACGTGCTTCAATTCCTAAATGGAGATATTACCTAGAGATAAAGTATATGTTAAAGAGTTTTCTCGTGGCCATCTCGTAGTGCATACAAGGTATGGTATCCCGTGTGGTATCCCGAATTGCCACCTTAGTTTGTCCGCCCTTTGTATCCAAGGGCGCCTGTGGACAGAAAAGCTGAGAGGTTATTTAAAATATAGTAAGATAAAGGCATTAAAAGGTAGTGTTATGGTATGTTGCTATTGCAGTCCGTGATTTCCCTTGGTGTTCTATACTTGTGTTCCTGTATACGAACTCCAAGGGATTATTGTGGGCTTTTGTTGTAGAAGTCTGATTACCTACCTGTTCTCTCTATGCTGCCGTTTCTGTTGTTATTGTTTTCTTTATGGTATATTGTGTAATCAAAATTTTGCATTATTCCTTTTTCATGTATTTTGGACACTGCTCCCACGTATATGTTGACTATTACAGTGTTCGGAGTTTCTACCATATTAAACCCTGTTATTTGATTGTTAAGTATTAGTTGTGTATAAAATATGTGTTCTAGATGTTTCAGAATAGTGCTACCATTCTGTATTTTTCTTTTGTCTTCTGACTTACTTAGTTTAACATAACATGATCTAGGTCCATCCATGTTGCTGCAAAGTCTGTGATTGTATCATTTCTAACTGCCATGTAATATTCCATTGTATATATATACCACATCTTAATGATCCATTCATCTGTTGTTGGACATCGAGGTTGGTTCCAAGATTTGGCTATTATACTGATTGCTGCAATAAATAGTGGGGTGCATACGTATTTTGGAATGAATGTCCTTCCATCTTGGGGGTATATGCCTAGGAGAGCAATTGCTGGGTCAAATGGCAGCTCAATTCTGAGTTCTTTGAGCACTCTCCAGACTTTTCTCCAAAGATGTTGGACTAGGGGGCATTCCCACCAGCAGTGGATGAGAGTTCCTTTCATACCGCATCCCCACCAACAAAGGTTGTTTCCATTATTTTTGATGTGAGCCATCCTCACTGGTGTAAGGTGGTATCTCATTGTTGTCTTGATTTGGATCTCCCTGATGATGAGTGAAGGTGAGCATGTTTTCATGTGTTTGTTGGCCATCCTTCTGTCTTCCTCAGAGAAGTGTCTATTCATTTCATCTCCCCATTTTTTATGGCTTTATTTGGTTTTGAGGGGCTCAGCTTTCTGAGCGCTTTGTATGTTCTAGATATCAGCCCTTTATCTGATATATCAAGTGAAAAGATTTTTTCCCATTCTGTTAGCTGTCTTCTTGCGTTAAGTAGGGTTTCTTTTGCCATGCAGAAGCTTTTTAGTTTGATGTAGTCCCACTTGTTTATATTTGATGCTAACGTTCTTGCCATTGGTGCTCCATTCTCAAAGACCCTTTTGATATAAAGGTCTTCGAGTGTTCTGCCTATTTTATTCTCGATAAACTTTATAGATTCAGGTCTGATTTCAAGGTCTTTGATCCATTTTGAGTTGACTTTTGTATAAGGAGTGAGATATGGGTAGATTTTCACTTTCGTACATGTGAGTTTCCAGTTGTACCAACACCATTTGTTGAATAGGCTTTCTTTGTTCCATTTCATATTCTTGCCTCTTTTATCAAATATTAGTTGGCTGTATATCTGAGGGTTTATGCCTGGGAATTCTGTTCTGATCCACTGGTCTGAGGTCCTGTCTCTGTTCCAGTACCATGCTGTTTTAATTACTATGGCATTATAGTATAGTTTCAAGTTAGGTAAGGAGATGCCTCCCAACTTCTCATTTTTCAGTATGTGTTTGGCTATCCTGGGTCTTTTGTGGTTCCAGATGAATTTTGTAATTGATTGTTCTATTTCTTTAAAGAATTGTGCCTGGATTTGGATAGGGATTGCATTAAATCTATATAGCAGTTTGGGTAAGATAGTCATTTTGACTATGTTAATTCTACCTATCCATGAGGATGGGATGTTCTTCCATTTCTTTAGATCGTCTTCAATTTCTTTCTGAAGTGTTTTGAAGTTTCCCTGGTATAGGTCTTTCACTTCTCTTGTAAGGTTGATTCCTAGATATTTGATATTTTTTGATACTATCTTAAATGGGCTTGTATTTTTAATCTCTCTCTCCTCAACTTCATTGTTTGTATATAAAAACGCTACTGTCTTTTGTGTATTGACTTTGTATCCAGCCACTTTGCTGTATTGGTTGCTTGTTTCTAGAAGTTTTTCTGTCGACTCTTTAGGGTTTTTGATGTATATCATCATATCGTCAGCAAATAGAGCTAGCTTGTGTTCCTCTTTCCCTACTTGAATTCCTTTGATTCCCTTCTCTTGTTGGATTGCTATTGCTAGGACATCTAAGGTTATATTGAATAAGAGTGGAGAGAGTGGACAGCCTTGTCTAGTTCCTGACCTTAGTGGGAATGCTTCTAGTTTCTCGCCATTAAGTATAATGTTGGCTGTAGGCTTTTCATAAATAGCTGTAACTATCTTAAGGAAGGTGCCTTCTAACCCTATTTTGCTGGGTGTCTTTAACATGAAAGGATGTTGGATTTTGTCAAATGCCTTCTCGGCATCGATTGATATGATCATGTGGTTTTTGTCTTTCATGTTGTTGATGTGATGTATCATATTTATTGATTTGCGTATGTTGAACCAACCTTGCATTCCTGGTATGAATCCCACTTGATCGTGATGTATGATCTTTTTGATGAAGTGTTGGATTCGGTTTGCTAAGATTTTGTTGAGTATCTTTGCATCTATGTTCATTAGTGAGATTGGTCTGTAGTTTTTTTTTTTTTTGGTGGTGTCTTTGCTTTCTTTGGGAATGAGTGTGATATTAGCCTCATAAAAGGAGTTGGGTAGGATTCCTGTTTTTTCTATGGTTTGGAAAAGCCTATGGAACAGTGGTAATAAGTCTTCTTGAAATGTTTGACAGAATTCACCTGTAAATCCATCTGGAACTGGGCCTTTGTTCTTAGGAATTTTTTTAATTACATCTTCAATTTCCTCTGAAGTGATTGGACTGTTTAAACTTTCTAGATCTTCCTTTTCCAGTCTTGGAAGAGGGTGTTTGTCCAAGAATCTGTCGATTTCTAGTGGGTTCTCTAGCCTAGTTGAATAAAGTTGTTCATAATATGATCTCATGATATGTTGTATTTCTTGGGGTTCTGTTGTAATCTTTCCCCTTTCATTTGTGATCCTAGTGATTTGGGTATTTTCCCTCTTTTTTTTGGTGAGTTTTGCCAATGGTTTATCTATCTTGTTTATTTTTTCGAAAAACCAACTCCTGGTCTCATTGATTTTTTATATTGTTTTCTTAGTTTCTATGTTGTTTATTTCTGCTCTGGTTTTTATTATTTCTTGCCTTCTGGTTGTGGTTGGATTTCTCTGTTGCTGTTGTTCCAATTCTTTGAGGTGATCTTTTAAACTGTTGGTTTTGTTATTTTCCTGTTTCTTGACATAGGCCTGTATTGCTATGAGTTTCCCCTTAATTACTGCTTTTGCTGTGTCCCATAAATTTTGACATGTTGTCTCTTCATTGTCATTCGTCTCAAGGAATCTTTTTATTTCTTCCTTGAGTTGTTCTTTGATCCAGCTGTTGTTAAGCAGCATGTTGTTTAATCTCCAGGAATTAGTTTTCCTCCATTGCTTCTTCTTGACATCAATTATAAGCTCTGTTGCATAGTGATCTGAAAGGGTACTTCTAATGATCCTTACCTTTGTGGTCTTATATAAGTTGGCTTTGTATCCTAAGACATGGTCTATTCTGGAGAAGGTTTCATGTGGGTTTGAGAAAAATGTATATTCTACTTTCTGGGGTGGAAGGCTCTATATAAGTCTATTAGCCCTAAATCTTCTAATTTTTCATTTAGAGCTCTTATTTCTTTGCTATTTTTCTGCTTGGAGGATCTGTCCAGTGGTGATAGTGGAGTATTGAGGTCCCCTACTATTATCACAATTCCCTTCATGTGTTTCTCCAGGTTTGCCAGTAGTTGCCTCACATATTTTGGTGACTCTACATTAGGTGCATAGATATTGACCAGGGTTAGTGTATCTTGATCTAATGTTCCCCTGATCAGTAAGTAGTGACCCTCTTTGTCTCTGATCACTTTCTTGAGGTTGAATACAATTTGGTTTGATATAAGAATGGCTGTCCCTGCTCTTTTTTGTTTTCCATTGGCCTGAATAATTACTTTCCATCCTTTTATTCTAAGCCTGTGCTTATCCTGTAACTGTAGGTGTGTTTCTTGCAGACAGCAGAAGTCCGGTTTATTTTTCCTAACCCAGTTCTCTATGTGTCTTTTAATTGGAGAGTTTAGTCCGTTAACATTTAGGGAAATTATTGATAGAGAGGACTGTTGTGCAGTTGTATTGTGTGGAGTGGTTGTTGTTACAATCGGGGGTTTGGACTGTGTAATTCGTCTCTAAGTAAGTTGCTTAGGATTGGCTTAGTTTGCACAAATAGTTCAAGTTCGTTCATGTTTGAGAATGTTTTTAGTCTGCCCTCCCATATGAATGATAGTTTTGCTGGGTATTGGACCCTGGGTTGGAAATTTGTTTCATTCAGTCGTTTAAATATGTCATTCCACTGTCTTCTTGCTTGAATTATTTCAAATGGGAGATCTGGTTTGATTCTTATGTCCTTTCCTTTGTACTTGAGGTTTTTTTTCTCCCTTATTGCTTTCAGGAGTTCCTCTTTCTCTTTGTTTTTTGCCATTTGGATTATTATATGTCTTGGTGTGGGTTTATTAGGGTCTATTTTATTAGGGACTCTCGACTTCTTGGATTTGTCTTGAATTGTCTTTCCAGAGGGTGGGAAAGTTCTCTGTTATTATCTCCCTGACCACCTGTTCTTCCCCCTTCCCTATTTCCTCCCCTTCTGGTATACCCACAATTCTTAGATTGTTTTTTTTGTCCTTGTTCATTAGATATTGGATTTTTCCTTCCAGTGCTTTGCCTTTTATTTCTTTGTTGGTTTCTTTATCATTTTTTAATTGCAGTTTTCCTTCGAGTTCTTCGATGTGCTTCTCCAACTCTGTGTTTCTACTCGTAAGGCTTGCTACTTTGTCTTTTAAATCCTTCACTTCTTTTTGTATGGAATCTCTCATGTTCTTTGACATTTCTTCTTTAATTTGGCTGATTCGTTCGTCCATAGATTTCTTATACTCGGTTGCTAGGGTTTCTTTCATTTGTTTTAGTAATTCTTGCATTTCCTTCCTCATGACCGCTTTTAGGTCTTCTTCCCCTGGATCTGTGCGTTTTGGTGGACTTGGAAACTTGATAGGGCTTGTCATGGTGTCTCCAGTTATAAGAGATATCCTTGATTTACGCATAATTCTTTGTATTTAATGGTGTGTTTTGGAGTGCTGTGGCTTCTAATTTCGGCCTGCTTTGGTCTCCTTCCTGAAGGTGTTTCTAGAGGAGCTGTTGGGTGAGTTTGTTGAACCTAGCCCTTTCTCCTCCCCTTTGCTACCTAGAGTTCAGCCTTCCTGCAGTGGGTCTTGTCCCTTTTCTGCTCCTTATTTCTGTCAGCGGTGCAGTTCCACTCCTGGCCACAATTTTTACTGGCGCTATTGAGCCTAGTTCTCAATCCACCCTCCTTTCTCTGGGATTCAATGGAGCTCCGCCCCCTCCAAGCCTCCCTTGAATGAGTTCCCTCAGTTCGACCCTGCAGGCTCTGTCCAAGCCCTTGGGGATTCCCTGGTCCACTCCAGGGTCCAGGGGGGTGGACTGCTCTAGGTCACCTGCAAGTCCAGATGGCTGGCCCTATGTCCCTATCTCCCTATCTCCCCCGTCTATTCAGGTCCCTCAACTTGCCTTTCTAGGCGCCACCCTGGGGGGAGGGGCCGGCCCAAATGCCGAGCAACAGGACAGAAACTGACTCAGGCCTCCCCAGCCGGCCCACAGGGGTCTCTGGGGGGAGGGGCATGCCCAAAAACCGAGCAACAGGACAGAAACTCACTCAGGCCTCCCCAGCCGGCCCACTACTACGCTGTTTTAATGACTGGTTTGTAGTACAGTTTTTAATCAGTGAAAGTAACACCTCATATATTCTTTCTAAAGTTTTTTTGCTGTTTGTGGACATATTTTGTTCCATATGAATTGTAGGAGGGCTTAATCTATTACTTTGTAAATGGCTTGGTATCCTTATGGAGATTAAATTAAATTTGTAGAATTCTTTGGGAAGTATTGCCATTTTCATGTTGTTTATTCTCCCAACCCAAGAGCAGGTTATGTGTTTATTTTTTAAATAATATATTTATTTAAGAACTATGGTTACAAAATATTTATAGTTCAGTTTCAGCCATTTCCTTTGGTACTCTGATTTCTTTAAGCAGTATTTTATAGTTTTCTTTATATAGTTCATTCAGCTTTATAGTTATGTTGACTGCAAGGTACTTGGTTTTTCAAAAGCACAATTGTGAATGGGATTATTCTTTAATATCATTTAATTCTCTTTCATTGTATGTATAAAGAAAAGCCATAAAATTTTCCATATTAATTTTGAATCCTGTCACTTTATCATAAAATTATATTTTATCCAGAGCTTTTATTGTTCAGTCTTTATGATTTTCTTAATACAGTATCATGCAATTTGCAAACAGATTTCTTACTTTCCTATCTGGATGACTTTCATATACATTCTGGCTTAATTGCTATGGCAAGAACTTACAGTACTATATTGAGTAAAAGTGGCAAGAGTGGACAAACTTTTCTTGTGCCAGATATTAGAGAAATCGTTTTTAGTTTTTTTCCCAGTAAATATGTTTGTCAAAGGCTTGTGATAGAATGTCTATATTTGAGGAAAGTTTCATAAACTCCTATGTTGTTTAGAGATTTTGATTTTTTATGAATTGGTGCTGGACCTTGTCAAATGTTTTCTTTGCATCTATTGATATGATCATAGGAATTTTAATTTTTGATGATATTGTGTATTTATTGATTAATATGTATATGTTAAAATATTTTTGCATCTCTAGAATGAACTCTACTTGGTCATTGTTTATAACCTTTCTGAAAATTTGTTAAAGTCTATATTAGTATCTTTTTGAGAATATTTGCATCTGTGTTTATGAAGGCTATTCTTTAATTCTCTTTTTCTGTAGTATATTTGTCTGCTTTATTATCAGAATGAAGTTAGGTTCATAGTAATTATTTGGAAGTTTCTTCAGTTTATTTTCCTTTAGTTTTCTGAGAATAAATGGCAGTAAGTTTTCTTTATTTAAAATAAAATAATACCTTATTTAAGCACCATTATTACAAACATGTTTATACTTGGATTCAGTCATAAAATGAACACCCTCCCCCTTCGACCAGTGCAACATTCCCACCACCAATGCCCTCATCTCCTCCTCTTGCATCCTCTGCCTGTATTTGAGGCAGGCATTCAACTTCTTTCACTTATTAACATTTTCATGATAGTTGTTAGTGTAGTTATATCTCTAAGTGCACTCACAGTTCTTTGTGGTGAGCTTCATATCATGAGCTGGTCCTTCCAGCTCTCATCTCTATTGTCTCTGGGCATTATTATGATGTCTTTTTTTTGGGGGGGGGCACACCTGGTGACACTCGGGGGTTACTCCTGGCTATGTACTCAGAAATTGTTCCTGGATTGGGGGACCATATGGGATGCCAGGGGATCAAACTGCGGTCCCTCCTGGTTCAGCCACGTGCAAGGCAAATGCTCTACCCCTGTGCCATCGCTCCTGTCTCATCTTTTATTTTTCTTAAAAGAAACATGCATGAGAACTATCATAACAATGTGAATGAATGAGGGAAGTGGAAAGCCTGTCTAGACTACAGGTGAGGGTGGGGTGGGGAGGTGGTATCCTGGTTAAGTTTTACCCTGATGGATCTATCAAGTGGTGACAGAGAGGTATTAAAGTCTTTCAATACTATTGTACTACTTTTATTGTCTTACTTTAGATCTATTCGCCGCGTTTTATGTATTTTGCAGCCATACTTTTCTTTCGTTGCTCTAGCTTGAGTTCACAATGACCCTGTTGATTCTCTAAGCTGCCCACTGTCACCATAGCTGCTGATCTGTAGTCTAACCTGTCTCAAACAGTGCTTTTTCTTAGTGCAGAAATTTTAGTTCAAAGTGCAAACTGAGCTTAGGCCTTACCTGGTTTTCCTGGGAAGAGGCCTGGGGCCAGGCAAAAGGACACACCTAAGTAAAGAGGTTCCTCTGCTTCACTGTCACTTATGGCTGTTCCTTAGCCTGACATTTCACAGTCTTCCACCACTGCTGGCCCTGTAGTCAAAGTGCGAGCCTGCCTGTCTCATTTTGCCTTGCTTCTGATGTATTGCGCTGGTGCTAATGTACACATTCTACAAGCTCAGCCACGCAGATAGGCTTGTAAGCTTCCAACTCACAGCCCCACCATGGAGCTAAATCAGGGCGCCATTCACTACCCAACTCTTGTCTCTGGGAATACCACCATGTAGCTGCTTCCAGCACTGCCAATGTTGCTCAAGGTTGGCACCACCACCATGCTTTTTTTCAGAGATTTTCTTAAGAGTTTGATTTTTGATCTGGTGATCCATTATTGCTTCGTCTCCACTTCCTCTCCATTGTTGCCTGCTACAGTGGTTTTGGGGACTTCATGCTTGGTGGACAAGCTGTTTTCGGCTTCTCCAGGTCCTTCAGTGCTGCTGCTGCTGTTGTAGCTGCTACTGTTTCCTCAGAGTTTACAATTTAAACCAGTCTTTCTGTACTAAGCCCTCTTAGGCTAGAATACTAGAAATTAAGTATTCATGGGGCTGGAGCTTTAGTACAGGGGTAGGGTATTTCCCTTGCACGCAGCTGACCCAGGACTGACCTGAGTTTGATTCCTGGCCTCTCATATGGTCCCCTGAGCCAGGATCAATGTCTGAGTGCATATACAGGAATTATCCCTGAGTGTCACTGGGTGTGGCCCCCAAAAACAACAACAACAAAAAGCCCCAAGAAATTAAGTATTTAAAAGCTTGGTATATTGCATATAAATAGGGTAATAATAATAATGTTCTTTTTTCCTTTACTAGTGCTTGCTAGAAATGTACAATCATAACTATATAAAAACTTATGAAAACTTTTAAATCATATAAAATATAGAAATATATTTGTATGGATAGTAAGAGTTCAATGAATTGATTACAATTTGATTAAGAGTTTAAATTTAAATAAAATCCTTATCAATTTATTGATTTTAGATAATGAATATGCACGGGCACTTTTATAGGTGTGGGGTATTTTTAAGCAGTAAATAGAACCGAAAAATAAAAACCTAAGTATTTGGGGCCAGATAAGTGGCACAGGGGTAGGGCATTTGCCTTGCACTTGCCTGACTTAGGATTGATCATGGTTCAATCCACAGGTGTCCTATATGGTCCCCCTGAGCCAGGAGCAATTTCTGAGCGCATTGCTAAGAGTAACCCCTGAGTGTCACTGGGTGTAGCCCAAAAACAATGACAAAAAAAACCTTAAGCATTTGACTATTTGACTTTCCCATTCTAAATAAAAATGTAAAGTATATGCTAAAGAATATATGTAAAACATAAATAATAATTGGTTTAGTAAAGATAAAACGTGATATGGTATGTAAGTTTTTGTGTGTACTTCATGTTCACACTTACAAGACATGGGAGGAATTTTAGACTTTAAGCGATTTATTGACTATGAAGGTCTGAAGTAAGTAAAGATCAAAACACAATAGAGAATAGTTTATGTAAATATAAAACTTATACAAGAATACTGTAGGCTAAGAAAAAAGCAAGTTTAAAGACTATGGGTTGAGGAATGGAAAATGTTTGTCCTTGGAATAAAATAAAGACCAATGACATTAGAGGTAATTAAGAGGTAATATAAGCAGTATAGGTGGTTTAGGAGTAGTAAAATATGTGTTTAGGATACAGAGTAGGAAAGGGATTGCCAAAAGATCAAAGAATTGATAGGAAGGCAGATAAAATGAGTACTTTAAATTTCTGAAAGTCATTTTTATCTGAGTAGGATAGAGAAATCTGAACAACATTCATGACATGTGGGATATGGTTTAACTGAGGAAGACAACACTCATTTCATAAAAGTCCAGATGATGTCAGCCCAATATACCTGTATACCTGGATAAAATGCCAGTACACCTGGAGCTTTGATCAGTTTGGCATCTCTGTTGAGCTTCTTCCTTGAGTGGTAAACTGGGTTATTGGCAAAAGGACAAGTTGGGTGGTGAGTACAGCTGGTAAGGCTTCAGCAGGGCAAGGACTTGGCCCATCCTCTCTTCCCAAGATTTCCATTTTCAGCTATGAAACTTATGCATCCACGATTTTTAAGGGCTTTGTTTGCATCTCTTTTAAGAATAGAATGAGTCAATGGAGCTGACAACATTTAGCCATGGTGACAGCATTTGTGGGAGTGTTGGAGGAAATTTTACATTAGTGATAGTCTTGAAAAAATGTATTATGAGCATCTGTATAGTATCTGGTCTTGAAAGTAGTTTATAAAAAATAGTTTGACTTGTATATTTTATCTTTCAAGAAATCCTTTTGTTACAGTTAGGCAGAGATGGTAGACAGACATTTTTTTAGCTGGGTAACAATTGAGAAACTTTTGAATAAATTTTTAGGAAGAGGAGGTGCACTTTTAGGTAGCAATGTGTTTTAAAACTCAAATATTTCTGAGATCTCAATGTTATGTACAACAAAACATAATCACTGGATCTAGCTAAATGCAGTTTATTTGTAATCTAGTAAAGTATAAATGATAGTAGCACAAGTTTTACAGAAACAATTTCATATGGAAAATAAAGTGAAATGACATGTTTTCAATGGAGGTAGTTTATTGTTAAGATAAAAATAGAAATCATGTGGTATACAGATAAAAATATTGGCAATAAGAGATGCAAAAGGTATAGAAGGTAAATTAGTGATAAGAGAGAAAAGAAAAACATTGTTTGAGTAATATTCTAACATATGTATTTATATGATTCAATCCCAATGACAAATGGCAGTTTATCTTTTGTAAGGACACTTAATCAAAAGTAAAAGAAAAGAATGACAAATATATCTCAAAAGCAATTTGCTTTGAACATGAAAATAGAATTTGCTTTGGAAATTATCTTCTATAGGTTTCTTTTTTTGTTCAATTAAAATAAAATCAAGGTCAACACTCAGAGTGAACATAAAGCAGGCAACATTGGTGAATTGTAGTAAGAAGAATTCTGAACAAGTCACTTAAGGGATAGAGATTATGAGGGAGAAGTTAGTGCCATAAGGTACTCAGAAGACAATTTAGAATTGTGATCATAAATGTAAAATTAGTTCAGCAAGTAGTGTGTGTGTTTCTCCAGCTTATTTATTACAGCCAAGCCAGAATAAACAGAGTTGAATTTAGCCAGTGTTATTATTTTTACATGTTAAATGAAACTCTATAAAGAGTGAAAAGCTAAAAAAATATACAAGTGGCTGGAGCAATAGCACAGCAGTTAGGGCATTTGAATTCAATCCCAGGTATCTATGGTAGCCCAAGCCTGCCCAGAGTGATTTCTTTGTGCAGAGCCAGAATCAGCACCAGTTTGCAACCTGGTGTGGCATAAAAAGAAACAAAATGTGCAAGAAATTAAATATAACTGATTGATGTTGAAGGAGGAAAGTAGGACCAAAAGAGTTTTGGGTGTAGGTCCATGATATCTACTAAAAAATGGTTTAAGGTTCACTGAGGTCAAGGTTATTGAAGAATATCATAGAGAAAAAACTATAAACAGATGTGGTAGTTAAATGTTGAAAGCTATAAAAATTACCTAAATCTATAGTAGAGAGCAATTATAATTTCTATAATAAAAAGTAAGACTATCTGTATATTAATTTTTAAATATTCAATTATATTGCTTTCTTTTGATGCAGTATATAAGATAGACCTTTTATGATATAATTGGTACTGCATGATGCCATAGTCCATTAAAGTAACGAAGTATATTATAATTTTACTTTAATTATGTTTCTAAAATATATTTGCAAATCATTTTAGAAGTTATTAATATAATTTCTCAATGAAAATATTGTTTTATTACCCAGAGTATGAATTAACTTTTTATTCTTGGGAGTAATCCTTGCATATTTAAAATCAATTTTCTCATGTAAATATACCTTTATATCATGTATGTTATGTAATTATGCATATATTTATTTTAAAAGTGGTAAACGATTTTAAGATTAAAGATCAAACTTTTTTTAATTTTTATTGTGACCAAAGTGCATTACAAATCTTTCACTGCATCATTTATGGTACATAGTGATAATGAATGAGGGGCATTCCGACCACCAGTGCTGTATTCACTCCGTCCCTATTCCCAGCATGCATCCCACATCTCCCTCCTCTACCGACCAGTATGCCAGTGCAACTGGCCTCCACTTTACAGTTTGTTGTAGAGTGAGCATTCATTCCACCGTCATTGGAGATAAAAAGGATAAGAAAAAGGGGGAAAAATTGGTGATGACTACCAAAAAAAGAAAGGAGAAAAGAAAAAAAAAAGAAAAATGAAAGAAAAAAGAAAAAAAAAATGGACCCAGCAAATAAAAATAGAAATAAATCTCTAAATAATAACCACAAGTGTGAAAAAGAAAGAGAAAAGTGGAAGAGCAAAGAGAAGAAAAATAAAGTCAAAAACTAACAAATCCAAACAAAACAAGAGGGCCTGGAGAGATAGCACAGCGGTGTTTGCCTTGCAAGCATCTGATCCAGGACCAAAGGTGGTTGGATTGAATCCCGGAGTCCCATATGATCCCCCATGCCTGCCAGGAGCTATTTCTGAGCAGACAGCCAGGAGTAAACCCTGAGCACCGCCGGGTGTGGCCCAAACTCCCCCCCCCCAAATAAAAAACAAAACAAAACAAGAAAAAGTATGGGTGCTGTAGTGGTAGGGTTTGGTGTTCCCCCACTTTTTTTTTTTTTTTTTGCATAGGCACAGTAAGCATTGGGGAAGAAAAGGAATTCCCGTGGCCTAAGAGATTCAGGGTTTCTTCATCCTTGAAGCAAATCATCATGGGATCAACCCTTGGCTCCATACATACTCATTACCTTATCCCAAAGGCTTTTTTGTGATGCCAGGAAAGTTTCCTCTCGGTTGTGTGTGAGAAAATCAAGCCACTGTAGCTAGCGATCTTGGTATTTAGGCAGATTATAGGTCAGGGTCTAGATAGAGTCTCTAGGTTCTAGAGGTTCCTATCCATCGTTGTTGTGGTGTTCAGTCTTCTGTAACACTTGCTCCCTGTTTTCGTTAAGTCAGTAAGCCGAAGCCTAGGATATTATGGATCAAAAGGTTCTGCTCAGTCTCTGTTGTCCAAGTTGTACCTCTGCAATAAGACATCTTGTTGTTGTTGTTGTTTTTTATGTGTCCTGGACTACAGCCTAGGGTGGGGTTTTTCTTATTAGTGCCAAGGTAGGCTCTGTTCAGTCACAGTTGTCAAAGTCAGTTTTCTGTTGTTGGTGCTCTTATTTTTCACAGTTCAAAGGATGATAACTCTTCTGATTTCCATTTAGTGTTAGGTGATGTGATAGGATAGCCTGGTCTTAGGTCAAATTTTTCTTTCCTCATTGTCATATCAAAACTGGCACAAGTTGGTGTCAGAGTAGTGTTATAAATCTCCCAATGGAGCTTAGTTCCTGGTGGTGTTGCCCGGAGCTGTCCCGGAGCTGTATCTTTTCTACGTCAGGGATCTGGGGTTTCGGATTGGACTAACACTGTCCAATCTCCTGGGGACTGGTTGCATCCACATGACACATGTTCAGGATGGGAGGCACCCTTCTGCTATAAAAAGTGAGTTCTTATCCCTAGAATATAAGATCTTGTTTCTGTGTCTATGGTTTCCCCTTTTTTTACTGTGCCCATAAAAAAAACGTATGGTGTCATACTGTGTTGCTGGTGCTATTCTGGGTAAGGATGACAGGCTGCACACAAAGTCTCTGTTGTCTGGTTTTGTTCTGAGCTTTTATCCCAGTCAAGGCATTTTGTACCAAGCAGCACCGAAAATGGTAAGGATAGAGGAAAATGTATATATTAAAATAGAACAAATAAATAAAACTGAGTTTAAAAGAAATATTCAAATAAAACAAGTAGTGGAGGAGGCTACTTGTATATTTAGAAATACACATCTTAACATGTATTGTTATACAGGTATTGAGCTTCCAATAGACAATATAAGACTCCCAATTAAGTCTTTTGATATATTCTTGTGGGGAGTAAAAGCCAAGGTACTTTTTGATTCACAAGACTTGGAATTGAGTTTGAGAGATGCTTTGCTGCATTACGAGACCATATAGTGTCTTTGAGCTGGGAGTTTTGCTGAGGCTGAGTCCTGTATAGTGCAACAGTCCATAATTTGGTGGGGGTGAGAGGGGCCATCAAGCATGAGTCAGCAGGCATGCTGGTTGTAGTTATTTGCTAATGCATGAGAACGGGGACCCAGAGGGTGTCTTTCACTGAGGAGCTGAAAGGTGGTCTGTTGGGGCAGGTTAATCTTGGTGCCTACCGAGTTAGGAACTGAGGGTAAAAAAGGTTAAATTAGGGTAAAATAAAGGATCAGGATTAAAAAATGAGGGGATGAGGAGACACAGGGGAAGAGGAGAGGCAATACATGACAGAGGCTATAAACAATACATATATATTAATTGTTTGTGATTTCGGCTTGGAGTCAGTACAGAAAGTCGCGTCCATAAAGACTGACTTTAAAGATCTATTTGAGTGTTATCATCCAAATATTCGGTGTTCCATTTCCTTTCCTAGGAACCGTCTAGAATGAAGAACATTTTTAGATAATGCTCAAAAAGTATATTTGTCCGAAGTTATAAAAATGAGTATTAGTAAGGAAAGACACCGCTGCAGGGGGTCCATTATGAATACGGGAGGTGTTTCCCTCTTCCCCCTTCCCGCCAGAGCCCAGTTGCCAAACCTGGCCCTGAAGACCAGTTTGGCATGGGGGAATCTCGGTCTCCAGGACTAACTGGTCAGTCCTGGGGGCCTTTGGCCAGCTGTCTGTCAAGATTCCCAGCCATGCCACTAGAAGAGGAGCAGTAATCCTGGCATGTGGGATTTTCAGGATCCAGCTGCGGCCTCCCTCTCCAGTATAAAAAAGCATAGGGGAGGAGTTTGCCTCTTCCCCATCCTTCCAGAGCTCAGATACCAGACCTGGCCTTAAAAGCCAGCTTGGTGTGGGGGGTTCATGGTCTCCAGGACTAATAAAGAACATTTAAAATTTATATTACAATAAAATAATCTTTCACATCTACTCATATGATAGTTCATTTTATGTTCTCTTCATTTATTTCTACTTTATTTTTTTGAGATGTTTCAGAACACAACTTTTACCCTAATATAAGTTATCTTTGGCTTTTTTTTCTGTAATATTATCTTTATTTAATCACCATGATTACATATTTATCTTTGACTTTTGAAATTAAAATTTAAATCCTCTCTTGCTAGGACATTTGAATAAGATGTCACTTATATGTTATAAAATACTTGTGGAAAATAGATTCCAATAAGTATAGGTAAATTGTATTTATATAAAGTTTTAATTTTTTTGAATTCCTATAGATTATATGCAGATGATAAAGTTTCAAAATTTTTTCTTTTTTATTGAATATATTTTTTATTTAAGTAACATGATCATATTTGGGTTACAGTCAAAACCAGAACACCCCCCTTCACCAGTTCATCATTACCCTCTCCCCCCTTCCCATCCCCTACCTGCATACAAGACAGACATTCTACTACAGTAATTTGTTTTTAAGTTCAGTAAGCTGTATTTTTTTCCTTAAAGGATAAGAGTAAAAAAATATAGTAAAGGTGTGATAGTGGCAATCGCCAATGTTTTCATAGGTCCAGAAAAATGGAGAAAATGGAAAAAAAGTCCTTGACTTGATTACAAAAAGGCCTCACCCCAGAAGTTTATTGGCATAAGACAGACTCTGGGTTCCAGGCATACCAGTCTATCCAACTCCAGTCAATCTCAAGATCCCAGTGAAACTTTTGCACACTTTAGCTATAGTTGTTATTAGACTTTTATATTTAAAGACTCTGGATTCTGTGCATTTCTTTCGTCGATGTCAGGCTGATGTGGAGCATCCTCTAGTTTCAGCATATCATTAAATGCAGAGCAATCTGCCCAGCATGCAGACTGTTGCTGAGTCGCCTGGGTGTTGGGAGTACTCTTTGGAGTAAGTCAATGCCAAAGCAGTAGTAGGTCTTCTCTGGTAGAGGCTTGGATCCTGGTAGTGTTAATGACAATTGTGGTTGTTTCCATAGTTCAGGTGTGTGTGGGCGATGCCCATTCTTCTGAGGCCTGAGCCAAATCATTATGCCAATGTTCAGGGTAAAAGGCCTAATTACATTACCAAATTTGTGTTTCCATCTTTATTAGATAAAAACTTGTTTGCATATGTATTATTTTCCCATTTTAATGTGCCTATGCAAAAGAGAAACAATGCCACAAGATATTGTTGGTGCATCTGGGGGCCAACGAATAAAGTCTAACATTTCCCGTAAACTTGGTATATATGTGAAATCTATACAGAGTTACTCTTCTACCAGTATTGCTTATAAAACAGATCTCACAGAAGGGAAATCAAACAATCAAATAACTAATCTAGTGGGCAAAATTGTCACTATATGAGGATATTTGAAAAGAGTTATAGATGTAAGGGAATACATCTGAGATATGCAAAAGAGATGCATGTGACCCTATTATGTTTTAAAAAGAAAAAAAAAAGAAAGGAAACAAGGGTATTTGAAGACAACAGGTGATAGTTGAGTTTGAGACATGTTTTGCGGCATTACAAAACCCTATATTGTCTTTGAAGTAGGGGTTATGCTGAAGCTGATTCCAGTATCATGCAACAGTCCATAGTTTGATGGGGGCATGAGGGGCCACCAAGCCTGGGTCAGCAGGTGTGTTGGTTGTAGTTGTTTGTATAGGCATGAGCTGAGGACCGAGAGGGTGTCATTCACTGAGAAGCTAGATGGTGGTGTTGGAGCAGAAGGTCAGTCTTGGTGTCTACCCAATCAGGAACTGAGGATAGGGAGGGTTGAATAAGGGGAAGATAATGGTTCAGGGTTTGGGTATGAGGAGGTAGGAGAGACAAAGGGGTGAGGGGAGAGGCAATACATAAAAGACTAGACAATAAAGGTCAATTTGAGTGTTTTATCAGAATCTTGGGCATCCTGATTCTATTCCTAGGAACAGTCTAGTATCAGGAACGTTTTTGGATAATGCTTGAAAAGTACATTTGTTGCGCGGGCGCATTTGAAATAGTATTACTAGCAAAAAACAGCAGGGGGTCGAATATACATAAGGGAGGGGTTTCCCTCCTCCGCCTGCCCCCCAGGGCCCGGCTTGCCAGCGCTGGCCATGAAGACCCGCCTGGCGTGGGGTGGGGGTCCCAGTCTCCTGGACCAAGTGTTCAGCCCAGGAGATCTGTGGCCCGCTGTCCGACCAGCGACCCTAACATACCAGAAAAACAGAGGGACGGCTTTCCTGGCATGTGCGCTCTGCTGGGTCCAATTGCAAGCTCCCTCTCCAGTTTGAAAATTAAAGTTTCAGAATTTTAATGGAGAAGTGGGAACTTAAAGTATTTGCTTTGTCAATCAGCATACTGTCTATAAGATGTTGTACTGGTGAAGGGGGGTATTCTGTATATAACTAAAACCCAACTACAAACATGCTTGTAATCATGGTTCTTAAATAAAGTTTTATATTAAAAAATAAAAAAGAAGAAGGGCCGGAGTGATAGCACAGCGGTAGAGCATTTGCCTTGCATGCAGCTGACCCAGGATCGACGAATCTTGCCAGCTCACATGGCCCCCTGAGCCTGCCAGGAGTGATTTCTGAGCACAAATACAGGAGTAACCCCTGAGCATTTCTGTGTGAGACCCCAAAACCAAGAAAGTAAAAATAAAAAAGGAATATATGTTAAAAAATATTTCATTTCTTAAATACATTTATTTCTAAGAAGATTGTCAAAAAAGATATAGTAGAATGTCGAAATAATCTGGAAGTCTTAAAAAAAAAAATGGAAGCCTGATCAAATTCAGCACAGCTATTTTCCAACGTAGTTGGTATCAAATTATTACTCATAATTTATCTTAAACACCTATTATCACATCATTGAACAAATACTTGTCAAAACAGTTCAGAAAAAGCTGTTCTCAATTTTGATGAGTCAACAGCAATATTGCATAATCATAGGTTTGTCTTTTTAAAATAGCTATTGGGCTACTTATTTGTTTGATGAATCAGAACTAACTTGAATTCTCATTTGTTTCTTGCTTCTATTGTTGAATTATGGAACTTTTTCTCCCCAGTGCCATATTCTTCTATATTGGAGTCTAAGGTAAAGGCAAGTACATGACTCTATTTCATTAGAAAATTGGGATTTTTTCATGAATTTATTTGCATAAGTTAACTTTAATTTATTGATTAAAATATAACTTTTTAATTAATTAAGATGGTGCTTAAATGAGTTTTTGTTGCTCTTTACATTTTGTACTTGAGAGTATCATCTAGTTTTTCCTGGATTGGATTACTCAAAAAAATTGTCTCTTCAATCTTGGAATATTCCAATTATTCTATATTCCTAACTATATAAGAGCATGAGATTATGTTCTAGTCATCTTGTGACATTAAAAATTAATCTTTGGGCCAGAGAGATAGTTAAGTAGTAATATTCTTGCTATACATGCAACTTAGCCAAAAGAAGTATCACAGTTTCCTATCAGGCATATATTCCAGGAAGCTTGTAACATCCTTGAAACTTCACTATCCCTGAGGTGTTCCTGTGCTCCTTATGTAAAGATGGCATGTAAAGATTACCTGTAAAATGACTTCTGTAATGCGGGCTGTTTCATCCTGCTCTCTCTCCACCCCCTATAAAATTGTGCTTAAAAAGAGCCTGTACCAATCAATAAGCCGGAGCCTTGACAAGCCTTGTGTTGCTTGGCCCCCTTCTTTCTCCCCATTCTCTTTTCAGGCTGGGACCCCTTTATACCCATGAAATAACCTGTCCTGCAGGCCAGGACAGGAAATGACTTGCTGTCATAAGCTATGGTTTCTGAATGAAACTCTGTATTAATAAAATCAGTCGACTTCAAAAAAAAAAATTTTGGTACTGCCAACCCATTTGAGCCCCATGTGTCACATAAGATCCCAGAGTGATTTCTAAGCCCAGAGCCAGGACAAAGTTGTGAATATAGCCAAGTGTTATCCCAACTCCCCCCAGATAAAGTTATTTAATGAAATTAGAAAAAATAAAATCCTGGGCCGAAGAGATAGCACAGCGGTAGGGCTTTTGCCTTAGAGGCAGAAGGACAGTGGTTCAAATCCCGGCATCCCATATGGTTCCCCAAGTCTGCCAGAAGCAATTTCTGAGTGTAGAGCCAGGAGTAACCCCTGAGTGCTGCCGGGTGTGACCCCGCTCCCCCCAAAAGAAAAAGTCCACCAAACCTTTAGAGTCAAAGATACTCTAACAGGTAAGGTGCTTGCCAACCTGGCCAACAAAGACCTCCAGCCCTGGTACAACATATGGTCTCACTAAGCACCACAAGAAATGATCCCTGAGCACCACATGGTATGGCTCTCAACTTCCCACCTGAATATGTAAAGGAAGAAAAATCCCTAAGCTTTGACAATTCCTATTTCTCAGAATTGTATATGGGAATATGCAATTTTAATTTAATATGTCTTTTATTTTTATATATTAATTTATGACACCATATAAATTTCACACTTTCTAAAATCTTTATACTTAATTGAATTTATGAGTAGGCCAAATATTCCATTAATTTTTTTCTATGTGTAAGAGAATGATGTTGGGACTGATATTTTTTAGATCTACTAGTTTCTTCTCAGGAAAATGAATACTCACCAGATCAGTGAAGTTGAAACCATCAATTTCCACAGTGTGTTTCA
Source organism: Suncus etruscus (assembly GCF_024139225.1). Taxonomy (NCBI): domain Eukaryota; kingdom Metazoa; phylum Chordata; class Mammalia; order Eulipotyphla; family Soricidae; genus Suncus; species Suncus etruscus. The sequence continues at coordinate 67,215,434 of NC_064851.1, forward strand.
GAAACAGGTGGGTGAAAAATCAAATAATAAAATTAAGCTATATAATATTTAAAGGAAATTAAAGAAACTTTATTTTAGGACTTCTCCATTTCTTAAATATGCTAATAAGTTTTATGATTAAAAAAGTACTTCTAATGTGTTGTTTTTTAAATTATGAATACCTGTCTAAATCACTTTCATGTTAACTTTTGCATAGAGCATTATGATGACAATAGTTCCACACATCATCTTTGAAATTATGTATACCTTTTATAGTCTAGACAAGCTTAGATTTTGTTGAATAGAAGATAATTCTTTAATGATGTGTAATTCAATGGTCAGTGATACCACTTTGTTCTACAGCAGTTGCTCTCTTCTTTCAAAGACCACCCAAGACTCTTGTGTATGGGGAAAAAGAGAAACATTGAGAATGTTTATCAAGTAGCAATTTTGGAGAATAGATTTTAATTTTAGGAGTAACATGCTTCTATCTTATTACTATCTTTATTTTTAACTTTTGTTAATTTTTACTCACACATAGAGTATTTCCTAATAAATTACATTTGGGACAACTTATTTATAAGGCTCAGGGAAATTCTGAATTGCTTCAAGAGAAGTTTTAAAAATTGAAAACTTCTTCTTTGCTATAGCTTTATAATTTTCCATGTACAATTGCACTTTTTCTCTTCCAACCCACCCTGAGATATAGATTAAAATCTTGCATTTACTTACTTCTCGTGATGATATCAAAATAATTTATCTCCCTTCCAATTTAATGATTGGCAAAACTATATTAATATATTGAAAATTTAATGTGGAATTTATATTGGTACTCTGAAAAACAAATTTGAGAACTATTTTATATTTTGTTTTATTTGGATAATTTGTAATAATTTGTTCTTTTTATTGCATAATGGAAATACTGCCCACATCTTAAAAATGATAGCCTTTAACTCTTTCTTCTCTTTTGATTTAGTTTTATACTTTGATAACAGGTCTAATAAGGAATGATATACCATCTTTCAGTACCTCACAACAGATACCCATAACATTCCAAAGTCATTTGCATAAACCAGTTTCATATCTGATCATCCAATGAATAGTTAATATTGATTTTGAATGAATATTGATTAGCCACACACTTGAACTTTACTTAGGTTTCAAATATATTCTCTCACCCTCACTCAGATTTTTAGCAGAATTAGTTCAGAAGTTTGAATTTCTCAAAATGAAACAGATAATTGTTGTTTATAAAATATTATGATGGTGGAGAGACTGTAGCAAATAAAACATCCCTGAGTTTTCTGTGAGGCCTGAGGAGACAGTGACACAGCTCATTTCCTCAGCCCAGCTCTCTTTGCTGCCTTGTACAACACTTATTTCAAAGCACGCCACAGCTTAGAACTGTCGTGATCCCCATTAATATAAAATCATTGACCCCTGCTCCCGCTGGTGCGACTAAATTACATTCTGCTGCTCAGCGGCAGCCACACATGGGGCCAGCGCCTTTAGTCATCGCCAGGTGCCTTGATGCCCGAGCAGCCCCTCCTACGCCCAGGGTTTGCCTTTAATGAGGATTAGGCACCTTCAAAGATCTAGGAGGACCCACTCGCAGGATGGAAGCCTTTCTAATAGCATCCTGGGCTTATCATGGGCGGTAATTTAGTATCTCAGAGGAGACTGAAAAAAGATTCATTCCTTGCCTTACGAAATTGCAAGAATATGGCATTTTGTGATTGGCTTCCCCCCCCCCCCTTTTCCTTTCCACCAGCACAGATTCAAGAGCATTATGTTTAACAATAGCATGTTTATAGTGGCTGAATGTGGTGAAAACAATATCTCAAATTGTGCTGTATTTTAGATGGGAATTTTCTTTTTTATTCTAATAGTATGTGATGTAGTATTAACAAAACTAAATTGAATTGCAGGTGTCCTACACTTATTTTTTCTTTGTGGTTCGGACAGTGGCATTTCTTTACTAAAGAATAGAAAACCTCATATGGCATGTGGTCGGTGTAGTTGCACTTTAATATGAGCATCCAGACCACTCACACTTGCCCTCTAATTCTGTATTTTTATTCTGAGAGTGAATCTTCTTCCTAAAATGTTCTCTTCATTACTGTAGTAACCTTTCTTCCTTAACTGGTAGGGGACAAAAACAGAGAATTTAGGTAGTGAATAGTAAACAGAAAATAGTAGAATGGCAGAAAATAGAAAAAAGGAAAGGTACTAAAAGCAATCAAATCTCTTCCTTACATAAATGTAGACATATTAAATTGTTAAAGGTCATTTGCATTTATAGTATTAAAAAGTGTTGTAGCCTTTTAACTTGGATTAAAACGTTTTTTTGTTTTGCAATATGATCAGATAAATTCTACACAGCAGACTGCTACCCAATAAAAACTCAAAAATTATCACCAAAATATTTTATCTTCAAAGTTCGAAGTATTATTATTTTGGGAAAATCAGATAACACTGTATGATGCAGGTCATAAATTCCATGTTAAGAAAATAAAAAAAGTTACAAATTTAATCCAGGAAAATTTGATCTCGTGTAATAACTCAGTTGTTTTTCTGTTTCATTTGTGATAGGGAAATAAAAGCATGACTCGTAACTTTGTACTTTTTTCCTTTTGATTTTCAAAAATCTTTCAAAAATCATCTTCCTGTCCAGGGCACATAGAAAGCAGTGAGCAGTGTAAAAGAGGACAGAGTTTAATCAATACTTATGGTGGTCACACTAACTGTGTGTAGGGACTGGATTTTCTACTTCATGATTCCTAATAGAAGAAACAAATTAAGTTTTATGGCCTTAGGGAGCATCTACAGAGTCTGACTATCTTCAGAGAGGTTAAACGGTCTATACTGTTTAGTTATAAAAATTTTGAACATAATTTTATTTCATAAAACTTTATTTTGATAAAAAATCAAATATCAAAATGTAAAATGTCCAAGGATTGATTTCAACTCTGTGACATGCAAATAAGTTTGAATAATACAAATAAAACTGATAAAGAATAACACTATACCTTTATAAAGCCTTCTTATTGGTTTCTGAAACCACTTTTTTCTGAGATTTAATTGTGTTCATGAAATTCAGTATCTGGGTTAACAACTTGCTTCTGAAAGCTGATACCCAAACAGAGGGCTTTCTTTCCAGAAGGGTGTTCTAACGCCAGTCACACGTCTGCTAATTTGGCCTTTCTCTTAATCTCCGAAGAACTTGCTGAACAGAAGTGAAACTATGCACGTGCTAATGGCTCGCTCTGCAAACTCCCCTCACTCCCTGAGAGTGTCTGGTGTGCAAAGCTGAGCTGGAACAAAGATACACTAATTATTCCCCATTAATTTGTCTGCTTGAATGGTCCTAAATACCAGAGTGATTAATTAGCGCAAGGCAGCCGGGGCAGGATGTCACACCCTTCTCTGCGTTTAAGTGTCGGCAAGGTTGTGCTCAAGTGTTGACAACGGCATATCTTTAATTTTCTCCATGAAGAAAAGTTTAGTCAGTACAATTAATTTGATCTTGGTTGGCTTGCAGGAATAAATGTAACATGTAGAATGATATTACCATATAGGCATTTTTTTCCTCTCCTTATGGTATAGTAAAACTTTTGGGGAGATCTCCGTTATTGACTAAGCCTATCATTGTTTCAATTTGGCTTAATTACTTTGTACAATTTGTAGCAAAAAGAGGATCATAGAACAGCTATAAATTATTAATAATTATAGGTTAGGATGGATAGAGATTATGCATAAATAAAAATATAAACAAATAACTTTATATAAAGTATCTCTTATAGGCAGTTTTCTGCTATGTATTGAAATGTACACATGTTTTGTCAAGAAAATTGAGAATACTTAATGTCAAAAACTTATAAATTAGTTTCTTCAAAAATATATAAATAAAATGTTACTGGTTTATTTCCTTTTTTTAAATAAGGTTTTGCTGAGACTTTGAGCTTTAGTTTTTAGTAACATTTGTCAAAAGACTTTCTTAAAAGGAATATCAATTCTATTTTAAAAATTATATATTGCTTAGATAAGTGAGCAGAATTGAATAAAGTAGTTACTTATACTATTTTCGCTGGTGTTAAGATTGAACTACAAAACATAATTCTGAAATAGAAATATAATACTATATAATTTAAAAGAAGTGCGTTTCACTTGTTAGATTATATTTTCTTTGCTGTTGCTGAAATTTTAAATTAATTCTTTTTGCTATGAGCATGCTGTTTTTGTTTTCAAACAGTAGAAAGAGAAAAAAAAATCAAAGTGCCATAAAGCCAGCAGCATGGATGTTCCCATCTTTTCTTTCAGTCTTCTTCCAACTCTATACAAACCCAAAAGGCTATTCAGCAGCAGGGGTGGGAATACTGAAGGAGGGACGGGGTCACCTCTCCCATCTCTCCATGTATCTCATTGTTCATCACTTGTCAATGTATTTCTCACACATCATCCCCAGCCACTCTGTGCCTCATCCCAGCTGCTGGTTCCATGACCTTTGTGACATTATTCTCTCTTTCTCCACCCTACATCTATAGTTTTGTTCTCTTTTTTTAATTTTCCCAGACTGCGGCTGTTTTAAGACCCCCACTTTCTGACTAAATATGGTGTAGAAATATTTGTTGGAACAACTGAGAGAACAAAAGTTTCTCAATACAAAGATTCCTAGATTCTACTACATTTTACTATTGTTGTGTTTCTATTCTTCTACTCAAAAACTAAGTACTTGGGGAGGAATGTAAATTTATTTATTGTTCACTAATTGTGGCAAAAAAAAACCTAAGGCAAAAAATCACTTAAAATTTAGAGAATAATATAAAATATGATTGTTAATAGATTTCCCCGGTGATATAATTGAAATAAGAATTATAATTTCTATAACTTCTAGGTAGAAAATTTACCAATACATTGATTTACATAAAGTTTAAAGTTCTATTTAAATATTTTAAATTTCTATTTAAAATTGTATTTGAATTATTTTAACAACAGTTTTGAAAGAGCTGGGATGATGTTTGGCTTTCTTATATCAGAAGTGCTTCATAAAAATAGTTGGCTTTAGTTATAGAAATGTTTCTATGTATAACATAGGACCTAGGAGAAGCTGTGTTAGTCAGTACTAAATAACATCAATTACTTTCCTTCTCTATAGATGCACTGCTTACTAAATGAATGAATTTAACCTACTTTCTCTCTTCTTGACTTTTTCCTAACTGTAGTAACTTGACCTTTCTATAGAATTCAGTGAAGTATATCCAGAGATGTGCTGACTAGACCAAAAAATCTTTGCAATTTTTTTGGTACATTTGCACTTAGAGTTCTTTCTCTAAGAAGTTGTATTACATAAATACATGCAGAAAAGTATATGAGTGATGTTGAGAATTCACTCATATTTAGGTCTTTTCTTTGATGAACAGCCTACTGTGTTCCTATGTTTTATTTAGTCCAAAGTGACCATCATCTTGAATGTCAAGCCCAATCAAACTTTCATATGACACCAGCACCAGTCACCATTTGTTTTTGACCCCATGAGAAACTTAAAGTGAAAATCAGCCAGCTGAGTCCATTCAATATGTAGAAATGTGAAATGATAAAATGTTGCATTAAGTCCTCAAACCTAGGGTGATATGAGAGAGAGATAAAACAACAACAGCTACATATTAGCATAAATATAACATTTAAATCACAGTGATATATCAAAATTATATTCAGTTAGAATATAATAATTTGAATAATTAAAGGAGAATTTAGATTACTGTGTATTTGTTATCTTCATTGTTTTGGCTATCTTGAACCAACTATTTTTCCCCCAACCCAATGAACCATCTATTTTTAAAGATTGACAAAAGAATTTTTGACAACACAAACAACAGGTTTTTATTTGTTATGCATATTGGTTTATAAATATCCATTACCAAAATCATTGTTAAAATAAGGTTAAATTTTTAAGGAATAAATATTAAAAAGTTCATAGTAAAACATCTCAAGATCTTTTTGAGAAATCATTTCTGAATTATAATTTAAATCTTACATTTTAAGTTACACTAATTTTTAAATATAAAAATTTTCTGAATAGAATTATTTTTCTCTATTTACAATGCAAAGAACAGGAATATACAACTAAATAATCACTAGGGCAGTAACATGTCATTTTCAAAATTTTTCTTACAAAATAAATCTAGTAGTAGTGACAGTATTCTGGATCATTTTTAAATTTTAATAAAAGATTAATACTGGTCTATGGTTTTGGATATTGTTGATCAAGAAAATCAAAGATTTAGAAGAGAAGCTGAAGAAAACTACCTTATAAAATTGATTTTTCCCAAATATGCACATCATTTTGTTTTATTCTTCTTTGATTTTTAGTATATATAAAGCATATATTAAAATATAAATACTAGAGGCCAGAGTGGTAACATAGTATGGAAGTCATTTATCTTGCACGTGGATGACCCAGGATTGATCTCCAGCATTCTATTCATTCCCCCAATTTTATAAGGAGTAATTTCTGATCACAGATACAGGGGTAACCCCTGAGCACTGTTGGTATAACTCAAAAATATATAGTTTATAGATTTATATATAATTCTATCTGAATAACTTTAGCACCTTTGGCTATTTGCTTGTAGACAGACTTTGAGTTGAGATTTCACAAAGTATTTTTTTTTCAAAAACAATATTTATCTTAAAAAGTGAAAAGTGATATTGATAAAATGCCCAATAATTTATGACATCTAATAAAAGGTTACACCTCTTCTTGTTTATTTTAATAAAAATATGTCAGCTTATACCTCATGAGAGGAAGACTGAGATAAGTGGATTTTTTTTTTCTTTAAGAAGAAGAGGTAGCAAAGAAGCCTAGTAGAGTTCATCTCATATTGAAAGAAGCAATGAAGCAGTGAGCAATGCAGATAATTATGCTGAACATAACTAGCAAGCCAGATTCCCTGAACACTGACACTCATAATTCACCGCTCATTCTCAACAATGTGTTATTGTTGTTCTGATGCAAAATAGAACATATCCCAAACAATAAAAATTTTCCTTTCTCAAAGGTATTTATAAAATATATACATTTCTGCCTATTAAAATATTTTTCTCAACCTTGTTTTAATGTCTGTTACTATAATGAAGTTATTATGTTTGAAGTTTGTTTCTCCTACAGAATCTAAATGAAAAGCTTTTAAATAGAGAATTTTTAAATATAAGTACAAGGTCTTATTCCAACCATTTACATTAAAATAACTGGGAAATATATAAAAATAGGAGCTTCTTAAATCTATCTTAGCGGAACCAGATCTGAGAGCCTACACTGGATATTACTGACCAATGTGACTTTGTCTAAATTTACACTAGGGAACTGTGTAGTCTCTTAATTCTTTTTACAAGGGATATTCTGACCTAGATAGTTACAATGGACAAGAGCATATTAAAGTCTAAAAATTATTTAACTGGACTAAATATTCTAGGCTTTGTAGTACTAGAGAAATGTGCTTTGTATGGCATTTCAAGGATCATAGTTTGATAGAGTTTACAGGTATTCTGAGATAGACATTCTATAAGAATTAAGCTAACAATATTTAAAATATAATCTTGCTTATAGATATTTATATTATTTCTTATTGTATTGTAATATTTCACCTAGGTTTGATATTTCCCCAATTAGAAATTACCTAAAATAGTATGTATGACTGCAAAGCTCAAATTTCCTCAAAGAAATATTTGGATAACTCATTACTTCAAGGCCTAATTTTAAGTAAAAACAAATTATAATAACAATATCTGCTCCATATATTATCTCTGTTCACTAAAACAGCTTTCCATTCCAGACTTGTAATTAGTTATAGTCATAAATTTTTTCTTCAAATTATTTTAAGGTAATAAAACTGTACTTCAAGCTATTTCAATGAAAAAACTTGCTTGTTAACCATTCTATGCTCAAAAGTCTTCACAGAATTTTGTTGATCCATGAAACTAGGTTTTTCCTGAACTATGTTTTCAACTTACAAATAATGTTCAACCATTTAATCAATACTTTGCTCATTTTATTATGTTTCTGTGTTGCATGTGTTGCTTTTAAATTTTTTGGCAGGACACACCTAGACGTTCTCAGGGCTTACCCCTGGCTCTGTCCTCAGCAATCACTCCTGCTGGTATTTAGGGACCTTAGGTGTTGCCAGCTAATTGAACCTGGGTTGCCCAAGTGAAAGGCAAGCACCTTGCTCATTATCTTCTCTAGCCTCTTTTTTGTTTTAAAAGATAATTTGAAAAATTAATGTCATCCTTAATTTTATATTAGAAAAACAGAAACAATAAACCATATATAATATTGATAAACTATATTACCATTACTTTTTTCTATTTTTATATACTTATTATAGTGTTTTTCAAAAGCATTAAATACATAGTACAAAACTAGATATAAGCAAAAAATGTAAAATGTTTTGGTAATCTGTGACCATTGCCATTTTAAAATATGACATTTCCTAAATTTAAAAATGGCAGAATTTTGGCAAATTTGGAATGCTTTATGCACCAAATAAAGTTTTTCTGTTTACTTTTATAATCCATTGATCTTATTCCTGCTCATGTGTAAAGATCTGAATATTCCATTTATCCTTTTAAAAGTGATATTCCAAATGTAATGACTTTTAAAGAAGGTTATTTATTAAGTAGAGCAAAAAACGGTGAAAGTTGCATTACACAAAAGTTCTTCAGCTTCAGTGGGCCCTTGTGTTCCCAGAAGAAGAACCAAATGGAAATGTTCAATAAAACATGTGTGAGACTGCACAATAGAACAGTCCTTACATTTTACATCAAGCTACATCAGGGTCATGGGAGGTGTTTTATTAGCACAGTCAACAATAATATCGTGATTTTTATTAGGGGAAAAAGATAGTGAGAGACTACTAATTATTTTTCAGCCTGAGGGGCATTTTTTTTCTTGAAATGACTGTTAATTTGATCATTGTTGTGCAGTTCACAGATTTACATGAACTTATTTCACTGTGACACATGGTTAAGAACCAGACTAAGATTGTTTCTTTATTAATGGTTTTCAGTAAATGTATTCAAAAGTGCTAACTGTGTGGGTGTATGGATGATATTGATAGCACTTGGAAGGTTGAATCCTTTGGAAGTAGCTAGCCTGAAGCCCTTTTCACATGATATTTTCTTTGTTCATGCAGTGAGATGTTAAGTCTACAGGAATAAAATAAAATCCCAGTGAAATAATAATGGTGTTTTCTCAGATATTACTAAAGTGGCTTTTCTAAAAATGTCTCCTTTTGTGTTTTGCTTTTCAAAGACAGTAGATATTTGAGTCAGTGATTTTCAAAACATTTACTTTGATAACCAATAAAATGCCGCAGTGTTTTTATTGTTAAATACCGTACAGTAAATATAATCAAATATATTAACACATTTTTCCAGGTTTATATCTAGAATCAACTAATTACTATTTATATTTGATATGTACACTTTATTCCAAAATAAAACTATGATCAGATTTACAGTAATAAGAAAAAATTTATTTTTAATATTTTCTTGTTAATATCATTTATTTGGAAAACAATTATTATAACAATCTTCTTTTAATCTGATGGTATATAGATTCCATGTAAGACTAGTTTTTTAATGATGGAAGGTTACAAATGGGGAAAAGTTTAATCTGTAGGAAATGAATTTGTTAGTCTGCTGTTTTCACTTTCATTTTAAAATTTTGATTATTCATTGTTCACAAAGTATATAATATTAAATAATGCTATTTGATGCTAAATGTTAAACTATACATTTATATCTTTAGATGTGGCTTATAATTTAAAATTGACTTATAAATAGTTTAATACATTTGAAAAATAGGAGTATTCAAAATTGGAAGTTTTCTCGACATTTATTTACTTATTTATATTGGTGATAGAATAATTTTTTTTCCTCATGAAGATTATCTGCTGACTGAATTAACAGTTCAGTGGTTAGGCTGTCACTACAATGAGGTTGATGGCCTGGGTCACATTGACAATGCTGGGGATTGTTACACCTTGTTGGAGCATCTCCAGGTTTATTCATTGATTCTATAGAGATCATGCATAGAACCAAGGAATAACTGGAGTAAGGATGGGAGGGTGGACACATGCAAAGCAGATACTTTAACCACTGCTTTATTTCTTCACCCCACATAGAATAACATTTATTCTATCAAAGATCAGTTCAAAATAAATTTAAATAAAAGCTAATTTGTAAGTTGTAAAGAAATAAAGACTACAGATTATTGCCCTCATTAATCATTTATTATATCTTAGCCACAAAAACCATTCAGTATCTTTAGATTAAATAATGAAGTATTGAGTCACTGTCATGCAAGACAAAGACACTACTACAGATATACACCCCCAGTCTATATTAAGTATATCTATTGTTTTCATTTTGGGGTTTTGGGGTACCCCTGTTGACAGTCAGAGGTTATGCCTGGTTCTGAGCTCAAAAATTGCTTATGCAGGCTTGGGAAACCATATAGGATCTCGGGGATGGAACTGGTCTGTCCTGGGTCAGCTGTATGCAAGGTAATTGCCCTACTGCTGTGCTATCACTCTGACCCCTAAATTATATTTTTAATGTAGCAGAGAAATAATGCAAACAGTAAAAACTTGCCTGTTGACTATCTAGATTTTATTTTGGTTTTTATAGCCTGCTATAAGTGATCTCAGAGCTCAGAGACAGAGTAATCCCTGAGCGCTATTGCTTGTGACTCCCAAAACCAAGAAAAAAAGCACATGTATACATATTACATATTATGTTAACAAATTAAACAAAATAAGAAAACCAACATATCATATAGTAGCAGTAATATTTTATTTTATTTCATCTTATTTCATTGAGACCATTGAGATTTATAAAGTCCTTTATAGTTGGATTTCAGACATAGAATGAATCAGGACCAACTCCACCACCAGTGGCAACCTCCCTTCACCAATGTTCCCAGAGTTCATTCTATCCTTCTCCCCAGTTTCTAAGCCTGCCAGTATTACATCCCCTTTTAATTTTGTATTGTTATAGTTTGTTTCTTAATTCTTTTGTTGTTGAATTTGGCTTGTATAATTAATTCTATCCTCTTTTAAATCTCCAACAGTGCACTTAAGACAACTTGGCCCTGGCCCCCATCCTTCATGCTTAATTTTATAGAAAACTGCAAAAGTATGAGATGTAACAAAGCAACTCATGTCCTAAGGTTCTATGATAAAGGTGGTAGCCCTTATTTAAAAGATAAAGAAAGGGTAGCATATTTTTTTTGCATAGGCGCAGTGGAAATTGGGGCAGATAGAAAGCAAAAATCTTTGGACTATAAACAGGGTGTCCCTACCCATGAAGCATCTTGCCATAAGACCAACTACAGACTCCAGGCAATCTAAGTTGTCTGACCCTAGTAAAAAGATCTCATCATCCAGAAAAAAAAAGACCTCAATCACAGCTATCTCAGTCAGGATTCAGTAATTAGAGAACTTGGGTTTTGCACTGATCCTATGTGGAAGCCAGGATGTCACAGAGCATCTTCTGGTTTCATCTCATCTTTGAGGGGAGATGAGGCAGAGAAACTTATCCTAAAAACATATTGTTGCTGTTTCCAAGTCAACAGGATGTCATATGAATCCACCGTGAAGCATGTTGGTGCATTTTTTTCTTTCCTGGCAAAGGTTTGATTCCTGTTGCTGGTGCAGAAAACTGCTGGTTCCAAAGATGGGATCCATGATTTGTGGTGAACGGCTGATGTCTGATCGACTGAAAGCCTAAGTCTAAGTCAATTCACTGTGTCAAATGTTCAGGGTGAAAGCACCTCCTCCCTCAATAAAAATATTAGGAGTTCCTATACCTATTATATAAAATATTTCTATACCTAATATTTCCCCATTTTTAATATTTTTATGTAAAAAGGAACAATGCCACAAGATACTACTGGTGCACACAAGGGTAAAAATAACAAGCTAAACAATCCCTATAACCTGGCTCTAACATAAACTCAACCCAAGAGAAATGTATCTATTAGAATTTCCTACTAAAGAACCCCCCAAAGGGAGGGGAAAACTACATCTATATGAGGCAACATATACTAAGAATTATACCTATTAATAGTCAAAGGAAATATATCTTTTATATTAAGTCTTTTGAAATAATCTAGTGTGGGAATTACATTCGAAACAGAGTTTCAACATATGGTGTGGTCTTGTGGGGTCTGAAAAACAGCAGTTACAGATCAGAATATGCCTGAGAGCAGGGGGTGTCTCAAAACCAAATCTGGAGGCCAGAGCGATGGTGCAGCAGTAGGGCATTTGCCTTGCACGTGGCTGAACTATGAATGACAGTGGTTTGATCCCTTGTGTCCATATAGTCCACCAAGCCAGGAGCGATTTCTGAGCGCAGAGCCAAGAGTAACCCCTGAGTGTCACCAGCTGTGGCCCAAAAAGCAAACAACAAAACAAACAAGCAAACAAAAACAAGTCCGGTAGCAAACAACAATCCATATCTTAGAGAGGTGGTAGAAAATCTGTAATGGGAGATCTACTCAGCAGAAGTGAAAGCTGTAGCTGCTTTGCGGGCAGATGGAGACAGGCTGAGAGATTGTCCTTTTGCTTTGGTAGCTGACTGGCAGCTGGTCAGATTTAGGGGAATGTTCTGGTTCCTGAGGAATTAAGAATTGAAGGTAAAAAATTGTTAAATAGGGAGAAATAATAGATCAGAGGTGAGAAAGCAGCAAAAGCTTATAAAGAATTTGTAAAGTAGTAAGCAGGGGTGGGAGATAAAGGAAGGGCTATATATAACAAATGGAAGGACTATATACAACATAGACAGATTTTATTAAGAGTAATAGTTATGGAGTCATATGCACTAATTACCTACAATAATCAAAGTACACGGGGGTCTTTCCCAGTGATGCCTAGCTACTATTTCTAAGACTTGAACAAGAGGCTCCTTTATACAAAGCTTGTTCTGCAGCCTTTTTCATGTCTTAAGATATTCGACTAGTAGCCAAGAAATTTTGTTATATATGAGAAATCAAAAAGCCCCAAATTAAAAGAATTCTAAAACATAATTGTAGAGATGTGACACATGCAGAGACTTTAGAAAGTAAATATGTCATATTATCAGCAAGGACCTGGAATATGTTATTTATTTTTTCTTCTGCTTTCACACAAATTCAAAAATTTCTTGGCTTTGAATTTTGGTATTGTTTTTTTCACCAACATCAAAATTTTATATTATTTAAACTTTTGTTTGTTTTTTGGGTCACAACCAACTTTTTTCATAACTTATTTCTGGCTCTGTGCTCAAGTAATGTGTGGTTAAAGGAATCTTATAGCATACCAGGAATGAACCTGATTAGGCCCTCCCTGCAGTACTATCCCTCTGTGTCCCCTACTTGAACGATACCAGCACCCATGAAAAGGAAGATAATAAATATTCAGAATTGAATAGAACCTTATGCAAGGCATTGTGTCACATATTGTTAAGGATGAATAGTTACTGTCGGAATTTGCTTGTTCTTAGAGAGCCTTATCGGGGAACTCTAATTGTATCACCAAGCAAGAGATTTGCATTGAAAAATACAAAATTTTCATTTTTTCTCATGCTTTTATTTCTTTTTTCCTCTTTTTCTTTCTTTCTTTCTTTCTTTCTTTCTTTCTTTCTTTCTTTCTTTCTCTTTCTTTCTTCCTTCCTTCCTTCCTTCCTTTCTTTCCTTCTTTCTTTCTTTCTTTCTTTCTTTCTTTCTTTCTTTCTTTCTTTCTTTCTTTCTTTCTTTCTTTCTTTCATTCTGTCTATCTTTCTTTCCTTCTTTCTTTCGTTCTTTCTTTCTTTCTTTCTTTCTTTCTTTCTTTCTTTCTTTCTTTCTTTCTTTCTTTCTTTCTTTCTTTTCTTTCTTTCTTTCTTTCTTTCTTTCTTTCTTCTTTCTTTCTTTCTTTCTTTCTTTCTTCTTTCTTTCTTTCTTTCTTTCTTTTTTTCTTTCTTTCTTTCTTTCTTTCTCTTCTTTCTTCTTACTTTCTCTTCTTTCTTTTTTCTCACTCTTCATTCTTTTCTCTCTTCTATTTCTTTCTTTCTCTTTCTTTTTTCTTTCTTTCCTTTTCTTTCTTCTTACTTTCTCTTTCTTCTTTCCTTCCTTATCTTTTTCTTTCTTTTTTCTTCTTTCTTTGTCTTTTTGTCTTTTTTGTTTCTCTTTCTTTCTCTCTTTCTTTCTTTCTTTCATTCATTCTTTCTTTCTTTCTTTCTTTCTTTCTTTCTTTCTTTCTTTCTTTCTTTCTTTCTTTCTTTCTTTCTTTCTTTCTTTCTTTCTTTCTTTCTTTCTTTCTTTCTTTCTTTCTCTCTCTTTCTTTCTTTCTTCTTTCTTTCTTCTTTCTCCCTCCCTCCCTTCCTCCCTCCCTCCCTCCCTCCTTTTCTTCCTCCTTTTCTTCCTTCCTTCCTTCCTTCCTTTCTTCCTTCCTTCCTTTCTTCCTTCTTTCCTTCCTTCCTTCCTTCCTTCCTTCCTTCCTTCCTTCCTTCCTTCCTTCCTTCCTTCCTTCCTTCCTTCCTTCCTTCCTTCCTTCCCTCCTTCCCTCCCTCCCTCCCTCCTTCCTTCCTTCCTTCCTTCCTTCCTTCCTTCCTTCCTTCCTTCCTTCCTTCCTTCCTTCCTTCCTTCCTTCCTTCCTTCCTTCCTTCCTTCCTTCCTTCCTTCCTTATCGTATCCAAAATCTAGAACCATATAGTTATGTCATTAATGTAGGTCCTTTCTTTCTGCCTGACAAATGCTTTTAAAACCATAAATTTTCCAAAATTTTTGATAGTTTCTGTCTCATTCTTATTAGATTACAGGAATCTTTTGGTTTCCTTGTTACTTTTCTCTCTGACCCACTTGTTTTTTAGTAGTGAACCATATAATTTCCAGGCATTGAAGTCATTTCTTCTTTTCTCTGTCAGTACTTTATGGACTAAGGATATTGGTTACTCAATTTCTATTCTCTGAATATTATAAAGGTATGTTTTGTGGCCTAATATGTATATCCTGGAGATTATCTCATGCACCTTGGAAACAATTGTTTATTAAGGGGCTAGAGAGCTAGCACAGTGTTGGTGCATTTGTCTTGCATGTGCCCAACCCAGGGCTTATCTGGGTTCAATTTCTTGTATCCCACAATGTCCGTGAGCCTGCCAGGAATGATTTCTGAGCACAAAGTAACCCCTGTGAGCCACTGAGTGTGGCCCCAAAACAAAACAAAATAACAAAAAAATAGTTTGTTTATTCAGATTTTGGGGATGAAAAAGCCTGTATTTTTCTTCTACAACCCTCTCATGTATTCCTGTAAAGCCAACATATACTTGTTTTTTAGCCTTGTTGATCTATCAAAATTTAACATTTTGCTGTTACCGTCTCCTACATCTATTGATGTTTTTTCAAGTTTATTATCAGTTGATTTAAGTGTTTTGCTGGACCCTCATTGGATGTATGTATGATTAGGATTGTCATTTCTTCCTGATGTATATATTTTTTCATGACTTTGGGTCATTGTTCTGACTATTCAAAAGTATTTCTTGAAGGGCAACAGGATGTTAGATTCAATTTTCTGATCTATTTTGCCACTCCGTGTTTCTCATATTGTTAGTTTTAGTTTATTGGCATGGAAAGGAATTTTTTCACTGAATTTTTAAATATTTTGTGATTTTGAGGGTATGTCCTGTCTTAAACTATACCCTTCAGTTCTTCATTTTAAGTTGGATTTAAGTCTGCAAATTTTCTAATGTGTTGAGTGTTTGCAAAAGTGTGTTTTATTCCTCTTATCTGAATAAAACTCTAACTCAGTGAGGGTGAGATGTTTATTTCATTAAATTTTTTCACTATATGTCATCATTATATTTGGTCCTGAAGGATTGCTTGTGATAAATTGACTGTAAATTTTCAAGAAGTTTTTTTGTTTTTGGGTCACATCCAGCAGCGTTCAGGGGTTACTCCTGGCTCCACGCTCAGAAATCACCCCTGGCAGGCACAGGGGACCATATAGGATTCTGGGATTTGAACCACCATCCTTCTGCATGAAAGGCAAATGCCCTACCTTCATGCTATCTCTCCGGCCCCTCAAGAAGCTTCTTAATGCAGTTTACTTCTTAGATCTCATTTTTATTCTATTTCTATTTATGGTTTACAACATTTTAATTAGATGTGATGTGAGTGTTTTTATTTGGGTATCTTTTAGCTGGTATACTTTCAGGCATCCAGTATAGGATTCATGAATTTTAATCTCTGAGAGCTTCTCAAAAATATTTTATTTATTTATTGCTTCTTTATTGGGTTTTCCCTCCTAGATATCTGGAATCCAGTCATCCTTATGTTGTTTCTGTTAAAATTTTCCTCTCAGTTTTATTTTGCCTATTCATTTATTTTGAGGAATTTTCAACCTGTTGTTTGTGTATTCTAAGATTTTTTTTTTTACCAACTTCTGCTTTTTATAGAGGTGATATGCTGTTCATCATCCATTGCATTGTTTTTGTCCTCAGCAGCTGCTACTCTACTGGTAAGGCTTTCCTGTGAGTTTTTCACTTTCCCTGCCAAGTTTTTCAATTATCTCATATTTTTCATTTCTACTCTCACATAATTTTTGCTATTATTGGTTATTCATTCCATGGCTTCTTTGAATTCTTTAAACACCCTCAGCATTTACTTTCTAAGGTCCTTATTAGAGAGGCTATATAAGAAGTTGGGTCTTCAGAACAACCATCTTTATTCACTAAGTGTGTTGGGGTTCTGTATTGTTTTCTCATTTTGACCTTTGAAGTATGGTGCTTTCTTTTACATGTTGTGGTATGGCTTATTCACTAGAATAATGCACTGTTGCAGAGCACAAAGGAACAGACACCCTTGTTCCTGGGATGAAAATGGCTCTTCTGACTCAAAAGAGAATCCCGCTGCTGGTCTTTCTGTCTGCCTCAGTTTCTTCAGATTGTGTCTCTATTATAATTCTTTATGTGGTTGTAAGTATTCTGTCTCATCTATTTTGGTCTTGTGAAAAGACTAACTACTAGTTATATTTATGCAACCAAGAAATTTCCCTTAATTTGCATTATAATATAATTTCCTTTAATATTATTATTTGGATCTTACTCCATTTTTTGAAGATGTTGATAGCATTAGTCATGTGAAAACTCAGAATGAAGATTTCTGATAAATGTACTGGGTAATACAATTTATTTTTAAACAAAATCGGGAATTTCAAGACTGAGGTTCTACACAAACCAACATAACTTACCCACTTTGAGTTGAAAAAGAATATTATATCAGAAATAAATCTTTCATAATTTAGAAAAGGCAAATTTAGTTTTGTCTTAAGCAGAATATCCCATGAAAGTTATATTTTTAAGTGTTTTTATAAAGGCCTAGTTTTAGAATTTATAATTTCATTTGATATTATTCTCTTTTTTGATTTATGTTTTTCTCCATTTCTTTTTAGTAGATTTGCCCAAGTCTTACTATTATTATTTAAGGGAAATTTCTATTACTGAGCTATTTAGACTTGCTTGCACATGACATCTCATCAATCACTAATTAGAATGATGGAAGTTGTTTATGTGGAGGAATGGCCTTAATTAAATATGTCTTCTATTTGCCCTACGTTTATCATAATATTTATCCTAATTTTAACATAATATAGCAAACAACATAGTCTATATCTAAAGTATTAAGTAGTCTCTACAGAACCATCCTTTGCAGAAAAAAATGAAAAAGGCTATTTATTTAACAAACATTTGTTTATCAGGTATTAAAAGAATCTCAAAGATTAATTATTACATTAATGCACAGAATAAAATATTCAGGTTCATTATTATTTTAATGGATAAAAAATAACTGGTAAATTGATTTAAAGCTATTATACTTATTAAATTAAATGATATTTCTTTCACAACATAATCTAATATGATAGAACACTAAGAACACTAAGCAAGTACAGGAAGGTTAAGCTTAACATTTTCAATATACTGAGAAAAAGAGTAAGGTAAGTGTTAGGGAACAAAACTCAGGCATTCACAGTTTACTCTTCTTTTTTTGTTTGTTTTTGTTTTGGGGCCACACCTGTTGATGCTCAGGGGTTACTCTTGGCTATGCGCTCAGAAATCGCTCCTGGCTTGGGGGGCCATATGGGACACCTGGGGATAGAACCGCAGTCCATCCTAGACTAGCACTTGCAAGGCAGACTGCTTACCTCTAGTGCCACTTCTCCCAGTTTACTCTTCTTGTACCAAAACATAAACCATTTGTCCAAAGCAGACTCGTTTAATGTTCACGTCTGGAGCAGAATGGTAGGTATACAGTGGGTAGGTCTTTTTCTTCCATTCTAATAACCAAAATTCAAGCCTCATCACCCCATATTGTTATTTGAGTACACCAGGAGTAATTCCTGAGTGCAAAACCAGGACTAGCCCTGAGCACCACCAGGTATGGGCCCAAACCAAACAACAAGAACAAAACATATAAATATGTATGTCTGTCTTTTTTTTTTTTGGACCACATTAGGCAGGGCTCAGAGTTTACTCTTGTACCTAGGAATCACTCCTGGCAAGTTCAGGGGCCCATATAGGATGCTGGGGATTAAATGCTGGGGATTAAATCCTGGGTCAGTTGCATGGAAAGCAAGTACCCTACCTGCTGTGCTATCACTCTGTTCCACATGTCTGTTTTAAAAATAGACATAATGGCTATATCAAATAAATTTATTTATTTCTACATCACAAAGCCCATTAAAAAGCATAATTCATGTATGTCTCTTTCAATGGTTTGACTAAATTTATACTAATAAAATAAAAAAATCAAACAAAGCCATGAGCACATGGAACTAATTTAGTCCAACATGATCTGGAGCCCATTCTAGCACTAGTTCTTCAAAAACTGTAAATATACTGATCCTTCCTCAGAGTTTTTCACATCCTAGCACAATGATCCCAAATTTGTGAGGTGTATATAATCTTTAGGTAAGATAGTTTTCTCATTGAAAATAAAATTATTAAAGGAATAAAATATTTTGCTCTGAGTAATGTTGCATTTAAGTTACTCATACTTTCTTGCAAATTTTTTTGCAAATCTTTCTTTATAAATTTTTTCAGTGATTTTGTTCGAAATTTTATTTGGCATTTCTAAACATGTGCCTAACATTTAGAGACTTTATATTCATTTATATAATTGAAAGAAAACTACCAACTTTATACATCCGTAATGTAAATTCTCCACTAAGTTAAACATTTTAACCTGTTTAAACAATAAATTTAAATTTATTTAATTCTATTAAATAATATATAAATAAAGAATAATGCCATGGCCATAATGATAGCTCAGCAGGTAGAGTGTAGAGCCTTGTACAGAGCTGAACCAAGTTCAATCCTTAGCAGCACATAGACTCCCCTAAGCCATGAGTGATTTTTGAGCACAGATTCAGAAGTAACTCCCTGGGTGACATTAGGGATGGTTCCAAAACAAAACAAGAACAAACAAACCAACGAAAACAAACAAAAATTAAGCCAACATTTGGATTGGCAGAATTTATATTTTCAAAACTAAAAAGCAAAAATGTAGAAACTAAGTATTCTCACTTGCATTATTAAGGTAAAACGATACCTATATATGTTCACAAAATGCCTCTTGCTCAGAGTATGTGCCTATGTAAGGATTATCTTTGCCAATCAATGAACTAGATTCTCCAGTTCATTCTTTTAAAAGATAGGGAACTTGTACTGCATTCTAAGGGTGATTAAAACACTTGCCCTGCACTGTTATATTCATGGCTATTGTCATTTGTTTTGAGTTCTTTTCTATTTTATGGTGACTTAGATGATCCTGACTGTCATTATGCTTAAAGTCTCAGTGAGGTCAGAGTCAAGTGGTTGAGAATGCCAGTGGAGTCTGAGAAACCCAATAGGGCTTATGGGCAGGATGCTGAAGCCTTCATACAGATGGTTGTAGAATTAATTCTGGATAGTTTACTAAGTGCTTTGGAATGCCTGAGGTGAAAATTAATGCAATTTTAGGAGTCTGACACACTTTCCAGCTGGTATATCTAAAAACACAACTTGAAAGTGCTTTTCCCTTCCTTGTTTACTTCTTTGAATGAAGTACAGAGATTTTTGTAAACCTATTGTGTGTATTTTATGAATTAAACAAATCTATCTTTAGAAAATCATTTATTTTCATAAATAACTTAGACAATGAAACAAATCCACCATATTTGTCAGTAGAGACTTGGTTTTTAATCACTGGTTTTAACCCTCAGACCTTCTGGTAAATGTGGACTAAAGACATAAGGATAAAAAAAAGAAAAAGAAATGAAAGAATATGAAGTATACAAGGAGGGTATTAGAAACTCATTCTCATCTAAAACATTTACAATGGTGAATGCTTTAGATCTTATATCCCTTTTATATTATTGTATTTGTTTAGGAGATGGTTCTAATGTTATCAACCAGTTTAATAAATTAGCAACTTAGATGACACATTATAACTAAATACAATTAAAATAATGAATAATGCTGACTGTATAATTAAATGTCTTTATGTCTAAGTAAATATTTTATTCAGTAATAAAAGTTTTAAGTTCATTTTTCTTTAGAACAGGATTGTATGCCTGAAAAGAGATACTTTGCCTGATAAAACTATTAGTTTTACAATTTCTATATATCATAGATTAAAATAGTCATAATTACCAATTAATGATAAATAACATAAACTAGACTTAAAGGTGCACTCAGTTATTCCTAGGTATAGTTTTGTGTAGTACACACATATTAGAGCTCTTGGGAAATATAAATTTTATTTGTAGTCCTAATATAAGAATCTAAATAATGTTTTAAATGTCTCACATAGCATAGACAATTTTCCTCTCTTTATTCTTATCCTCTGTAACTAAGATAAACAATTTATGAGTGGATATTGGCAAAGCAGAAAAATGCCATGTAATTTTCAATCAATAATAAAATTAATTTAACAAATTTATTAGTTATAAATTTAAAAGATTAAATAATTTTATTCAGCTATAAAATATAACACGTATTTAGTTCTCAATATTTTGTCTTATATTCATTAATATTTTGAATAAATTTATTGAATCTTTATTTCTTAAATAAAGCTATTAAATATAATAAAAGTGATTTGGCTCTTTGCTATTTCAAACTTATCATTTACCCATTCATTAGGTCATTTATTTATGGTCCAATGTTTAATGACATTTCATAATTGTGTTTATATAATTTTATATTTTTATTATTAAATGGAGTCTTAAGAAGATTCTTAAATATTTTAGACTTTTTATTAATATGTAAAGAATTTTCAATTTAATTGGAATCAAGCAGATTTCATTATAATATTAGAGAGAAATAAAATTCATTCTTTCAATATTGTCAACTTAATGACCAGTAAAAGGGTTTACAACTACATGTGAATGAACACGTAACTCTTGATACATAATTCATAAAATATAAATACAAAGAAAAAGGTGCAACATTGCAATTATTTGCTTAGAAGTTACCACTTAAAATGAGCTCCAATATTTGTGACATTTGGGCTGTCTAGACAAAGGCTGTTTACCCAAACTAAATCCATTAAAGGTATGTCTCACACTGTTAGCTAAATCCTGTTAAAAATATTCGTGTTGAGTCCAGTTTGCCCTACTGCCTAACTCTCTAGCATACATTAAGATTCAGAGAAAGTCTCAGTCTCATAACTCTTTCAGATCACTAAGGCAGAATTCAAATCAAGTAATTCAAGTGACTATTGCATTAATTTAAACTGCAAACATCTGCATGTTACGTTTTATTTATCACTATAAATTATCATGCACATTAAAATTAGAGTTAACATTTGAAAATAAAGATACAAAATGGTTGTTTTCTGAAGTAAAACAAAAGTTGTGTGTGTGTATGTCTGTGTGTGCAATCAGGCATGTGTGTAATAGTTGATGCTTCTGGTAGAATGAAAAGATTTTGAGTTTTTGGCTGCAGTAGTAGTTTACAAATGGAATTGATTATCACAAGAAATAATGACAGTAATCTCTATACTTGCAAAAAAAAAAAGAACCTCATTGAAAAATTGTTGTATTTGCCAAACATTTAATTTTATTTTACTAAGAGTTCAGTGTTTATTTTGTATTTTTCTAAACTTTCTTATGTTTCTTTGTATAGCCATTATTTATAACTTTACCTTAGATCTTGTCAATATTTTCTTTCTGAGAACATAGAACATAGACACATATAAAGTTTGAAACTTCTCCACCAAGTTTATAAAGGCTGCTGAATTCAGTAACAAATGAATTCAGTAACAAAGCTATTATTCATTAAAATCTCATGATTTGACAAAAAGTAGGTTGAATTTATAAAAAAAAAACACTGGGCTTGATAATCCATATTGTTTATTCTTTCATTGTCACTTTGATTTTTTTCTATTCAAGTTAGTTAGATTTGTTTGAAATATTTTAAAACTATATTTCTTTCCCCCAACCAAAAACTTCTGGAATCATCTCTGCTTCAAAGACCATGAATTGGTCTATCCAACTCTTTATCATCATATAAAACCAAAAATAACAACTTATTGAAAAATATCTAGGTAGAGTGATTATAATTATTATTGGTTTGGTTTTTGTTAACCTTTATTTTTTGTTTGAGGATGATTAAGTCAATCCACCTGGAGTTTAATACTGTATGTTACTATAGTAACTTTATAGCCTGTTTGACTGTGACAAAGGGGCTTCATCTCGTCCATTTCATGCTCCTATGTCTACCTACTCCCTCCCAGTGTTTTATTATATCTGTCTTTAAGGATATCTGCAGGAGCCACAGCTGCTGTGCTTTTGTACGCAGAAAACAGCTTTCACTGTGTGAAATGCTGGTCTCTAAGAGGTCTTGCAGGCTGATGGCATTATTGAATTTCAAAGCAAAGACAAACAACATTAAATTGTTCAAAACAAATATCTATGCTTTTTTTCTGATAATCATTTTTTTAGAAATAGTATTTATTTAAAATTTCTAAATATTTTATGTAGTTGCTATGTGGTGGGTTATGAATGAAAGATTAGAGAAGAATTTAAGTTTAGAATTGTGATACCAAACACAAACTCTATTCACATCTGAACTTTTAACATTTTGGTACGTATTCTTTAAACAAGAAGTATTTGTTTTGATCAGATGGTGTGACTATTTAATATTATTGAGTTTTATAGATTTGTAAAGCTTTTTTAGTGGAGAACTTCTGTATATACTTATATAATCTATATGGAGATGACCAACGTTATTGGCATTAGCAAAACTGCCTATTTAGGATTGATTCTTAAACCAATTTTAGTTTCATTCTCTTCTGAAGAATGATTTGGTTATTCTTAACTATAAAATCATTAGTATGTGTAAGGATAAAATTGAAAATAATTTTAGTGCACTCACAATTCTTATATGAAAGTGTTGAGATATTTTGATAATATTATTTATTATTTTTAATTTCTCACATTTATTTATTCATAGCACCTGCCCAGCTTGAAATTTAAAAAACATCCCTTCTCCCAAAGTATTTATCTGTCTCTATTCATGAAAGACACTGATGATATTCTTTTTCAAAAATCAGTGCAGTGATTTTTCCAGTTGTGTTAATTGTTGTGTTGATCAGTGCTATCTTGTTAACTTGCTAAGCATCTGGTCAGCAGGGTAGTTCAGTTCCAGCAAGGCTCTTGACATCTCTGCCAAGGGTTATTGATACCTCACACACCCCAGCTGAGGCAGATTGTTTTAGTTGAGTTTCAGATCCACAGCATAGTCTGTAGTTAGGGGGAAAACACACACACACACACACATAGTGATTGACAGCCCACACCTCCTGGGCCCTTCTTACTACCAGACACAACATCTGCTATGCCCTGTGGAGCAGTGAACCAACACACACCAAGAAAGAACTGTTTCTAGTATTGTCAGGGTGGATTTTGTTTAACCCTTTGTAGTTTCCCTCTGGGGTAAAGTGTGAGATGAATTTTTTGCTGCTTTGGAGGTGAAATTGGGGTAAATGTCAATTATAGGAGGATTAAAATGCTGTATCTTTAAAAGAATCATCTTAATCAGTTATTACAAAATACTAGAAAAATGCAAAGTATGGGCAAATATTTTGAGGTAAATTATTTATTTTCTTTAGGGATATGTTCTTCAACACTGATATGAATAAAATACCACAAAGATTTTACATTGAAAAAAATACAGAGCAGTAGAGATAGTCTAAGAGACTTCATTTCACTGTGGTCAGATTTGTTAAGATGAGCTCTCTATCGTAATACTAATATTTTATAGTTATAATATATTTGACTATAATGCTTTGAAGACCATTTATGCTAGAGAAAAGCTAGCAGAATTTCTATTCTATGTTTCTTAATGCTATGCAGTTAACATTATTACTATCACTTTTTGTCACTTCTATGTCACCCCATTGTAACTCAACCAACATTGTGATGACTAAGAAGTTTCTTCTTAAGTTATATAATGCTATATTATTTTCAAATGGAGTTATTAGTGAATATGTCCGTACATATCTGGCATGCAAAACTAAATGGATACGATAAACATGTTTTCAGACCAAACCGCTTATCTAAAGACACTTTTTCAATGACCAAACTTAAAGGAAAAAAACATATATACAGGCAATTTGGGGACTGTGTTGCAACTATTTTGACTTTCTGTTGCATCTTTTATTTGTGTATTACTGAAAATTCTATATCAATTATCGATGTTTGTACTTCTGTCCCAATGAAATAAAATCTCATTTTATAACTTAAAATTATGATGGGTGCTTATAATCATGTTCCTTTGCTCTGTTTTTGTTTGTCTTTGATATAGTCTCTCTGAATGTAAAATTGAGCTCATGCTTAGTCCAGATGATCAGTCTTACTGCTGTCTCTCCTCTCACTTTGTATATGATGGCATGTGTATTTGTGCGTGTAAAGTTAGTTTTTATTGAAATTTATTTAGAAAAATGTGGGAGAGAGAAGGAAAGACATATTTATTTACCTGGGCTTTTCCAAAGAAAATCAAGTAAGCAAAAATACATAGAGGCTTGTCACAAATAACAGGAGGTGCAGTTAGGGTACTGAAGGGTTTACTATATCAATGATAGTTAGAAATTATCACTATGGACAAGAACTAGTGCTTAAAGGAGATAAAATTATAGGCATGACACCCCTTCCCAACAATATTACAAACTACAGTGTATAAAAGAAAATGAGAGAGAGAGAAAGGGAGAGAAGAGATAAATAGATGATGATGATGATAGATGATAGATAGATAGATAGATAGATGATAGATAGATAGATGATAGATAGATGATAGATAAAAGATAGATAGAAAGATCAATAGATGATAGATAGATTATAGGTAGGTAGAGGGATAGATGGATGGATGAATGGATCATTGGATGGATGAATGGGTGTATGATAGATGATAGAGATAGATAGAGAAAGAGAATAACTACCCCCAGAGACAAGAAGAAGGGGACAGCGAAAGGAACAATGGGGATATTGGTGGTGGAAAATAAGCATTAGAAAAGGGAGCTGCACAATATTTGACTGAAACTCAATCATAAACAACTTTAAAATTGGGGGAAACTATTATAAATGACCATGTAATAAAAATATACATAGAAACATACAAGAGAAATATGTATGAAAGGAGACCTTGGATTTGAAGAATCAGCTGGTTTCTGATTTCTGGGTTCTAGTGCCATCGCTGATTGGCTACACTTTGGGCCAGACAGGTTTGTGTCTGGGAAGCAATAGGGATCCTCACATCTTAATCCCTTCCACCAAAGGCAAATGGGGCTTTCTTCTTTGATCTTTTCTCAGTATTTTTCTGGGTCCCAGTGCCATTGCCGATCATTTGACCCCCTAGTTATTAGAAGTCTCTATTTTTTAAATTTTCTACTAAATTGAATTTGTTTGTTCCCTATTTTTACATAGCTATGTATTGTGATTGGTGGTGTGATTCTAATTTTGAAATCAAAATTTTTGCTTAAAATGTTGAGATGATCATTATCTTTCTTGTCTTTGCCATTTTATTCCTATCACTTTCCCCTCTTGTCCCAAATCATATGTAGATATGGCCTTCAATTTTATTTTCAAATTATTAAAACATTTTTCTCATTTATACTTTATTATATTGTTTATAAAAGATATTGGTAAAGAGTTACATTCTTGGTTCTGTTCAATCTTTCAATAAAGCTGTTAATTTTCTTTGTACAGTAATTTTACATTGTTTACCTTGATAATTTAGTTACACAATTGCTCTTTATTACTGAGCATTTAAAATATATTTATATTTTTATGATTGTAATAATGATACAATTTTTTTCTTTTTGGGGGGTAGCACACCAGGCAGAGCTCATATATTACTGCTGAAAGTACACTCTGGAATCACTCCTGACATGCTCTGAAGACCATTTGGGAAACCAGGGATAGAACCCAGGTAGACTGCATGCAAGGCACATGCCTTACCCACTGTGTACTCACTCCAGCCTTATCATACAAAATTTCTAGCTCTTATCTATAATGGTTTATTTGATGTGATGTATCCTATTTTCTTACCTTTTCATGCATATAAAAATACATTCATTTTCACTTTTATTTTTTACTATGGACAAAGTAAGTTTGATATTTGTCTAGAATTTGGTAGTATTATATTTAAATGATCATTTTTTCGGAACACAGTTTTCAGTGACTTTTATGAGGAAACATTGCAAAAGTATTGATGTAAAAGAACAATAGCTCCTTTGCAGTCTTCTCTCAGCCTCCTTCTGAGTTCCAGGGCCATCACTGATTGCCTACACTTTGGGGCCAGACTAGTTTGTGTCTGGGAGGCAATAGGGAGCCTCACATCTTAATCCCTTCCATCAAAAGCAAATGGGGATTTTTTTCTTTAATCTTTTCTCAGACTTCTTCTGGGTCCCAGTGCCATTGCTGATCATTTGACCCCTGGAACATTACCGAAACCCCCTCCTTCCCATAAACCCTCCATTTCCCAAACCAAACAGACATTAGTTTATATAAACAAAGTCATTTCAAATTATGTCAAGATATACCTCAAGCCACATTCCACACAAACAATTCAATATATCACTTTTTAAAACACCTGATACTCCAGCATTCCAAACCACTAAATGCAAAGATCAATAGGAAAACTAGGGAAGACACTACACCAGGGGATATATAGAGAATCCTGGCAAATCTCCAAGTCCACCCAAAAGCCTGAACATTATTAATGAGAACATCAAATCAACACTTAATGGCTTAGCAATAGTAAAAAAAAACTAGGAGGAAAAAGAGAGGTCCAAACAAAATAGATCCCAACAAAACAACACTAAGACACTTAGTATTTTAAATGGAAAAAAGAGAGAGAAAAGAATTCTTTAAAGTAGTAAGGGAGAAATAAAACCTCAAGTATAAAGGAAAAAACATAAAAACCAAACCAGATCTTTAATTTAAAACAATCCAGGCAAGAAGAGAGTGATATGACATATTCAAATTACTGAATGAAGGAAACTTTCAACCTAGAGTCCATTACCCAGCAAAGCTCTCATTTACATGGAAGGAAGGATTAAAAACATTCTCAGACAAAAAAAAAAAAAAAAACTCACAATATTTGTGCTAACCAAACCAACCCTAACCCAACTCAAAGAGCAATTATACAAATCAAATCCCCAACTGTAACAACAACCCTCACAACTTAACGAGACAACAGATTTTTTTTTGTCAATAGTTTCCTTACATGTCAATGCACTAAACTCTCCCATCAAAAGGCATGGAGTAGCAGGTTCGATTAGAAAACAAAACCAGACATCTGCCGCCTGCAGGAAACATCATTAATAGTTCAGGATAGACATAGGCTTAGAATAAAGGCATGGAAAACAATTATACAAGACTCTGGGGGAAAAATGTGGGGACAGCCATACTCATATCAGGCCAAATTGCATTCAACCTCAACAAAGTACTTAGAGACAAAGATGGTCACTACTTATTGATCAGGGGAACAATAGACCTAGAAGGGCTAACTCTGATCAACATCTATGAGCTAAATTTAAAGCCAGTAAAATATGTAAGGTTTTTGCTCACAAACTTAGAGAAACATATGAAAGGAAACTTCATTGTAGTGGAAGATTTCAACACCCCATTTTTGCCACTAGATAGCTCCACTAGTGGAACATTAGCAAAGACATAGGAGCCCTCAATGAGAAGCCAGAATAATTAGGACTAATAAATATTTAGAGAACATTGCATCTTCTAAAAACAGAATAACCATTATTCTTAAGTGCACAATAAATTTTCTCCAGGACAGACCACATTCTAGGGCACAAGTCTAACTTACAGAAAATCACAAATATAAAAATTATACCAACTACAATGCTATAGATATCAAGATTGACTGTAAAAAGATATGGAGAAAATCAAACACCTGGAGACTAAGTAAAGTGCTTCTCAAGAACAGGTGGAATAAAGAGAAAATAAAAGAAGAAATAATAGATTCTTTGAAATCAATGATAATGAAGAAAAATTTGCCAAAAATCTATGAGACATAGCAAAAGCAGTAATTTGAGGGAAACTCAGCAATACAGGCCTACCTACATTTGTTAAAAAGAAAATGACACAATAAACAAAACATCTGGAAAATCAACAGCAAATGATCCCAAACACAAGCAGAATAGAAGAAATTATAAAAAGTCGAGCATAAATCAACAATATAGAGACAGAGAAAACAATATATAGAATTAATGACACTAGAGCTTGTGTTTTTTGTTTTGGTTTTGGTTTTGGTTTTGGTTTTTCGGGCCACACCTGTTTGATGCTCAGGGGTTATTCCTGGCTACGTGCTCAGATATTGCCCCAGGCTTGGGGGGGACCATATGGAACGAGGGAATCGAACCCTGGTCCTTTCCTTGGCTAGCACTTGCAAAGCAGACACCTTACCTCTAGCGCCACCTTGCCAGCCCCTTGTTTTATTTTTTTGAAAAATTAACAAGATAGACAAACCACTGTCAAGACTCACAAGGAAGAATAGGAAAAATACTCAAATAAATACCATATTTTCCGGTGTATAAGACGACTTTTGAAACAAAAAAAAAAGTCAACCGAAAATTGGGGGTTGTCTTATACGCCGAGTATATCCCGAAAAATGTTTGAATATGCTGCTAAACGAAAGTTGTCTAAATATTGCCACAAAACAAATTTTCTAACTCGAACCTGCACCAATCACTTCAAGGCTGGTCAGACCGCCTCTCTAACTCAGCCATTTTAAACAGGCTTTTTATGCATGCAAATTAGACAATGTTTTGGACCCGAATCTACACTGTAAAAAGCCTGCTCAGATTGGTCAGAGTCAGAGAGAAATTCTATTACAGCATAACCTTTGAACCTTTGCTTGTTGTGATTGACTCACTGTGGTACATACAGTTGCAGCACAGGAACGTTCTGTCTGACACAGCGAATATAGGTCGAAACCTATGTTTTAACTGCACAGTTAGGGGGTCGTCTTATTCGCCCAGTCATGTTATACGCCAGCAAATACGGTAGGATCAGAAATGACAGAGGAGAAATTACAACAGAACCTCAAGAAATCCAAGGTATCATGAGAACTTATTATGAACAATTGTACTCAGTTAAGTTAGAAAACCTAGAAGGATTGGACAGATTTCTGAAAAAATATCATCTCCCTATACTTATTGAGGAGAAAGTAGAAAGCCTAAACAGGCCAATCACATATAAGGAGATTGAAACAGTAATTATGTAACTCTCCAAGAACAAAAGTCTAGGACCAGATGGTTTACCAAGATGCTCAACCAAGCATTCAGAGAAGAGTTAATACCATTAATCCCTACACTCTTCCAAAACATTGAAAATACAAGAACCCTCTGTAATATGCTATGAAGTTGATGGCCTGCTCAACCACAAAGCTTACAAAGATACCTCCATGAAAGATAATTACAGACCAATCCCACTAATAAACATAGATGCAAAAATCCTTAACAAAATCTTATCAAATCAAATCCAACAACACATCAAAAAGATTATACATTATGACCAAGTGGATTTAATACTAGAGATGCAAGGAAGTTTCAATATATGAAAATCAATCAATATCATATATCACTTCAATAAAAGGAAGGATAAAATCACTTGATCATAAACTCATGATCATATCAATTAATGAAGAAAAAGCTTTTGACAACTCTAATACCTATTCATGATGAAAACTCTCAGCAAAATAGGTGTGAATGGAACCTTCCGTAAGATAGTAATAGCTATCTATTAAAAAGTCCCACAGCCAGGGCCAGCAAGGTGGTGCTAGAGGTAAGGTGTCTGCCTTGCAAGCACTAGCCAAGGAAGAACCACGGTTCAATCCCCCAGCTTCCCATATGGTCCCCCGAAGCCAGGGGCAATTTCTGAGCGCTTAGCCAGAAGTAACCCCTGAGCATCAAACGGGTTTGGCCTGAAAAACCAAAAAAAAAAAATCCCACAGTCAACATTATTCTTAATGGTGAAATATTGAAAGCATTTTTATTAAGTCAGGA
This sequence comes from Suncus etruscus, assembly GCF_024139225.1. Taxonomy (NCBI): domain Eukaryota; kingdom Metazoa; phylum Chordata; class Mammalia; order Eulipotyphla; family Soricidae; genus Suncus; species Suncus etruscus. The sequence goes on from NC_064851.1 coordinate 67,245,987, forward strand.
GGCAAGGATCGCTATTATCTCCAGTCTTATTCAATATAGTATTGGAGGTCCTAGAAATAGCAGTCAGAAAACAGAAGGAAATCCAAGAAATCCAAATTTGAAAACAGAATATCAAACTATCCTCTATTTGCAGATAGCATGAAGATATACATCAAAAACCCTAAAGAATCCACAGAAGATCTTCTAGAAACAATAAAGCAAAACAGTAAAGTGATCAGCCACAGTCAATGCACAAAAACACTTGCATTCCTTTATAAAAATAATAACTCAGAGGAGAAAGAGATCAAAGAGTTTATCTCATTTAAAATAGGGTCCAAAACTATCAAATATCTAGAAATCAACCTTCCAGGAGTGATGAGAGACATATATCTAGAAAACATCTAGAAATATATCTAGAAATTACTTCAGAAATAAATTGAAGAAAACCTAAGCTTCCATGCTTGTGGATTGGAAGAATCAAATGATTGAAATTACCATTTTACCTAAACCATTATATAGATTCAAAGCAATCCCTATTAAAATTCAGGCAAACTTCTTCAAGAACTTAGAAGAATCAATTATAAAGTTTGTGTGGACCCATAAAAGACCTAGGATACCATTCTGCATTTTTCTCTCTCTCTCTGACTTATTTCACTCAGCATAATAGATTCCGTATACATCCATGTATAGGAAAATTTCATGACTTCATCTCTCCTGACAGCTGCATAATATTCCATTGTGTATATGTACCACAGTTTCTTTAGCCATTCATCTGTTGAAGGGCATCTTGGTTGTTTCCAGAGTCTTGCTATGGTAAATAGTGCTGCAATGAATATAGGTGTAAGGAAGGGGTTTTTGTACTGTATTTTTGTGTTCCTAGGGTATATTCCTAGGAGTGGTATAGCTGGATCATATGGGAGCTCGATTTCCAATTTTTGAAGGAATCTCCATATCGCTTTCCATAAAGGTTGAACTAGACGGCATTCCCACCAGCAGTGGATAAGAGTTCCTTTCTCTCCACATCCCCGCCAACACTGTTTGTTCTCATTCTTTGTGATGTGTGCCATTCTCTGTGGTGTGAGGTGGTATCTCATCGTTGTTTTGATTTGCATCTCCCTGATGATTAGTGATGTGGAGCATTTTTTCATGTGTCTTTTGGCCATTTGTATTTCTTCTTTGTCAAAGTGTCTGTTCATTTCTTCTCCCCATTTTTTGATGGGATTAGATGTTTTTTTCTTGTAAAGTTCTGTCAGTGCCTTGTATATTTTGGAGATTAGCCCCTTATCTGATGGGTATTGGGTGAATAGTTTCTCCCACTCAGTGGGTGGCTCTTCTATCCTGGACACTATTTCCTTTGAGGTGCAGAAACTTCTCAGCTTAATATATTCCCATCTGTTAATCTCTGCTTTCACTTGCTTGGAGAGTGCAGTTTCCTCCTTGAAGATACCTGTAATGTCCTGGAGTGTCTTGCCTATGTGCTGTTCTATATATCTTATGGTTTTGGGGCTGATATCGAGGTCTTTAATCCATTTGGATTTTACCTTCGTGCATGATGATAGCTGGGGGTCTACGTTCAATTTTTTGCAAGCGGCTGTCCAATTGTGCCAACACCACTTGTTGAAGAGGCTTTCCCTGCTCCATTTAGGGTTTCCTGCTCCTTTATCGAAAATTAGGTGGTTGTATGTCTGGGGAACATTTTCTGAGTATTCAAGTCTATTCCACTGGTCTGAGGGCCTGTCTTTATTCCAATACCATGCTGTTTTGATAACTATTGCTTTGTAGTACAGTTTAAAGTTGGGGAAAGTAATTCCTCCCATATTCTTTTTCCCAATGATTGCTTTAGCTATTCGAGGGTGTTTATTGTTCCAAATGAATTTCAAAAGTGCCTGATCCGCTTCTTTGAAGAATGTCATGGGTATCTTTAGAGGGATAGCATTAAATCTGTATAATGCCTTGGGGAGTATTGCCATAGAGAGAGAGAGAAAAACGCAGAATGGTCTCACTCATCTATGGGTTTTAAGAGAAATGAAAGACATTCTTGCAATAATAATTTCCAGACACAAAAGTGAAAAGAGCTGGATGTTCCAGCTCACCATAGGAAGCTCACCACAAAGAGTGATGAGTTTAGTTAGAGAAATAACTACATTTTGAATTTTCCTTATAATGAGAATGTATGAGGGAAATGGAGAGCCTGTTTAGAGTACAGGCGGGGGTTGGGTGGGTAGGAGGGAGACTTGGACATTGGTGATGGGAATGTTGCACTGGTGATGGGTGGTGTTCTTTACATGACTGAAACCCAAAAACAATCATGTATGTAATCAAGGTGTTTAAATAAAAAAAAAAAAAAAGACCTAGGATAGCCAAATCAATATTGAAAACCAAGAAACTGGGATGTCTCACATTACCTAATTTGAAGCTCTACTACAAAGCCATAGTGATCAAAACTGCATGTTATTGGAATAAACACAGATTTTCAGACCAATGATCAAAATAGAATATCCAGTGATAAACACCCAAGCATATGGTCAACTAATCTTTGACAAAGGAACAAAGTATATTAAGTGGAACAAAGTCTCTTCAACAAATGGTGTCAGAATAATTGGATAACTATGTGTAAGAAATTAAATATCAATTTATATATTACATCTTACACAAAACTCAATTCAAAGTGAACTAAGTATCTTGAGATTAGACCCAAACCCATAAAGTTCACTAAGAAAAACATAGGCAGATTAAAAAAAAAAGAAAAACATAGGCATAACACTCCATGACTTGGACCTCAAAAACGTTTTTGATTATAGGATACCAATGGTAAGAGTCATAGCATCAAACTTAAGTACATGGAACTACATCAAACTAAAATTTAGAAAAAGAACTAAAATTAGAAGGCAACTAATTTATTGAGAGAGAATTTTTGCACTTACACATCAGATATAGGGTTTATTTCTAGTATATACAAAGTACTCACTAAGGTTAACTCCACAATACTCAAACACCCCATCAAAAATAGAGAGAGGAGATGAATGGGCACTTTCATAAGGAGGAGCAACATGTGGCCAACAGATCATTAAAAAGCTTGTTATCACTTGTCTTTAGGGAAATCCAAGTCAAGTCAACAATGAAATATTACCTTATACCAATAAGGATAGTGCAAATAAAAATACTGAAACAATCTCTGCTGGGGAGAATGTGGTGAAAAAGGAACTCTCTTCCATTGGTGGTGGAAATGCTGCCATCTCCAAGCCTTATGGAAAACAATTTGGAAAGTTCTCTGTAAACTCAAAATTGAGCTGCCATATGACCCAGAAACCCACCATTTGGGTAGCTATCCCCAGGACATATAAAGGTCCATCCAAAAGAATGCAGGCACACCTTTATTTGTTGCAGCTCTTAAAAGAGTGAATCATGAAGATATGGCACATATATACAATGGAATACTACATAGCTGTAAGGAATGATGCCACCATCATTTGCAAAACATGAATATTATTATTATATATAAACATGGAAGATGTTATGCTAAATGATGTAAATAGTTAGGAAAAGGATAAATATAGAATGATATCACTTGCATGCGATATTTAGGATAACTACACAAAGCAACACAAAAGTCTAATTGGTAGTGGTCCTGAACACCATTAGCTCCAGAACATGGCAAGGGAAAGAGAAGCAACTGAGGAGAAACACAAACACTTTTATCCTTTTCTATTCTTCAAAGAGACCTTCAGCAATGGATATAGCTGTTTAGACTGGCAGTTGTCCAATAATCTATTCTTTATAGATGTCTATAATGATGTTCTAATGCTTTTCTCCACAGAAACTAGTGCAGAATGCATTTGGAAGGCAGGGGCTCCCACTACAGTGGTCAGTATAAGAAATTTTAATGTCTTAATTTTACTATGTTTATTATAACTCCTTGATCTTTCTGTCCACAGTCGTATTGGAGATATAATTTGATCACCCTAATTCCACATTGCAATGTATACTATATTAGACTCAGAAGACATTGCTCATTAAGATAATGTCATGGCAAAAATTCTAATCTATTAATTTTTATTTGATTATGCCTGCTAGTACAATTTAATGTTTATGTCCACAGATATAAATGGAATATGCAACTGTGTGCCATAAACTCATGCTAAAGTGCTCATTCATTGAATATTTTATTATAATTTGTTTTCAATTGTAGGCAGTCTACTATAATACCATAATGCACATGATTTTAGTTTGCTTCTAAGAAAGCAACCTGGATGCTCAAGACTCTCTAGATGATTGTTCATGGTGTAGACTCCTCTTGTTTTTGTTTTTGTTTTTTTTTGTTTTGTTTTTTGGGCCACACCCGTTAGATGCTCAGGGGTTACTCCTGGCTACGCGCTCAGAAATTGCCCCTGGCTTGGGGGAACCATATGGGACGCCGGGGGATCGAACCGTGGTCCTTTCCTTGGCTAGCACTTGTAAGGCAGACACCTTACCTCTAGCGCCACCTCGCCGGCCCCGTGTAGACTCCTCTTACAGTGCTCATTACTTAACATTTAATGTTTACCTAACCAATAATGATTGGCCTAGAAAATAGAAAACCTTTTTATCTGACTTGCCAGATTTATATTTTTTAAATGTTCTGACTGGGTCAGTTTTTCATATGTAACCCATGGATCTATACTCAGTGTCTCTCTATATTTGTGAATGAGTATATGTGTTGGCCACCTCAATGTCTGTCTAATATCTGTCTAATATTGTCTGTAATAGACATAATGTCTATCTATGTTTTATATTGTCCTTCCCCCACTTATCTTTGACCCCACAACTGCACTCCGCTTACCACATTACAAATTCTTTTCTAACCCTTCCCTCTCTCACCCCAGATCTGTTATTTCCCCCCCACTTAAATCTTTTTAACTTCAGTTCTTAACTACTTAGGAACCAGAAGGTCCACTCCATCCCAGTCAGCTGCTAACCAACTCCTAAAACAAAAAGATTCCCAGCCGGCCTTTCCTCAGCCTGAAAAGAAGCTGCCACCATCACTGCTGCTTATTTGCTCTGGGTGGCCCCTTTTACCCCACCCCCTTTCACTATGGACTGTTGCTTGTTACCAGATTCAGATTCTTTTCATTTTTTTGGTCATTGTTGGCATAATTTATTATTTTTTTCTTCTGCATTTTTAATAATGATTTTTATTTTGACCAAAATGGATTACATATCTTTCATAGTAATATTTTAGGTACATATTGACATTAGATCAGGGGAATTCCCCCCACCAAAGTTATCATCCCTCCACCCTTGTTCCTAGTATGCATCCCATATTCCTCTCCCTTATCCCTGGGGCTACTAGTATATGTGGTCCCCTCTGTGTCTATCTTGTTGTAGTTTGGGCCTCAATTCTGTTGTCATTGGATTGGATTTGCTATTTAAGTCAGATAATTTTTATCACTACTTAGTGATCATACAACTGTTTGGTCTTGGTGCCCTCCATTATTTCCCCCTCAAACTGAAAGGTGAACAAGTTGGTTCAAGTTTTGTGGTTCTGTTTGAGAAGAAGAAAAAAATTAAAAAAAGTAAATAAATAAAATAAAATGGGGGTAAGAATCAAACAAGCAAAGAATGGGTGGAGTCCTTCTATGGGCTATAAATATTAATTTGAGAGAAAAAAGTAAAAAGGAAGAGCAATACATTGAAGGGGCTGGAGAGATAGCATGGAGGCAAGGCATTTACCCTGCATGCAGAACAACAGTGGATCAAATCCTGGCATTCCACATGGTCCCTTGAGCCTGCCAGGAGCCACCTCTGAGCATAGAGCCAGAAGTAACCCCTGAGTACTGCTGGGTGTGACAAAAACAAACAAGCAAGCAAAACAAAAAAAAATAAAAAAAAACATACATCAACAGTACAAAAAGGAAAATCAAACAATCAGTTTCTAGAAGCCCCCCAGCTCGAGGAAATTTCTTGATGTGTGACTGCTGGGAGCCATTTTTCAGATTCCACATGACCACATAAATTTATTCCCTCCCCTAGACAATTTCAAGACTTACAGGGACATGTATATAACTGTGATTTACAGTAATTCAATAAAATAATTTTATTTTTTGGTTTTGGGGGCACACCTGGCAGTGCTCAGAGATTAAGAATATCTCTGTGCTCAGAAATTACTCCTGTCAGACTTTGGGGACCATATGGGATGCTGTGGATTAAATCCAGGTCAGCTGCACGTGCAAGGCAAATATCCTACTTACTGTTCTATTATTCCAGCCCCAAACAATTATATTTTAAAATAATAATAAGGCAGTGGTTTTCATAAGATGAGAAGTATTCAGATAAAGATAAGATTTCATCACTTCTCATTTCTTCTTGAACTGATGAACAAGTAAGAATCTTATATTAGTAGTGCAAAAAATTACAACATACATATTAAACATTTCCATGACTATAAATATTGTATTATAAATTTAACAAACTGGACATTTATATCCAGAACTAAGAAATAGAAAATCAAGGCAAGGGAAGTTCTTTCTTAATAGGGAAAGAATGACTTCATATGACAATACTTTGTCTCTAATGTTTGACTAATTTAACATAGTATTTACTGACTTAAAAACAAAAGTTGCCTTCAGAGCTGTCCCTTAAAATGGGAAACTTCATACTAAAATTATAGTAGTAGTTTCTTAAAGGCTCAGTGTATTTCATTTGACTTTACTTCTGCATACCAAAGATGAATGTGTTAGTGTGTTAGGAAAAGCCTATCAGGTTTACCTTGAAGAAAAGCCTAACTAACAATTTGGAAAATTTCAGACCTACAGTTGAAATGTTTCAGTTTAATAATATTAATAGTTCTGGTATCCATAAAGCAGGGAGGGAACTGGAAACTAATGATCTATGGACAGACTTCTGAAATCTGCATAAGTAGTCCCTTACCCATTTTCCCCAATTCAAAACTGAAATGCAATTTTTTCTATGTGAATGGTACTGGTATCGTGTTGAGGGAAGTAAGAAAATGAAGAATGGGCAGAATGATCTCTCTAGTGTGGAGAATAATAAGAAACTTGGTATGGGAAAAAAAATTAATGGCTGAAGACAATAGAACCTGAAAACTAATTTACAGAACTAGTTGTACTTAGAGGCCATGTAGGTGACTGAGCGGTAACCCTGAGAAAATAGTTGGGAGAAACATACTGTGATGGAGGATATGATGTTAGAACATTGTTTGCATATACATTTATATCAGTACCAGTATTTAAATAATGTTTGAAAGGAAAAAAAAACAGATAAAAAATGAAACTAAGGGGCCGGAGAGATAGCATGGAGGTAAGGCGTTTGCCTTTCATGCAGAAGGTCATCGGTTCAAATCCCGGCGTTCCATATGGTCCCCCGTGTGTGCCAGGAGCAATATCTGGAGCCAGGAGTAACCCCTGAGCACTGCTGGGTGTGACCCAAAAAACCACACACACACAAATAATGAAACTTACTGCAAATTTTTTTGTTTGTTTTTGGCTTTTGGCCATATCTGATGATGCTCAGGGGTTAGTCGTGGCTATGTGCTCAGAAATTGCTCCTGGTTTGGGGGACCATATGGGACACAAAGGGATCAAACCACAGTCCATTCTAGGTTATCTTATAGCAAGGCAAATGCTCTACTGCTTGCGCCATCACTCCAGCCCCACTTACTGCAACGTTTATAGCTAAAAAAGGAAAGAGAAAATAGGACTCAGAGAGAGGAGACAGTGACTAAGCTCTTGCTTGACCAAGTAGGCACCCCATTTCACAACCCAGTACTTGAACTATCATTTGCTGGGTATATCTCATACAACCATCCTAAAATAATAAAGTATATATAAAATTCTATGAATTAAATTTTCAATTAATATAATACATTTGATTATTTAATGAATTTCTAAAAATGCTAGCACAATTTTCTAAAGTATCAAATAATAAAAATAAAAGCAACATATCTAGAAAATTTTATTCAAAAATAAAAATTAAACACTTCACAAAGAAATTTCAAGAACAATTACAAGAACTTCACAAAGAACATTTTAAGAAATGTTTTCCTGAATCATTTTACCATGAATTTTAAAAAGTGCTATAGTATACAAACTGAATATAGAGATGAAGACAAAATTTCTCTCAGACACACATGCTTGCAAATTCACACATATGCAGTCAAGATACTTCATAAATAAAAATGTAAATTTTTAAAAAAAATTTTTAGAAAAAATTTTTAGAAAAAATGTGGATGGTACCAGGAGCAGTCACATGAATATTGACTGGAAATAAATAATGATCAGGCATAACTAAATAGCAAACCCAAAGTCAATGACAACAAGCTATATACAAAGGGGACCTGTCACAATAGTAGTGCAGGGGGCAAAGAGGAAAGTATAAGATGCATGCAGGGTTCAAACTGGGCAAAAGGAGACCAAAACTGGTTGTGAAAATTGACCTAATTCACTGTCAGTATGTACATAAAATATAATTGTGAAAGACTTGTAATTAAAAAAGTTTTATCAAAATGTTAGTAAATACATATAAAATATAGAAATATTTGTATAACAAATAAGTAATATAGTATATAAATATGAATAATATGTTATTCATGTCTGATATAATATATTTAAAAATACTTCATTCAAATGCTGTATAATGATTTAAAATTGGTTAATATAATTTGCTATATTAATAATAAAACTAAAATAAAAGTTGATTGGAATTCTCTGAACAGATGAACAGATATAGAAAAATAAATTTCTCAGTCTTGAACAATTCATATTTAAGTTGCATACAAAACCGAATGGAGTATGTTAAGAGAATAAATAAATGAATATAAAGCTCATTTTATAGATTACTAATTAATAATACAATGGGGAAAAAACAGAGAACCAATAAATTTCCAACATTATATTAAGAGAAAGTAGACACTGAAAAACATATGGCACTGTACTGTACTATTGTAAAATAAAATTTATTTTTAAATAGATTTAGGAATAATATTGAATATTAACATATATGCCGGCATATAAGATGACTGGGCGTATAAGACGACCCCTAATTTTGCAGTTAAAACATAGGTTTAGGCCTATATTCGCTGTATCAGACAGATCATTCCTGTGCTGCATGTGCTGCATGTGTTCCTGTGCTCATGTATCACTGAGCCAATCACAACAAGCAAAGGTTCAGAGGTTCTACTGTAATAGACTTCCTCTCTGACTCTGGCCAATCTGAGCAGGCTTTTTACAGTGTAGATTCGGGTCCAGAACATTGTCTAATTTGCATTCATAAAAAGCCTGCTTGGATTGGCTGAGTTAGAGAGGCAGTCCAGCAGCCTTGCAGTGATTGGTGCAGGTTCGAGTTGGAAAATTTGTTTTGTGGCAATACTCAGACAATTTTCCTTTAGCGGCATATTGAAACATTTTTCGGGATATACTCGGTGTATAAGACGACCCCCGATTTTCGGTTGACTTTT